>NW_028318001.1:7065141-7378212 GCF_062004578.1 Staurois parvus
ATACCTGTCACAAGGGATGTTTACAATTTTTAAAAGTGATCAAAAAATAAATTTACAGTATAAAAATTAATAATTAAAAAAAAAAATTTAAGTGCCCTCGTCCTATATTTTCCCAAACAAATTGAAAAACCGCTGTGCAAATACTGCGCAACATAAATTATCTAGGGCCTCTGCTTTAAAAAAATATATAATTTTTAGGGGGGCTCTAACTAATTTTCTAGCAAAAAATATTGATTTTTACATGTAAACAAGTGTCAGAAAAAGGCCTGGAGGTCAAGTGGTTAAAGTGCTTTAAAACTCATACCTTAGGTTCTGCAGCTGTGTTTTCAGTAACATTAAAATTGTATTATAGCTACAATCCTGCAGTCATTGCAGTTATAGCTGTGCTTCAATCAGACTGGCTATGGAAGAGCTGCAGGATTGGCCCCTTGTCTCTGGCCTTAGTAATGCAGTGATTTTCCTTTTGCCTTCTGTTTTGTAAAGTAGAGAATGCACACACCACTGCCATTGGCCCCTACTCACCCCCATTTTTGGTGTTGGCCAGTTAACCACTTGCTGACCAGTCACGTACTTGGTACATCACCAGTCTTCAAGTGGTTGTACCAGGATGATGCCTGCAGCTGCTTCCTGCCAGCTGGTAACAGTGCCGAACAAAGACCAGAACAGCTTTGTTCGGGTCCGTTCTACAGTAAACCGAAAGCAACGACCGGACATCTCTTTCGGGTTTACTCAGACATGCAGTGTGCCATTTTTAAAACATAAAAGCATTCTATCACCCCAAACTTGGCGTGGTTGAATGCTTTTAAGGGCAGAGGAGGGAATTGGGGTCTTATTGATCCCAGATCCCTCCATAAAGCGTGTAGCAATTGTGCACACAGAGATGGACGCTGTCATCCATCTTGCTACAGATCTTCCATCTTTTATCAGTCTCTCTCCCTCCAATCCCCCCTCCCTCAGGAATGTGGTCTGTATGTATGCTGAGATCACAGGCATCAGGCACAGCAGGGATAGCTTCATGGTTGTAAACCCAATTAGCTGATGCCAGGGTGTCTGGCAAACTTGCTCTAAAGCTAATCGTAAAGCCATAAACCAGTCCTTCACTAGACTTCAAACGCATTCCGAGATAGCCGTAAAACAGACATCACATTTAAAACCCACTTTTCTATATAATTTCGTACCTTAAGCTAGGAAATAATTACATTGAAGCAAAGCATATATTTGGATATCTTAGTTTAATGCGAGTCGCATGATATCTTACACCCCTAGTTGAAGTCTACAGGAGAGCAGAGAGCCATATAGTTCTAGCTGAAATAGTAAGGTATGGCATATTTGATGTCTGAACGTTCAGGATATCATTCTGCATATTAACCTACTAGTGGCTAGGCTGCTACATGCACCTAGTGAAGGTTATTGACTATGACTATAATATAAACTGTGAGGGATTTGGTCATAGCCTGAGTTCCCGCCTAAAACACCCCTCCCCTATGAAGCGATTGGTTCTCTGCTTTAAGGAGACACCCTGTTAGGTTCCTAGAAAAAGGCTGTTATGCTTGGAGCAGTAAGTTGAAGAGATCTCCCTTTTAACATCAGGAACCAACTTTGGGAGAAAAGGCACCCTTTTGCTCTGACACTTGAATGCTTCTTAAACCAAGGCTGACAGCAACTATTCTACCTCTCTAAACTTCTTTCTGTTATCTCTCTGTTGTGGTATTGCTCTCTGTATTTATATGTATATATTAGCTACATCTTTTTCTGTAAATACTTTTATTGCACCATTTTGACCTTTTTAGTAATCTTATTTTCTGAAAAGTGTTGAACTGTTTCTAAAGCTCTTTAATGCAAACTAAGAATCCCTGTCTCTGAAGAGTGCTACTGTGTGTTTTAAACTTCTATGTACATCTGCCTGCGGTGACAGTATGTATACAGACGATTATTCAAACATCATAGTGTTATTGCTAATATTGGCGAGTTTCCTCCTCCTCTGTACAAAAAGGTGGTGGTGGCGGCAGTGTGAAGGGTTAATTGCCTAATTAACTTGACCCAGATCGCTCTCAGGCTGCAGGTACATAGATTGTGGTCCATTAGCTGGAAAATCTTTGTGCAGGGTGCAGCTGAGCGTGGCATTGTTACGCACGTGACAGCGCGGTTTTAGATTGGCTAGTCCTTTGGTCACGAGTTGGTGAGAGGGGCTGGGGGTCTGACGCCGCGTCCGTCACAAAGAGTACCTGTGCGTCGGTCCTGTATGCACGCAAACAGCAATCATCTCACATGTGAGATATCACTGAGAACATCAGATAATGGGCAGTAATTCTAACACCAGTCCTCCTCTGTAAATCTAAAGTGGTAACCTGTAAAGGCTTTTAAAACATCGCCTATGGATTGTAAAATTTACGTCGTTTGACTGGCATGCACAATTTTAAAGCGTGACATGTTTGGTATCTATTTACTTGGTGTAACATCCTATTTTATATTTTCCAAAAAATTTGGGTTATGTATTTTTTTGTTTTTTTGCATTTTGAGTTTTTAAATTGAAAAAACTTTTTTTCCCAAAACATTGTGTTTAAAAAAAAAAAAAAACGGCTGCTCAAATACTATGTGGCATAAAAAAATTGCAAAACCCACCAATTTTATCCTATAGGGCCTCTGCTTTAAAAAACTATATAATGCTTGGGGGATCTGAGCAATTTTGTAGCAAAAAAAAAACGTTTCCTGTGAAGAAAAAGTGCCAGAAAAGTCTGACCCTTAAACTGGTTCTAAAGGCTCCAGCTTTTTTACCTTCATGCATTCTATGTATGAAGGAAAAAACTTTCAGTGTCTAGCAGCTCCCCAGCCCCCCAACACTTACCTGAGCCCCATCCTGATGCAGCGATATCCATGAGACCCTTGGTTCTCTGGGGACTCTCACTCCTGGTTGGCTGAGCCATTTGCTCCTGCTGCTGTCAGTCACAGCTAATGAGCTAGTCAGGAGAGGGAGGGGGCAAGTGTGTGTGAATGGACATGCAAAGCTGCAGCTCAAGAGCATGCCTGCTCTGGTGCCCCCATAGCAAGCTGCTTGCTGTGGGGGCACCTGACAGGACCCCCTCCTGTCAGGTGCCCCCACAGCAAGCAGCTGTGGCCAGGAGTGCCAGCGTGGGACCCGTGAAGAGGAGGATCCGGGCTGCTCTGTGCATAACCATTGCACAGAGCAGGTAAGTATGACGTGTATCACTGCAAGTAGACAGGTAACTTTATCTGTGTAGCAGAAGAAACTTTTCATGTCTCTTCTGCAATTAAGAGCCTACCTACTTGCATTTTTTTTTTTTTAGTTTAGACTTTAGTTCCAATTTAGGATTGTCTTTACTGGCAGATTTACCTCTGTTTGCCCTCCTTCTTCAAAACTAACAGCCTTGGGCTCTTCCTCAGTGCGGCTGCTATCTTCTCTGATGCATCTTCTGCATTTGGGGATCTTCTTTCTTTGGCCATTGGGCAGCCACTTCTGGAAGTTGCATCCCCTCACTCATGCACTCAATCAGTATACACTCAAAAAATTCTAGTAAATAGTGGAAGGAGTTTTTTTGGGAAAAGAGATATCAACAAAGAATGAAAAACCTCTGTCTACCTGTATTGTGTGTTTTTTTTTTTTTTTTTTAACTTGTGCTTTTAACAAAAAAACTGGAGACAATATTCGCCACTAGGTGGAGACAGCAGCCAAGTGAATTGCTTTAAAGTATTTCTGGTTACCTTTTTAATTTTTTCAATATTTTCTTTTGCTCTTTGATGCTTATTTTTTTTTTTTAAGTGACATAGCTGGTTTGGAATGTTTTAAACACTTATCGATATGCAAAATAGACAAGATTCTGTAGGCTAATTGCAGCCTTTCTGTATTTGCTAAATGCAACAACAATGTTAGTTGGGCCTAACAGTATGGCATTATTTAAAACAGTAGTAAACCCAAAAGCAAACATTTATTATACTGCAATTACCAATTTTTGAATGTGATGGCTGCATTGGTTTTCTATTTTAGTCTGTCTTCTATTTTCAGTTGTTAATCAATTTACTACTGAGAGGGTTTCTTGTAATGATCAGCTTTTATTTATGTGAAATCTTTATAACTTTTTAAAAGAAAGGTATAAAGGTTTTACATAAATAAGTGCTTAAAAAATGTGAGCTGGAGTTTGGCCTTTGTTTGTTAGTGTAACTAAATCTGCTAGTCCATCGAACACTGCCCTCCCCCCAGATTACCAATGGTGCTGTCCTAATGTGCTGCCTGTGTTCGCTCGTCTAGTGTGGGGACACTCTAATACAAGAGGTGTGTTACTGGCGAGTTCAGGAGGGGAAAAAGCCTAAGTAAAAGAAAACTAACACAGCCACTACATATAATGATTGGTAAGGTGCAATATATTAAATGTTTGGGTTTAATACCATTTTTACAGTGATATCAAAGGCTGGAATTTTTTAACCTAAAATGAAAACATAGGTTTATGCGTGCCTGGTCTGTGCAAGGATATTTCTATGGTCCACCACCAGCGTTGTCCACTCCTACTCTCCTGTGTGTGCCCCTATAGCAAGCTGTGTGCTATGGGGGCACACATGCTGGCATGTTCCTGACCTGGGCTGTGTGGGTCTATAGACACAGCGTGGCTCAGCTATGTGCCTCACTCCCTCAGTGGCTCCTGCCTTGCCGTTAATGCAGGTAATTTTTATTTATTACAGGTACTTATATCGCGACAACAAACTACGCAGTGTGTTACATATTTATTATACACTGCTCAAAAAAATTAAAAGAACACTTTGAAAACACATCAGATCTCAATAGGGAAAAACCTCATGCTGGATATCTATACTGATATGGAAATGAAAATTATCAACCTACAGAGGACTGAATTCAAAGACACCCCTGAATATCAAAGTGAAATAAAGATGCAGCAGGCTAGTCCATTTTGCTGAAATTTCATTGCAGCAACTCAGAATGGTAGTCAGTAGTTTGTGAGATCCTCACGTGCTTGAATGCATGCCTGACAACATCAGGGCATGCTGCTAATGATATGCCGGATGGTGTCCTGGGGTATTTCCCCCCAGATCTGGACCAGGGCATCACTGAGCTCCTGGACAGTCTGAGGTGGAACCTGGCGGTGTCTGATGGACTAAAACATGATATCCCAGAGGTGTTCTATTGGATTTAGGTCAGGTGAGCATGGGGGACATTCAATGGTATAAATTCCTTCATCCTCCAGGAACTGCCTGCTTACTCTCACCACATGAGGCCGGGCATTGTCATGCACCAGGAGGAACCCAGGACCCACTGCACCATTGTAGGGTCTGACAATGGGTCCAATGATTTCATCCAGATACCTAATGGCAGTCAGGGTGCCCTTGTCTAGCTGTAGAGGTTTGCATGTCCCTCTATGGATATGCCTCCCCAGACCATCACTAACCCACCATCAAAACAGTCATGCTGAACGATGTTACAGGCAGTATAACGTTCTCCACGGCTTCTCCAGACCCTTTCATGTCTGTCAGATGTCCTCAGGGTAAACCTGCTCTCATCTGTAAAAAGCACAGGGTGCCACTGGGGCACCTGCCAATTATGATGTTCAATGGCAAATGCCAATCGAGCTCTATGGTGCGGGCAGTGAGCAAAAGGCCCACTAGAGGACATCGGGCCCTTAGACCACCCTCATGATTGTTTCATCAGAGACATTCACACCAGTGGCCTGCTGGAGGTCATTTTGTTGGGCTCTGGCAGTGCTCATCCTGTTCCTCCTTGCACAAAGGAGCAGATACCAGTCCTGATGGGTTAAGGACATTCTATGACCCTGTCCAGCTCTGCAAGAGTAACTGCCTGTCTCCTAGAATCTCCTCCATGCTCTTGAGACTGTGCTGGGAGACACAGAAAACCTTCTGGCAATGGCACGTATTGATGTACCATCCTGGAGGAGTTGGACTTCCTGTGCAACCTCTGTAGGGTTCAGGTATCGCCTCATGCTACCAGTAGTGACACTGACCCTAGCCAAATGCAAAACTAGTAAAAAAACAGTCAGAAAAGATGAGTAGGGAAAAAAATGTCAGTGGCCTCCATCTGTAAAACCATTCCAGTTTTGGGGGTCGTCTTATTGTTGTCCATCTAGTGCACCTGTTGTTAATTTCATTAACACCAAAGCAGCTGCAACTGATTAAAACCCCCCTCTGCTACTTAACTGACCAAATCAATATCCCAGGAGTTTAATTAACTTCATGCTATACTTTGATTAAAAAGTCTTCCCTTAATTTTTTTGAGCAGTGTAGATTCCCATTAGTCCCTGCTCTCAAGGAATTAGTCTAACTCACATTCATACAGACACATACAAGCAGAAATAAAATATGTGAGCCCATAGCTGTTATTATTATAGGACCGAGGCAAAGTTGGCTATCGTGCCTTCTATGTAGTATGTGAATATGCTGTGCCCTGTTCTGCATGTGGGTAAAAAAAGTGGGTTAAAAAATGTGCTCAGAAAGTTATTCTTGTTTTGTGAAGATGAATGATTATTTTTATATGTTGGTTTTAACAAAAAAAAAGTCCATGGGACATATTAATAAAGTAGTGAATGTGACTTTCACAATATAATCACTGCAAATGAATCTTCACGGTGCGTCGGCCGCTCAGCCCATATAAACTAATGGTGGGCTGACATTGGCTGCTGCTGATTGAATGTAGCCTCACACAGTGTGATTAGCTGAAGTTCCAGGACAGATGTCCAGGCTTAGACGCAGCTGATTGCATCCAGGCTGAGACATCTGTCCTGGAATTGCAGCTAATTTCTGTTTACAGCTACATGTGATCAGCAGTGGCCGTTGTCAGCCCACCATTAGTTTAAATGGGTTGATCGGCTGATGCTGATCTCATACTCGTGCTGTTCTTACTGAGCACTGTGCTGTGTCCCGAGACTCCCATGTGCATGCACAGGAATGACGTCATCGTATCTCAGCCAGCCAGATGACCAGAGCTTGCGATCCCAGTAAGGAAGACCGGGTGAAGATGGACGCCTCTACAGCGGTGACAGCGCACCGCTGGAGGGCTTTGTTTTAAGGTAACTTTCACAATATGTGCGATACATACTAGCACATTATGCCTTTACCTCTTATAGGGATTTTGTTTTTGTTTTTTGGACATGGTTTACTACTGCTTTAACATCATACCCCTCCTCCATTCCTTCAAGGCTAAAATTAAGATTATTTGGAACAGGCTGTGGCTCTCCTTGATTGGTAGGGCCAACCTTATCAAAATGATTTGTATACCCCAACTATATTCCTTTCCCCACAACTCCCCTGCAGTGATCCCTTTTTATATGTTTTTAGACTGGTTAACTCTATCTTCCAGACTTTACTCTGGAAAGCTAAATCTCCCAGAATCAAACCTGAGCAGCAACAGCTCCTCAAAGATAGGAATGGGGTGGCTCTGCCCAACCGGTGGCTATACCATCTGGCTGATCAACTGCAGCATTTCACTGGGGCCTTTGTCATTGGAGGGTGCCACTACCTAGCAGTCTTCCTCTGCCCACTTTATTATGTCACACCATATGAAAATGTTAGATATTCCTGCTGCGCTCGATTCCTCTTCTTTTCAGTCATCTTATAAACCATTTCCCACTTACTCACTAATCCAGGTTTGGCTCAGTATAAGAGCCCTTCAGGGAGTAGAGGGATTCACTGAATATAATCCCATCTGGCACAATCTAACCTATGGGGAACACCTTCAGTGTGCAGGGATGTGGAAGTGATAGAAACTACTCACCTGAAGCAGATCTTTGGCAATATATCTCACTTTCCCTTTACTGACTTATGTGCTGCCTTCTGCCTCCCTTCTACACTGTAGTTTTCCTATCTTCAGCTTCGCCATGCTGTCCGAGCCCAGGGCCCTATGACCAACTGGTCTTTATCCCCCACACCTATCAATCAGTAAAGGATACAAAGGGCTTCATATTCTCTAATGTATGGATGGGGGAATCAAATTTTTTTTTATTTGAGCAGCTGGCAGCTTTAGTTTGACTAGCACCAGAATCGACCTGACCAACCTCTCTTTGTGCTCTCACTGAGTATCAGTCCATTACGGTGCTGCTATTAGATGATATCCTATCCATTTTGCAGTATCAATCCCCTCCAATACATTCTCCACAGAGTGCTTAAGGTGCTGCTGCAGACCTCCCTGAACTGCAACATACAGGTGTGCACTCCACTTGTTTCATCTGTGTTCTCCATGACCCAGATATCCATCATGGATGCCTAGTCCTCTAACCAACAGAAGCTACAAAACCCCAAAGGAGCCCCAGATCCAGGGAAGGCCCCCCTCCCCCCCCCCCCCCAAACCCGATGCATGGCACAGTTTACACATTTGGGCTGACGGGTACCCACGTAAAAAAGTTTGGAAACCACTGCTGTAGATCATCATACCTGTCATCATCCATGCTCAGTCACATAGTATGATATTATTTAAGGCAGGACTCCAGTCAAAAATGTCTTTACATGTCCTTGTTGCTGATTTCCTACCTTCACTGAATATGTCTTCCATCATTTGGTTCACTCGTAGTTGCTCTGAAATAGCCTATTCATTTTCAAATCAAACCATTATTTCTCTTTGGTTTACTGATTGTAAGACCAGTGGCTGCTATGCCTCCTATTCCTCCAGCCACTGGTCTTGGCACGTCCCTTCTGTAGTTCTGTTCTCCAGGAAGCAGTGATGTAATTCAGGCAGTGGTGAGCAGACCAAGACTCTCAGACACATTCAACATGTACAGGCCTAGTTTACCCGCCCACATCCGCTACCCTTCCCAGTGATTGATGGGAACTGTAGTTTCCTTTTACTGCAGAGAGAGGATATGATGTAATCCCTGTTACACCTCCTCCCTGGCAGCAGATACAGTTACCTTTTGAATTACAGAGATGAGGTCATAAGAATTCAGTTAGACTTTTCTTCTAAATGTCAAGGATTTTCAAGCTTGGACTATGCATTCACTTTCACATTTTCTCCTATTGCTAAAACACACTGCCCTCATCCTAAAAGCTTTTCTTTGCTGTTTACCTGGCTCAGTGCTGCCCCAGTGATCACTCTATCTCAGTGATGGCGAACCTTTTTGAGCCCGAGTGCCCAAACTGCAACCCAAAACCAACTTATTTCTTTCAAAGTGCCAACACTGCAATGAAACCTGAATATCGAGCTTTTGGTTTAGAAAAAACAACTCGTACAGTAGTGCAAACTAATTAACAGTACAGGGATGACCAGAGACTGCGGACAGTACAGGGATGACCAGAGACTGCGGACACAGTACAGGAGATGACCAGAGACTGCGGACACAGTACAGGGATGACCAGAGACTGCGGACACAGTACAGGAGCCCGAGTGCCCAAACTGCAACCCAAAACCAACTTATTTCTTTCAAAGTGCCAACACTGCAATGAAACCTGAATATCGAGCTTTTGGTTTAGAAAAAACAACTCGTACAGTAGTGCAAACTAATTAACAGTACAGGGATGACCAGAGACTGCGGACAGTACAGGGATGACCAGAGACTGCGGACACAGTACAGGAGATGACCAGAGACTGCGGACACAGTACAGGGATGACCAGAGACTGCGGACACAGTACAGGGATGACCAGAGACTGCGGACACAGTACAGGGATGACCAGAGACTGCGGACACAGTACAGGAGATGACCAGAGACTGCGGACACAGTACAGGAGATGACCAGAGACTGCGGACACAGTACAGGAGATGACCAGAGACTGCGGACACAGTACAGGAGATGACCAGAGACTGCGGACACAGTACAGGAGATGACCAGAGACTGCGGACACAGTACAGGAGATGACCAGAGACTGCGGACACAGTACAGGAGATGACCAGAGACTGCGGACACAGTACAGGAGATGACCAGAGACTGCGGACACAGTACAGGAGATGACCAGAGACTGCGGACACAGTACAGGAGATGACCAGAGACTGCGGACACAGTACAGGAGATGACCAGAGACTGCGGACACAGTACAGGAGATGACCAGAGACTGCGGACACAGTACAGGAGATGACCAGAGACTGCGGACACAGTACAGGAGATGACCAGAGACTGCGGACACAGTACAGGAGATGACCAGAGACTGCGGACACAGTACAGGAGATGACCAGAGACTGCGGACACAGTACAGGAGATGACCAGAGACTGCGGACACAGTACAGGAGATGACCAGAGACTGCGGACACAGTACAGGAGATGACCAGAGACTGCGGACACAGTACAGGAGATGACCAGAGACTGCGGACACAGTACAGGAGATGACCAGAGACTGCGGACACAGTACAGGAGATGACCAGAGACTGCGGACACAGTACAGGAGATGACCAGAGACTGCGGACACAGTACAGGAGATGACCAGAGACTGCGGACACAGTACAGGAGATGACCAGAGACTGCGGACACAGTACAGGAGATGACCAGAGACTGCGGACACAGTACAGGAGATGACCAGAGACTGCGGACACAGTACAGGAGATGACCAGAGACTGCGGACACAGTACAGGGATGACCAGAGACTGCGGACAGTACAGAGATGACTGCTGACCTTTGGGGAGGGAGGGGAAGCGGGTACCTGAATTTGACAGGTACCCGCTCTTACTTCCGCAGAGTTTTTTTTTTATCTTACCTGTTCCTTTATCCAGCCGCGCGCTGTCTTCCCGGCTTCTGTAGTGTGGGCGCTCGTCGGACAGCCGGATGCCCAGTGCGCATGCGCGAGAAGCGCTGCGCTTTGTGATTGGTCCGGCGGCTTCTGGGATCTGTCATGTGTCCCAGGTACCGCCTTACCATTCACAAAGAGCACTGCTTCTTGTGCATGCGCACTTGGGACCTGGCTGTCACGCACACTACAGCCGGGAAGACAGCGCGCTGCTGGATTCTCCTGGCGTGCCCACAGATAAGGCTCGGCGTGCCCACAGATAAGGCTCGGCTTGCCGGCTGTGGCACGCATGCCACGGGTTCGCCATCACTGCTCTATCTTTATTGATTTCCAGCTTGATACTGCTTATTGCAAATTTGTGTCCGTTCTGATTGGTACATGCATTCATGTGATGAGCTGAGTTACTGTGCATGTCCAGGGCATTATAATAAAAATTAAAAATCTGTAGAAGTGTTAGCTAATAGGAAACCATCATATTTTACTGCTGATTTTTGGAAAATTAAAAAAAAAAATGTGATCCTCTGCTGTGAGATATGACTGCGATTGTGTGCTATTCTTTTCTCATGTTTAGTGGATCAGTCCTAGAGCTTCTTAAAAGTTTTGGATTTAATGTGTATTTATACACTTTTTTTATACTTTTTTTTTTTTTTTTTTTTCGTTATGGATAGAATAGAGACAGTTCAGAATGGGGGTTGGCAAGAGACCGATCATGATCTACCAGTCGATTATGATTTACCAGTCGATTGTGGCCACGTTGGGGCATGGAAGGTTTTTGAATGTTCAGATCCCTGGTCTCCCTAAGGCTGAAAACCAGTGTTATAGGTGTTATTCTCCTGTGACATGATCTTCTCCAGTTATGATTTATACAATTGCATTACTGTGAAAACTCTGCACAATGCCTTTACCGTATCAGTTCTCTGTACTTTACCCTGTACCAAGTCTTCTACTATGCTATCTGATGGGATTTATGATATGGAACAGAGATTGATATTTGGATTTTGGTTGTTTTTCTTTGTTCTCATGTTATTGTAAAATATAAAATCTTTTAAAAATATGGTCACATTAAAAAATAAAGAGCAAGTTAGGGCACATCAGCAGTTCTTTTTCTGTCTAAAGGTATAAAATATGGAAAAATGTGCATGTATTCTAGAAATGTTTATTTTAATAAGTTTGCCTTGACATATACACGTAATACAACTTTGTCAATATTTTGTCTGTTTTCAGGGGGCTGATTTGTTTTGTGCAAGAGTTAACATTGAAGTCCAGTGGGCATCAGAGTTGGCAGTTGCAGCCATAGAAAAAAATGGTGGCATTATAACGACTGGTTTTTATGATCCACGTAGCCTTGGTAAGTTGCCTTGTGTGTCATACAGTCATGGCCAAAAATATATTGGCACCCTGCATATTTGTCAGTGCACTACTTCGCCTAGAAAATTAATGTAATTACAAATGCCTAGGCAGAAATAAATATGGGAATGTCTAAACATTTGTAATTGCAACCATTTTCTGGGTGAAATGGTGCATTATCTGACAGAAATGTAGGGGTGCTAATATTTTTGCCCATGACTGCATGTTGAAATTGTGCTAATGTTAAGATCTCCTTGCCATGACAGAGAGGTATATTTGTAATTATTTATATACAGTTCTTCTAAATAAAGTACTAACCCCCCAGTAAATTGTCATGCTACATTGTAATAGAACATTAAGGTACAGGTTTTTTTTTTTTTTTTTTTTTTTTTTAATTACAGTAATCAGCATTAATACACCAATTCATGTCAAAGTATAAACAGATCTCTGCAAAGTGATCTTTAAAGCCTATCGTTAATTAAAATAATTTTTCAAAAATTCCTTCCCCCCTCTCTGTATAAAAGAAAAAATTGTTCTAAAGCTATATTTACTCTTACTCCTTGTCATCCTCTGGTCCAGTGTCTTTCAAAACACTTGCTGCAAACCCTGGAGAATGATGCAGAGAAAAGCGTCCACCTCATTACTCAGTGCTGTTCTCTGCAACATTGAGGTCCACCCTCTGTTGCATAAGAAGAGGACATAGGAAAAGCTCCAAAGCTGGTACATACAAAAAAAAGGGGGGGGGATATTGAGGGGGTGTTTGAGTGAGGAAGGGATTCTTTCCAAACTAGAATTGGGCTTTAACTTCTTGTCAACCACCTCCTATAGGAGTACGTTGGCAGAGCGGCTCTCCTGGGCTGGATCACTTACCTAGTACGTGATACAGCACTTCCGGGTAGGTAGCATGCGGCCGATGCACTGGCTGTGCTGTGATTAGTCACAGCAGAAGCCAATCAGCAGGTGATGGCCAATAGATGAGTGCCAACACGGCACTTACTGATCGGTAAGGAGACACACTGGACGGAGCTCTGCATATGTAAACAGTGCAGAGCTCAGTCCTATCAGCAGGGATGTGCTGGATTTTACAACACATCCATTAGTGAAATCAACACCCTGTACTCACACATAAACACTGGTTAAGCGCACATTTAACCCTTTGCTCGCCCTAGATGTTTAACCCCTTCCCAGCCAGCTTATTTAGCACAGTGACCGTGCATATTGTCAGCACTGATTATTGTATTAGTGTCACTGGTTCCCACAAAGTGTCAGTGTCAGCCCGTCGCAATATAGCAGTCCCACTATGAGTTGCTAATATCTGCCATTAGTAGTATAAAAATAAATAAATAAAAAGTCCAGTATATATCCCATAGTTTTGTAGACGCTATACTGTAACTGTTGTGCAAACCAATCTATAAATGCTTGTAATTTATTTGTTTTTTTTAATACCAAAAATATGTAGCAGAATACATATTGGCCTAAATTTATGAAGAAATTTGATTTAAAATTTTTCATAGGAAATACTTTATAACAGAGAAAAATATATATATATTTTTTGTTGTTTTTGGGGGGGTTTTCGGTCTGTTTTTGTCTATAGCACAAAAATAAAAAAACAGTGGTGATCAAATACCACCACAAGAAAGCTCTGTTTGTGGGAAAAAATTATATAAATTTCATTTGTGTACAGCGTTGCACGGCTGTGCAATTGTCAGTTAAAGTAATGCAGTACCAAAAAGCAAAAATGGTCTGGTCATGAAAGGAGGTTAAATCTTCTGGCGTTCAAGTGGCTAATTAAAATGACAATTAAAAAAACACAAAATAGCCAATTGTACAAGTATACTTGTGTACATTCCTTTAATATGACACACCTAATTTACTAGAGCAGCCAACTAATTTTTGAGGTAACGGTAGGTACAACAAATCAAAAAGCAGCTAGCACAAACTGGTGAACCCACTTCATTCACAAAAAATATATGTATATGCAATGGTGCAGCGCTTGTGTCTTAGATCATACAATCAAATACATAAACAACATCTCTGTGTTGACTTATGAACTCGGATACATAAATGGTAATTAACAAATGTAAATAAATGAATATAGAGTCTGAAAGTAAAGTGTCCGTCAATGTTGACATAAATCAGTAATGGCCAGTAAAGTGAAGTGACATCTGTGAAGAGAAAAAACATCTGTGACAATCCTGCACCACTATCTCTCTGAGGAATGTGTAACTTCTCCACTGCAGGAATTGACGTGCGACCTTGCGGAGACAAATCCTAAAGAAAAGAGCTCACAAACCAGAGCCCCGAGATGGTAGTATATAGTGTAGTATTTATTGAGTAAAAATAGCTACATCCACGTGAAACAAAGCATAAAACTAACAGCCACACTTACAAACATGGCTGCCGGGCCATCGCATGGACTCGGCAGCATGATGTCAGCGCACAGGCTCCTACTGACGTGTTTTGTGCACGCACACATTCTCAAAGGGACCCACATGAAATGCGTGTATTTATATTTTGTCTGTGTGTATATGTATGTATGTGTGTGTGTGTATGTATATGTGTGTGTGTGTGTGTGTGTGTGTATGTATGTGTATATATATATATATCCCACACTCCTTAACCAGCTTTTGATGACATTTAAAGCCTCGTGTATGTTATGAAACGCTGTCATTTCTCATAATAATCTATCTGAAATTCAGAGAATTATTAAGACTTGCGCATTACATAATGCCAATTACCCCAAGTTGGTGTAAAATTGTTATGTCAAGTTATGGCGCTTGATAGAATACACATTTATCTGTTGCTTTTAAATGTCATCAAATGCTACTTACCCTGTGTATATGCACAGATCAGCCATAATTTTAGGACTCCCAACAGGTTAAGTGAATAGCATTGCTTATATCTCAATGACTAGCACATGCCATCATAATGAGATATTAGACAGCAAGTAAATGTGTCCCTGAAATTGATGTGTTTTGAAATGAACATTGCAGCTTGTTGTTTATGGGGCTGTGTAGCCTGAGACTGGTCATGCTGACCCGTGTTCACAGCCAAAAACGCTTGCGTTGGGACATGAGCATCAGAACTGAACCATGGACCAATGGAATAAGACGGCCTGGTCTGATGAATCATGTTTTCTTTTACATCATTTGGGTGACAGGGTATATGTGGGTCGCTTACCTGGGAAAGAGATGGCACCAGGATGCAGAATAGGAAGATGGCAAGCTGAGGGAGACAGTGTGATACTTTAATCAGAGTTCTGCTGGGAAACCTTGGGTCCTGCCACATTGTTAAAATGGTTTGAGGAATATAACGAGTTTGAGGTGTTGCTTCCAAGTTCTCAGTCCAATTGAGCATCTGTGGGATGTGCTTGAAAAACAACATAGAGGCCTCGCCTCGCAACGTACAGGACTTAAAGGATCTGCTACTGACTGCTTGGTGCCAGATACCACAGCATACCTTCAGAGGTCTAGTGTCATTCATGCCATAACGGGTCAGGGCTGTTTCTCCTCACCTCTGTGATTTAAAGATAAGTTCAACTTTTGAAAAAAATATATTAAATTAACTTTTTTTTTTTTTTTTTTTTGCAACTAAAACAATGTGCATTTATTATTTATTTCTAAGGAGCCTGCAGAGCATTGCACCTGTGATCAGCAGATCGTGGGTACAATCTCAGATTCCTGTTGACTCTCAGCATAGCTGTCTGCCCGTACCCTGTACGTGCTGGCAGTTGTTTGAAGATGGGTTGACCGTGTAACGTTAAAAGGTGAACTTATAACGTTAAGGTGAACTATCCCAGCCTTGTGGATGAAATGCGTCAAAAGATGAGGTGCCACACAGGGACTCGCTCATGTTGTCGGGATCAAGAAAATTACCAGTGTTTGGATTTATTTTGGAGTGTGGCTGGTCTTTTTCTTTGGATTTGCACAGTCTTAGGACTATAGGACAAGCCTCTACTGATGTTCAGCATCTGACCCTTTATAATGGTGACCCAATTCAAGTCAAGACAGCAAACCATATACAGTAATGTGCAAAAGGTATAGGCAGGTGTGAAGAAATGCTGTAAAGTTAGAGTTCCTTCAGAAATATATTTTCATTGTTTTTAGCAATTTACAAAATGCACAGTGAACAAACAAAGAGAAATCCAAATCAATATTTGGTGTGACTACCGTTTTGGCTTCCAACCAGCATCAATTCAATTCATCAAGCTCTTTTGAAGAAGCACAAAGAAACAGGCAACATCGAGAACTGTAGACGCAGTGGTCGGCCAAGGAAACTTAATGCAGCAGATGAGACACCTCATAATTACTTCCCTTCAACATCAGAATATATCCAGCAGCGCCATTAGTAGACAACTGGTGGAACCCAGGTACACCCATATACTGTCCAGAGAAGTCTGGCCAAAAGTGGTCTTCATGGAATTGCGGCCAAAAAGTCCTACCTCTGACGTGGAAACAAGGGTAAGCAACTCAACTATGGATGAAAACATAGGAACTGGGGTGCAGAAAAATGGCAGAAGGTGCTCTGCACTGACGAGTCAAAATTTGAAATGTTTAGTTGTAGTTTGTTCACCAAGACCGGTACCATAATGAGTGTCTGTCTGCAGGCAACAGTGAAGCATGTTGGAAGTTCCTTGCAGGTATGGGGCTGCATTTCTGCAAATGCATTGGTGATTTGATCAAGATCAATGGTGTCTTCAATGCTGTAAATACAGGAAGATGCTGATCCATCATGACATACCATCAGGGAGGCGTGTGATTGGCCACAAATTTATTCTACAGCAGGACAACAACCCTAAACGTACAACCTATATCATTAAGAACTATCAGTATATAGGAGGACAAGGAGTCCTGAAAGTGATGGTTTGGCCCCCACAAAGCCCTGATCTCAACATCGAGTCTGTCTGGGATTATAGGAAGAGACCAAAGGATTTAAGACAGCCTACATCCACAGAAGATCTATGGTTAGTTCTCCAAGATGTATGGCATAAGCTACCTGCCAAGTTCCTTCAAAACTGTGTGCAAGTGTTCCTATGTCAGGAATCCCAGAGATCATCGCGGCGCACGAATCTGCACAGGTGTAGGATCCCGACAAGACATACAGGCAGGCGGGCACTAGGAACCAGGTGTGCCTGTCACCAATGACGGCCGGGCAGGCACTAGGACCCAGGCGCGCCTGTTGGCGCTGGCGGGCTATTTAAACCAGCTCATGCAATGCTCACATTGCCGTATGGTCTTCATTCCCTGTTCCCTGATCGTCTGTTCCTGCGTGAGATACCTTGTTGCTGACCCCGCTTGATCCTGACCTCTGCTGACTGTCTCCTGCTCTGATCCCTGGCTCGTCTGACTATTCTTTTGCTTACTCCTGATTACCTGACCTCCTGTTGCTGAAACCTGGCATGTGACCCGACTACTCTCTGTCTGCTGCTCTGTACCGTTCTGTCTCTGCTGTTACCGACCCGGCCTGCCTGACTAAGCTACACGTACTCTGTCATCCATCCATCCTGCACGGATCCAGTCACCACTGCCCAGGTCTGCCAGCCTCTTCACATCAGGGGCCCTGGTGAATAAGCAGATTGGGGCTTAGACCCTGCGCCCTGGGGGATCCTGTTCTGTGGGTTGCTAGAGATACCGCCGGATGGATCGTGACATCCTAGAAGAATTTATTCTGTTTGGAAGGCAAAGGGTGGTCACACCAAGTATTGATTTGGTATAAATTTTTCTATTCATTTACTTTCTATTTTGCTAAGTAATAAAAATAAACTATTAACACTTGTATTTGTGAAAGCATTCTTAATTTACAGCATCTTTTCACAACTGCCTATAACTTTTGCACAGTTCTGTATGTTTGGCAACATAATGTAAAATGGTTATCACCTCTATATATTGCAAAAAATTTAATTAATCTACTGTGATTCAGTGTTGTATGAAAAGAAAACATAGTTCCTATAAAAAGTAGTCACCCCATGGAAGTTTTTTTTTTTTTCTCATTCCCATGATGTGGAAAGGGAGATTGTCTTCTGTGCACTTTTGCTATGTATGTTGACTGGTGTAGATAGAAGATGAAACCCTGCATTAGGTTCATAACTATAACCTTTGACAGGATGAAAACTTTGTGTTTACTGGGGTTTTGTTTGTCCATATCATTTATTTCTCTAGATTTGCTAAACCTGTTTTATCTCTTTTGCAGAGGTTCTGTGTAAACCAATTCCATTTTTCATGCATGGTAAACCTATTCCCAAACGAATGCTTCCACCAGAGGATTTGGTGAAATATTATACCAGTGCTGGAAAACGTGGCTACTTAGCAGATCCCATAAAGGTTGATGAAGCAAGGAAGCAACTTGCTCAGAAATATGGCTACATCCTTCCTGACATTACCAAGGATGAACTGTATGAAATGTTGAGCCAGCGTAAGGATCCCCGGCAGATATTCTTTGGCCTTGCTCCAGGTTGGGTGGTCAACATGGCTGAAAAAAAGATCTTGAAGCCTACAGATGAGCGATTACTAGCATATTACAGTTCTTGAGTGACTTGAACAGTCACATGGTCCAGTGTGTATAATAAATTTTTTTTCTATAGCTGTTTGTAGAGTTTTCACTGGAAAAAAATATTAAAGTCAATATATTGTAAGATATATTTGTCCATACAACTACAATTTTTTTTTTTTTTTTCCTTTTTCTGCATACCCTGGTGGTGCCTCTCTTCTTTAATGTACAACTCTAACCATGTTTGTCATGTTCACCAATGGACACATTTTTGTTTATAAACATCCAAATGCATTTGCATTCATTCCAAAGTGATATGAAGTATGCATTTATGTTCCTATGGTGTTTGATCTCTGCATGAATTAAGCCCAAGGATCATTTGATATCACAGACCCTTGGACTACTTTGAGGCCCAGCATAAGCTGGGGTATTGGTATAGTAATGATTTAAGTATCTTAGGATAATTTTGAAATCCTGTCTACCCAAAATCATATTTCAAGTTCTTCACAAATGCTGGGCAGTTAGAAGTAGCCTGAGGATATAAATATGGGGATCCACCTTTGCTGACTTGGAGGCTGTTATCCTCATCTTGACTTGAACCCCTTTGACCCCTTGTGTGCGTATGGGTGAATTAAGTAATTATCTTTGAAATTGAGTTCACATTGAAAGCACCAACTTCAATAACATATACGTTAACCTCCCTGGAGGTATTCCAGAGTGTAACACGGGGTAAAGTTTCAGCACCACAAGCGGTAACCCCGAGCTACTCTTGGGAATACCTTGCAGCGTTGCTCCAGGATCTCTTCTTCAATTACCTTGTCCTGCGCTCCCGCGATGTCCCTCCTGCAGTGTCCCCTGTAATGTCCTCCGGCCGATGCCGGCATCTGTCTTCCAGTTTCCATTCCCTTCGATGTCAGGGCGTAAGGGGGATGGAACTGGCGGGAAATGTGAAAATTTTAGTGACATTCACTAAAATCACTTAGTAAAACATTACTGTATCAAACCATTTCACATACATTTTGTTCCTAGTGCTTTGTCCTGTGCCCTGCCTGCATTTTAACTGTTCTTTCTGCCTTGAAACTGAGAAAAGTCCATGGTGTCCAAAAAGCATCCCTTTAGGTCAAAAGCGGTTTTAGACCAGCTAGAGAACAGTGATAGTAAATTAGAACTACTTGCAGAATTGTGTGATGATTCGTGGGGAAATTCGTCATCAGATGCTGAAAACTATTTTTTGACTTAGCTCAGTGATGTGCAAACCTGGCGCTATATTTCAAATTTCAGTGCTTTTGGTTGATTATTTTTTAATTAAATTTATTATTAGATTATTTTTAATGATTATTTATTAAATTATAATTTATGATTTCATGTTTCAAATTTTAACATACCCGGAATGTTTACTAGACTCTTGTTCGGACAGATTTCAGTGAGTTATTCCTAAAAATTACAGGCCTACAATAAAAAAAACTACATATTTCCATGCAAAAAAATGTACTGCTTTGAGCACAGAAATATGGACATAATCAGACCGCTAGGGAGGTTAATTAAAATTTGTAATTTAAAATGTAATCACCAAAATGGCATACAGTTGTGTTCAAAATAATAGCAGTGTGTTGAAAAAAGAGAATAAAGCTCAAAATCCTTCTAATAGCTTTTATTTCCATACACACAAATGCATTAGGAACACTACACATTCTATTCCAAATCAAAACATGAAGAAAAATGTATCAAATTTGTGTTGTTCCTCTTAAAAAAAAAAAAAAAAAAATGAAGAAAAGCGAATATTAGACTGTTCAAAAAACTAGCAGTGTTTTGTATTCTTTACAAACTCAAACATTCACTATATAAACTGAAAAATGTTTGAAGATTTTGCTTTCCTTTGAATCACTTAATTAATATTTAGTTGTATAAGCACTGTTTCTGAGAACTGCTGTACATCTGTGTTGCATGGAGTCAACCAATTTCTGGCACCTGTGAACAGGTATTCCAGCCCAGGATGATTGGACTACATTCCACAGTTCTTCTCTATTTCTTTGTTTTGCCTCAGAAACTGCATTTTTGATGTCACCCCACAAGTTTTCTATTGGATTAAGATCTGGGGATTGGGCTGGCCACCCCATAATGTCAATCTTGTTGGTATGGAACCAAGATGTTGCACGTTTACTGGTGTATTTGGAGTCGTTGTCTTGTTGGAACACCCATTTCAAGGGCATTTTCTCTTAAGCATAAGGCAACATGATGTCAGGGCTCCCAGGTATGACCAGAGGTGTGTGACTGAAGCAGGGAAACGCAGACTTCAGATATGTGATTAACAATGTAATTTATTAACACTAACAATACAAACATAAACGCAGTGCAATACTGAACATAATACAGTGCAAACAAACCCAACCAACCACCCACAGATAACAGTACATACAAGCAAGCGTCGTCAGGCAGGCCGAGTCAATATCAATTGGGCAGGTAGGTACAGGGGGAGCAAGCGGAGAATGGTCGGGGTCACAGGCCAGGTTCAGCAGGTAGCAAGCAGCGTAGTACAGAGGGTCAGGCAGAGGGATGGTCAGGGTCACAAGCCAGGGATCAGAACAGGTAGCAAGCAGCGTAGTACAGAGGGTCAGGCAGAGGGATGGTCAGGGTCACAAGCCAGGGATCAGAACAGGTAGCAAAGGAACAGAAACAGGATGCAGGACAGATACAGGGCCCAGGACAAACACAACACCAAGGCAGAGTCTGCAAGTCTGGCCATCCCTTAAATACACCAGTATCATCAGTTCCAGGTGTTAGCTGGCTGAAAGGTTGAGTCTCTGATTGCTGGGAGCACCCGCTGGCCAGCCCTGGTACTGCAGATCAAAAGGCAGGTGAGTCCCACCATTGCTGGCCAGTCCATTCCTGACAGTACCCCCCCCTCAAGGAGCGGCCTCAGGACGCTCCAAACAGTCCTAGCTGGGAAAAATGTTCCATCGCCCGGGTCTGGTAACTGGCGGGATATCAAAGACTGGCACACCGGGCAGCGGTACACCGGGCAGAGGCACATCGGGCTGGATTCCGGGCAGAGGCACATCGGGCTGGACTCCGGGCAGAGCCACACCGGGCAGAGGCACATCGGGCAGAGGCACATCGGGCTGGACTCCGGGCAGAGGCACATCGGGCTGGACTCCGGGCAGAGGCACATCGGGCTGGACTCCGGGCAGAGGCACATCGGGCTGGACTCCGGGCAGAGGCACATCGGGCTGGACTCCGGGCAGAGGCACACCGGGCAGAGGCACATCGGGCTGGACTCCGGGCAGAGGCACATCGGGCAGGACTCCGGGCAGAGGCACATCGGGCTACCAGGCGAAGCGGCAGGCAGCGGGCCACCGGACGGAGCGGCAGGCAGCGGGCCACCGGGCGGAGCGGCAGGCACCGGGCCCCCGGGCGGAGCGGCAGGCACCGGGCCCCCGGGCGGGGCGACAGGCCTCGGGCCCCCGGGCGGGGCGACAGGCATCGGGCCCCCGGGCGGGGCGACAGGCATCGGGCCCCCAGGCGGAACTACAGGTCTCGGGCCCTCAGGCGGAGCGGCGGGTGCCGGACCCCCAGATGGAGCGACAGGCCTCGGGCCCCCAGGCGGGGCGACAGGCATCGGACCCCCAGGCGGGGCGACAGGCATCGGGCCCCCAGGCGGAGCGACGGGCGCCGGACCCCCAGGCGGAACTACAGGTCTCGGGCCCTCAGGCGGAGCGGCGGGCGCCGGACCCCCAGGCGGAGCGACAGGTCTCGGGCCCCCAGGCGGAGCGACAGGTCTCGGGCCCCCAGGCGGAGCGGCGGGCGCCGGACCCCCAGGCGGAACTACAGGTCTCGGGCCCTCAGGCGGAGCGGCGGGCGCCGGACCCCCAGGTGGAGCGACAGGTCTCGGGCCCTCAGGTGGAGCGGCGGGCGCCGGACCCCCAGGTGGAGCGACAGGTCTCGGGCCCTCAGGCGGAGCGGCGGGCGCCGGACCCCCAGGTGGAGCGACAGGTCTCGGGCCCTCAGGCGGAGCGGCGGGCGCCGGACCCCCAGGCGGTGCGACAGGTCTCGGGCCCTCAGGCGGAGCAACAGGTCTCGGGCCCCCAGGCGGGGCGGCGGGCGCCGGACCCCCAGGTGGAGCGGCGGGCGCTGGACCCCCAGGCGGAGCGACAGGTCTCGGGCCCCCAGGCGGAGCAGCGGGCACCGAGTCACCAGGCACGACAGTGGGCTCCGAGTCAACTGGCATGACCGCTGGCACTAGGTCAGACATTGGATCGTCTGGCTGGACAGCGGGCATCGGGTCACCAGGCATCAGGTCATTTGGCTCGACAGCGGGCACCGTGTCATCTGGCAAGGCAGTGGGCTCCGAGTCAACTGGTATGACCGCGGGCACTGGGTCAGACATTGGATCGTCTGACCGGACAGCGGGCATCGGGTCACCAGGCATCAGGTCATTTGGCTCGACCGCGGGCACCGCGTCATCTGGCAAGGCAGTGGGCTCCGAGTTAACTGGTATGACCGCGGGCACTGGGTCAGACATTGGATCGTCTGACTGGACAGCGGGCATCGGGTCACCAGGCATCAAGTCATTTGGCTTGACAGCGAGCACCGCGTCATCTGGCAAGGCAGTGGGTTCCGAGTCAACTGGCATGACCGCGGGCACTGGGGCAGACATTGAATCGTCTGGCTGGACAGCGGGCATCGGGTCACCAGGCATCAGGTCATTTGGCTCGACAGCGGGCACCGCGTCATCTGGCAAGGCAGTGGGCTCCGAGTCAACAGGCACGACAGTGGGCACCGGGTCATCAGGTACCGGATTGTCTGGCTCGACAGCAGGCATCGGGTCACCAGGTATGACAGCGGCCACTGGGTCACCAGGCATCAGGTCATTTGGCTTGCCAGCGGGCACCGCGTCATCTGGCAAGGCAGTGGGCACCGGGTCACCAGGCATTGGATCGTCTGGCTCGACAGCGGGCATCGGGTCACCAGGTATGACAGCGGGCACTGGGTCACCAGGCATCAGGTCATTTGGCTCGCCAGCGGGCACCGCGTCATCTGGCAAGGCAGTGGGCACCGAGTCACCAGGTACGACAGCGGGCTCTGAGTCAATTGGCACGACAGCGGGCACCGGATCATCTGGATCAACAGCGGGCATCGAGTCAACTGGCCTAATTGGATCGTCAGGCTGGATCAGTTCATCATGCTGGGTAGAGGCATCAGGCCGAGTAGAGGCATCAGGCCGAGTAGAGGCATCAGGCCGAGTAGAGGCTTCAGGCCGAGTAGAGGCATCAGGCCGAGTAGAGGCTTCAGGCCGAGTAGAGGCTTCAGGTCGAGTAGAGGCATCAGGCTGCATACAGGCATCAGGCTGAAGAGAGGCATCAGGCTGCGTACCGGCATCAGGCCGAGTAGAGGCTTCAGGCTGAGTAGAGGCTTCAGGCTGAACCACGGAAGGCAGGCTCACCGATTTGGATACTGGCAGGATGGTATTGGTTGGAAAGAATTTTCGCTTTTTTCTGGTTTTAACTACTGGAGCACTGCAAGTAAACGCAGGTCTGCAAACGAATGGAGCAGCTGGAGACAGAGAAGAACTGGAGGATGGAACAGGAGAGGGAGCAGTTGCTACAGAGGGCTTTTTTACAGGGTTAAAGGCAGGATAGGTGCAGCGAATGGGAACAGGGTACTGACATGCGGTAGATAGCCAAGTATACTGGGCTGTAACTGGAGGAGCTGTTGGGAATACAGGAGTAGAGTTAGAAGCAGGACTGGGTTTTTGTAAGCTGACTGAGGCTGGGTGCAACAAGTCTGTCCATGTCTGCAGTATGGGTTGAACAAAGCTGAGCTTACACAAAGCCTGTCTGGTCAATGACTGCACTGCGTTTATACAATCTCTTAGTGTCTGTGGTGAACATGTGGAATAACGCTCCAGAAAGTAACCCACATCATCCTCTAATAACCACACCAGGGACTCTACCTGGTCTGCACTAAATGGTGGCAAAAATTCATCCCTGCATTCGGGGGTACCAGATGAAACCAACTCTGCACAAACCTCAATCAAAGGCTGCACCTCAGAGAACTCTGTGCCCTGATCTACTAGAACATGAGCGAGCCGTATACATTCTAGCAGTTCATCCCGGGTATACTCCTTCAGAGTTTGATAAGCATACTCCCTGTCATCAAACACTAGCAGATATAAATACGCAACCTCATCCAGATCCATCCTTCCCATCAACAAGCCAAGATGGCTTCCCTGTGCAGCCACTTCTGGTCAGGATTGGCCTTGGTGTAATGTCAGGGCTCCCAGGTATGACCAGAGGTGTGTGACTGAAGCAGGGAAACGCAGACTTCAGATATGTGATTAACAATGTAATTTATTAACACTAACAATACAAACATAAACGCAGTGCAATACTAAACATAATACAGTGCAAACAAACCCAACCAACCACCCACAGATAACAGTACATACAAGCAAGCGTCGTCAGGCAGGCCGAGTCAATATCAATTGGGCAGGTAGGTACAGGGGGAGCAAGCGGAGAATGGTCAGGGTCACAGGCCAGGTTCAGCAGGTAGCAAGCAGCGTAGTACAGAGGGTCAGGCAGAGGGATGGTCAGGGTCACAAGCCAGGGATCAGAACAGGTAGCAAGCAGCGTAGTACAGAGGGTCAGGCAGAGGGATGGTCAGGGTCACAAGCCAGGGATCAGAACAGGTAGCAAAGGAACAGAAACAGGATGCAGGACAGATACAGGGCCCAGGACAAACACAACACCAAGGCAGAGTCTGCAAGTCTGGCCATCCCTTAAATACACCAGTATCATCAGTTCCAGGTGTTAGCTGGCTGAAAGGTTGAGTCTCTGATTGCTGGGAGCACCCGCTGGCCAGCCCTGGTACTGCAGATCAAAAGGCAGGTGAGTCCCACCATTGCTGGCCAGTCCATTCCTGACACATGACCTCTACAAGTATTCTGATGTATTCAAACTGATCCATGATCCCTGGTATGCGATAAATAGGCCCAACACCGTAGTATGAGAAACATCCCCATATCATGATGCTTGCGCAACCATGCTTCACTGTCTTCACAGTGTACTGTGGCTTGAATTCAGTGTTTGGGGGTCGTCTGACAAACTGTCTCCGGCCACTAGACCCAAAAAGAACAATCTTACTTTCATCAGTCCACAAAATGTTGCATCATTTCTCTTTAGGCCAGTCAATGTGCTCTTTGGCAAATTGTAACCTCTTCAGCACGTCTTTTTTTCAACAGTGTGACTTTGCGGGGGCTTCTTGCAGATAGCTTGTCTTCACATAGGCGTCTTCTAATTGTAACAGTACTCACAGGTAACTTTAGGCCTTTGATGTTCCTGGAGCTGATTGTTGGCTGAGTCCTTGCCATTTTGGCTATTCTTCTATCCATTCGAATGGTAGTTTTTCGCTTTCTTCCACGTCTTTTATGTTTTGGTTGCCATTTTAAAGCATTTGCAATCATTTTAGCTGGGCAGCCTATCATTTTCTGCACTTCCCCTCTCCAATCAACTTTTTAATCAAGGTACGCTGTTCTTCTGAACAATGTCTGGAATGACCCATTTTCCTCAGAATTTCAGAGAGAAATGCACTGTAATCAGCATGTACAACATTTGCTGCCTTCCTTCCTTAAATAAGGGCAATAATTGCCACCTGCTTTTCAAAGAATGAATGACCTCACTAATAGAACTCCAAACTGCTATTATTTTGAACATGCCCCTTTCAATTACACAGAATCAGCAGCATGCATGTCATGACTGTTGGGTCTTTTGGATTTCTATTACTCTACTATACCTGCTAGTAAATTATTTGCCATGTAGAAATATTATTTCTACCAAAAACAGTGATTGATCAGGTTAGTGATGTCTGACTGCTATTATTTTGAACACAACTGTATGTACACTGGTCAGTGACTCCATGAATTGAAAGTTATCCATCCAACTAGGTAGATGGCATTTTCAGGAAAGAGTATTGATGGCTCTGAGTCAGCATAACATAAACTTGACTGGAGTTCTATAGGGTTTATGCACACAAATGTTAAAATGGAAAGCTAGCGGAGCATAGCAAGAGTGTATTCAGAGAAATGGTCCAGTTCAGGGGCAGATGATGAAGCATTGGCTTTGCATGACTCTAATCCATGTGATTAAGAATGCTGACCATAGCAGCTAGTTGCATTTGATGCTGCTGTTCTTTAGAAACATTCCTCATAGCAAGTCTGCCTCTTTTATTGTTTCAAGAATGTGGGACTCAAACCGCAGCAGTGGGATGGGCATCTGTAGGGAGTAGTGTACCTGGGACTTTAGATGGCATATTTACCAAATGGAATAATGGAGCTTGGAGAAAACAAGCCAGTCAACAAAACCAACAGAGCATGATTAACCAGGATTTTTGTTTAGGTTTGCATACCCTGTGATTAAAAAAAAAAATAGTCATGTAAAATAGTTATTATGAAGAAAACTTTGGCAAGTAGTAGTCCCTTAGAAACCTCTTTCCTTGAATTAAATAATGCACTCTTAAAATGCCTTCCTTGATTTCAATACCAAAACTATCCCATATCCTGACTGAGCAACATACATACTTGACAAGCTGCTTTCTCTGAACTATCACAATGCTTCAGAAGCACAATGCTTCACTACTTGTGAATTGGCTTCCCTTATTTGTAAGAATTTTGTTTTGTGAACATATTCGCTATTGTACTCTGTTCAAGTTTCAAATGAACAAGCAGGAAAAAGTAGTGCTAATCCTGACTATTAAGGAAGTCTACCCTGCAACAAAAGCATGGTGACTTTTTCTAATTTTTTTTTTTTTTTAGTTTTACATAGAGTATAGAGGCCTTAGAACACGTGTCCATTTTTACTGCCGTGTGTGCCCTTTAGGGAGATTCACCCTATTTGTCCTGTTTATCATTATCATTGAAATCAAAAGAAAATCCCAAATTTTGTGTTGTCCCCAGAAACCTAATAGAGGAGAAATCCTCCAACGGGGACACTAGTTCTAGTGACCTGGAGGTCCCCAAGGAATTCCCATAATTTGCAGGGATTTCTGCTCACTTGTTTGGCTATGGGACAGAAAGTGAAGGGAAATTTCTGCAATGGAACCCAGAGGGTGGAAAATAATCTGACAAGGGTTAGAACCCTTCCTTGCTCTATCCAAAATGGGGAAAAAAAAGTTTTGCCTATAGTTCTACTTTAAGGCTCTTCACTTAAAGTGAAGGTAAAGTTGTGTTCACTTCAATTATCCAATGTCCTAGAAACCTTTTCATTGCCTTTTGTAAAAAAAGAAAACAAAAACTTGCCTTTTCCGCTTAAAATCCTTGTGGAAACCGTTCTTTTAAAGTGTCCTAGTTGCTCCATTTCTAGGTGAGGAGACCTGTCATCCCAGCCTGGTTTCTGTGAGCTTGGTGACTGCTCATCTCAATGACCACTGGTAGTTCAGACAGGGAGGTTATGACATTTCATGTAAGTGCTGCCTGGAATAGAAGAGATTATTTCAACAGCCACATTTCTCCTAAGCAGATTTAGCTCTGCTAAGTGCACTTTTGACAATAGGAAGTGACATAGGGTGTCCCTTCTCTTGGATTTTTACAATTTTCAAAGGAGGTAATACATGTATTTTCAAGCTACAGAAGCAAGGTAATAAAATGCAGTATGCAGTACATAGGGAAAGGGGGAGGGTTGAAGGTACAATTTTGTCAACGGGTCAGTAGGTGCTACCTACTGGCACATTATGGCAGACTTACCTGGCAAAGGCAACCCTCCAGCAATGGGCTGTCACCACTCACCCTGGTTCCATCTTTGCCCGGCTGCGGTGACGTAATTTCCACTCCTATGCACAGAAGTTACATTGCCATGGCACAATGGGAACACTAGTTCTGGTGACCTGGGGGGGCCCCAAGGAATTCCCTTAATTTGCAGGGATTTCCTCTCACTTCCTGTTTTGGCAATGGGAAAGGAAGTCAAGGTAAATCTCCCTAATGAGACCCGGATTGCAAAAAAGAACTGACAGTGGTTATAACCCTACCTTTACTTTATCCAAAATGAAAAAAGTTTTGCCTTTAGTTCTACTTTAACCACTTCCCATGCGGCCTATATTCAAATGACGGCCAGGCGAACCTCTCGTCCCTCCGGGAGGGCGTCATATGATGTCCTTCCCGGATCGCGTGGGGCCGCGCTGTGGCAAGATTTGTTACCGGCTGTTTACCTCAGACACAGCCGATGACAGATCTGTGTACCGGCCCTATTGCCAGTACCATGTAATCTGCTGTGACCAATCACAGCAGATCACATGACAGTCATATATAATGGATGGCTTCTTTTCATGCCATCCATTGTATACAAGTGTGTCTAGCTGTGAAAGGTCACAGTGATCACATGCACAGGCTGGGCCAGTCACAGCCCATCTGTGTCATGTGATTAGCTGTGGCCAATCACAGCTAATCACAACAAAAAAACTGAATGAATAGATTTCATTCAGTTAAATGCTTGCTTTTAGCAAAGAAATTCAATGTTATAAGCAATCAAATTCTGTAAAAAAAAAAAATACTGATCACTTCCCTAAAGTAGTATATTGTTACTATGGTAACATTATACTACTTTGGTCAAAGTATAATATGAAAAAAAAATCTTAAAGAAAAAAAAGTAAATGATAAATTATCAAATTTTTTTTTTTCATGCTGTCACCAGTCAGTGTCCCTGATCACCGCCACACCAGCTATATGATGACACTACTGCACTGGTGACAGTATGTAAAAAAAAAAATTGTGAAAATAATTTTTAAAATTTCATTTTCCGAAAAATTATGACATAAAAATGACAATTTCAAAAAACTCGCTATGCCTCTTATGAAATACATCGTACTGTCTACTTTGCAAAAAGGGGCCATTTGGGGGATATCTGTACTTTTCTGACAAGAAAACTAATGCAGCCATCACATTCAAGTACTGATAAGATACCATATATTATGTTTTTTGTTCTTGGGTTCAGATACACTTTAACCACTTGCCAACAACCCAGTACTTGTACTGCGGGAGGGCGACATGTACAGTCACAGCGGTGTACTGGTACGTCACTTTGACTATTCTAACACAGGGTGGGCGCTGCTTCAGAGACAGTGGATCCCGGAAATCATGTGATCATTATGCAATCACATGATCACAATGTTAGCAAAGCTGTTATGAATCTGATTCAGAACAGCTTTGCTTCTTTTCCTGGTGAGCTGTGATTGGTCCACAGCCCTCACATGGTACAGTTGATATTTGAAAAGAATCACATTTTGTTTCTTTCCAGCCTGAAATGAAGACAGACCATTTTTTTTTATCTAACTGCATTTACTTATACACATCCAAGTGAGCTATAACACCAACATGTCTGAAAAAATAAAAATATTCAAAACAGAATCACTTGATTTGGAAAAAGTATCGCCCTCCTCCTAAAAATGACTTGGAAATTCAATCAGGTGCAGCTAATCACCTAGCACACAAAGCCATTTGGTTTTCAACTATGATCAGCTGTGGTCATTTTGATGAGCTCAGCATGAAAAGAGCTTTACTGGAGCAACTGAAGCAAACCATCAACTATGGGTGGCAAGCCACTGTTGAAAGATCTCTGGGATAAAGTTGTGGACAGGCATAAGTCAGGAGAATGATACAAAAACATTTCACTGTACTACTGCCGCTAGTAACATCAGATAACATCAGAGCAGTTAGTGCCCCTCCCAGCCAGGGTCAGCTAGCATTATATTGCATGGCCCCTCCTGTAGACATTGTAACTAGAGATGAGCGAATCGAACCTGGCGAAGTGGAATTCGTTTCGAATATCAGGAAAAATTCGATTCGCATCGAATCCGAATTTTAGCAAACTTCGGGTGCACGAATCGAATTTTTCCCGATCAGCCGGTAAAAGTGTCACTGCAGAGAGCTCCGCTATTTCTGACAGTTCTGACAGTTCATTTACAGCGGTTGAAACATTGTATCTATTTGTTTCCATTTAGGATACAGATGTTTTTATTCGGAAATAAATAGATACAATGTTTCAACCGCTGTAAATGTGAAGGAACTGTCAGATAACTGTCAGAAATAGCGGAGCTCTCTGCAGATACACTTTTTGCTGTACTGGAATACTTCTTCTTTTCATTCTTCTTCTTCTTTTCATTCTTCTTCTTCTTCTTTTCATTCTTCTTTTCATTCTTCTTCTTCTTCTTCTTTTCATTCTTCTTCTTCTTCTTTTCATTCTTCTTTTCATTCTTCTTCTTCTTCTTTTCATTCTTCTTCTTTTCATTCTTCTTCTTCTTCTTTTCATTCTTCTTTTCATTCTTCTTCTTATTCTTTTCATTCTTCTTCTTCTTTTCATTCTTCTTCTTCTTTTCATTCTTCTTCTTTTCATTCTTCTTTTCATTCTTCTTCTTCTTCTTTTCATTCTTCTTCTTCTTTTCATTCTTCTTTTCATTCTTCTTCTTCTTCTTTTCATTCTTCTACTTCTTTTCATTCTTCTTCTTCTTCTTTTCATTCTTCTTCTTCTTCTTTTCATTCTTCTTTTCATTCTTCTCCTTCTTCTTTTCATTCTTCTTCTCATTCTTCTTTTCATTCTTCTTCTTTTCATTCTTCTTTTCATTCTTCTTTTCATTCTTCTTCTCATTCTTCTTCTTCTTCTTTTCATTCTTCTTCTTTTCATTCTTTTTCTTCTTCTTCTTCTTTTCATTCTTCTTTTCATTCTTCTTCTTCTTTTCATTCTTCTTCTTCTTCTTTTCATTCTTCTTCTTCTTCTTCTTTTCATTCTTCTTCTTTTCATTCTTCTTTTCATTCTTCTTCTTCTTTTCATTCTTCTTTTCATTCTTCTTCTTCTTTTCATTCTTCTTCTTCTTCTTTTCATTCTTCTTTTCATTCTTCTTCTTCTTCTTCTTCTTTTCATTCTTCTTCTTCTTTTCATTCTTCTTCTCATTCTTCTTTTCATTCTTCTTCTCATTCTTCTTTTCATTCTTCTTCTTTTCATTCTTCTTCTTCTTCTTCTTTTCATTCTTCTTCTTCTTTTCATTCTTCTTCTTTTCATTCTTCTTCTTCTTTTCATTCTTCTTTTCATTCTTCTTCTTCTTCTTTTCATTCTTCTTCTTCTTCTTTTCATTCTTCTTTTCAATCTTCTCATTCTTCTTTTCATTCTTCTTTTCATTCTTCTTCTCATTCTTCTTTTCATTCTTCTTCTTTTCATTCTTCTCATTCTTCTTTTCATTCTTCTTTTCATTCTTCTCATTCTTCTTTTCATTCTTCTTTTCATTCTTCTTCTCATTCTTCTTTTCATTCTTCTTTTCATTCTTCTTCTCATTCTTCTTTTCATTCTTCTTCTTCTTCTTTTCATTCTTCTTCTTCTTTTCATTCTTCTTCTTCTTTTCATTCTTCTTTTCATTCTTCTTTTCATTCTTCTTCTTCTTTTCATTCTTCTTCTTCTTTTCATTTTTCTTTTCATTCTTCTTCTTCTTCTTTTCATTCTTCTTCTTCTTCTTTTCATTCTTCTTCTTCTTTTCATTCTTCTTTTCATTATTCTCATTCTTCTTTTCATTCTTCTTTTCATTCTTCTTCTCATTCTTCTTTTCATTCTTCTTCTTTTCATTCTTCTTTTCATTCTTCTCATTCTTCTTTTCATTCTTCTTTTCATTCTTCTTCTCATTCTTCTTTTCATTCTTCTTCTTCTTTTCATTCTTCTTCTTTTCATTCTTCTTCTTCTTTTCATTCTTCTTCTTCTTCTTTTCATTCTTCTTCTTTTCATTCTTCTTTTCATTCTTCTTCTTCTTCTTCTTTTCATTCTTCTTCTTTTCATTCTTCTTCTTCTTCTTTTCATTCTTCTTTTCATTCTTCTTCTTCTTTTCATTCTTCTTCTTCTTCTTTTCATTCTGCTTCTTTTCATTCTTCTTCTCATTCTTCTTTTCATTCTTCTTTTCATTCTTCTTCTTTTCATTCTTCTTCTTCTTTTCATTCTTCTTCTTCTTTTCATTCTTCTTCTTTTCATTCTTCTTCTTCTTCTTTTCATTCTTCTTTTCATTCTTCTTCTTCTTCTTTTCATTCTTCTTCTTCTTTTCATTCTTCTTTTCAATCTTCTCATTCTTCTTTTCATTCTTCTTTTCATTCTTCTTCTCATTCTTCTTTTCATTCTTCTTCTTTTCATTCTTCTCATTCTTCTTTTCATTCTTCTTTTCATTCTTCTCATTCTTCTTTTCATTCTTCTTTTCATTCTTCTTCTCATTCTTCTTTTCATTCTTCTTCTTCTTTTCATTCTTCTTCTTCTTTTCATTCTTCTTTTCATTCTTCTTCTTCTTTTCATTCTTCTTCTTTTCATTATTCTTCTTCTTCTTTTCATTCTTCTTCTTCTTCTTCTTCTTTTCATTCTTCTTTTCATTCTTCTCATTCTTCTTTTCATTCTTCTTTTCATTCTTCTTTTCATTCTTCTTTTCATTCTTCTCATTCTTCTTTTCATTCTTCTTCTCATTCTTCTTTTCATTCTTCTTCTCATTCTTCTTTTCATTCTTCTTCTTCTTCTTTTCATTCTTCTTCTTCTTTTCATTCTTCTTCTTCTTCTTTTCATTCTTCTTTTCATTCTTCTTCTTTTCATTCTTCTTCTTCTTCTTTTCATTCTTCTTCTTCTTCTTTTCATTCTTCTTTTCATTCTTCTCATTCTTCTTTTCATTCTTCTTTTCATTCTTCTTCTTCTTCTTTTCATTCTTCTTTTCATTCTTCTTCTTCTTCTTTTCATTATTCTTCTTCTTTTCATTCTTCTTTTCATTCTTCTTCTTTTCATTCTTCTTCTACTTCTTTTCATTCTTCTTCTTCTTCTTTTCATTCTTCTTCTTCTTCTTTTCATTCTTCTTTTCATTCTTCTTCTTCTTTTCATTCTTCTTCTTCTTCTTTTCATTCTTCTTCTTCTTCTTCTTCTTCGTCGTGCCCCGTGACTGCCCAAATGAGTGAAGTGTGCGGTGATTCTAAGATCGACGGCACTCATCTGCATGTCATACTGACTGACAGTATTATTTCTCTTCCCCAGCAGACTCCAAGGGCATTTAAATTAAAGGTACAGTGTTCTGCACTAATATAAAGGCTCTCTGAAGCCTAGAAACCCTTTTAATAAGTAAAATTCGCGGCGAATAAATTTGCATCGAATCGAATTTCTCCCGCAAATTCGGCGAATCAGCCGAATCAAATTTTTGAATAATTCGCTCATCTCTAATTGTAACCTATTCAATAAAAGCTTCAAAGGTGGGCTGCAAATCTGTACATTTTTTGTATTAAATCCAGATGCATAATGCCTAAAGAATTGTGACTTTTCCAAAAAGGCTTAATAGCTGTGGTGCAGAACTGTAAAAATGTTTCCCCTCCTCAGTCTAACAAATGAATCCATAGTTTTTTATTTACGGGATAAAAATCTGTTGTGCAAATCGGCAAAGTTTTTCGATCATGGTCTCCTAGAAATACATTAGTTTTCTTAGGTACACATGAAATGTGCTTGCTCTCTTCCTCAGAAATTGTGGCCTATCTAATACATTTTTCAAAAGTGTGCTTTAAATCTATATTTTTTGGGGTTTTCAGTCATAGGGAAAAAAAATAATATACATATATATTTTTTTTTATCTGAAACCTGCCTGCTCTCTCCCTCTAAAATAGTAGACTATTAACCACTTCAGCTCCAGAAGGTTTTCTCCCCTTCCTGACTAGGCAATTTTTTTGCTATTCAGCACTGCGCTACTTTAACTGGTAATTGTGTAAATGATGTCCTTTTTTCACACAAATAGAGCTTTCTTTTGGTGGTATTTGATCCTCACTGGGTTTTTTTTATTTTTTTGTGTTATAAGGGAAAAAAGACAGAACATTTTGGAAAAAAACAATATTCATAAAAAATATCAAATAAACTCAAATTATTCACAAATTTGGACCAAAATGTATTCTGCTACATGTCTTTGGTAAAGAAATTCCAATACTTGTTTGTTGGTTTGTGTGAAAGTTATAGCATCTACAAACTATGGTATTTATAATGTAATTTTTGCAACTTTTACTTTCTGACTGCCTATCACATTTATTGAGGCGCCAAAATGCCAGAGAAGTACAAAACCCAAATTACCCTTTTTAGAAAACAGACACCCCAAGAAATTTGCTGAGAGGCATGTTTAGTCCATAGAAGATTTTGTTTTTTGCCATAAATTTTTGGAAAATTACAGTTTTTTTTTTGTTTTTGTTTTGTTTTTTTCATAAAAAGTCATGATATATTGCTCACACATGCCATGAGTATATGTGGAATAACACTCCAAAGCACATTCTGCTACTTCTCCTGAATATGAGGTTATCACATGTAAGAGAGTTTTGGTAGCTTATTGCCTCATGTCACTTCCTCACTACCTATCACAGCTTTGGAGACCTTAAAATGCTAGGATAGTACACCCCCCCCCCAAATGACCGCTATTTGGAAAGTAGACACCCAAAGGAATTTGATAAAAGGCATGATGAGTTTTTCCTCATTTTCCAAAAACTTAGGGCAACAAATGATATCTGCAAAATATGAGTACTCACAATGCACTTAGCAAATACCTTGGAGTGTCTTCTTTTCATACGGGTCATTTGGGGCGTTGCTTCTAATATCCTGGCATTTCATGGCAAACAGAAGATTATTCCACACATCAGGCACTCTTCTAACACCTTGACGACCAAGCATTTTCTGACACTGTTTACATGAAAAAACACAATTTTTTTGCTAGAAAATTACTTTGAACCCCCAAATTTTATATATTTTTTAAAGCAAAGGCCCTAGAGAATAAAATGGTGGGTGTTGCAATTTTTTATGTCACACAGTATTCGTGCAGCAATTTTTTAAACGCAAATTCTTTGGAAAAAATACACTTTTTGTTAATTTTAATGCACAAAAATAGAATATAATGGCCAAATGTTTGACAAAATATAAAAGATGATGTTACACCAAGTACATAGATACCAAACATTACATGCTTTAAAATTGCGCACATCCGTGCAATGGCGACAAGTTACGTGCATTTTTAATCACTTGATGACCTGGCTATAGCCGAATGATATAGCGCAGTCGTCTAGTTCTGGGAGGGCATCAGATGACATCCTCCAGAACCATGCCTCCCACGCGCTCCCTGGGGTAAGCAACCGGCGAGCCCTGTGATCGCTGTGTCCGTCGGACACAGCTGATCACATGATATGGTAAAGGGCCAATCACAGCGCTCTTTTACCACGTGATCAGCTGTGTCCAATGACACATCTGATCACAGTGTAAATACATTTGCCAGTTATCAGCTGTCACAGCATGAGGAAAGAGAAGAGCCGGTAATCAGAAAATGTATTTCGGCGAAGGAGAAAAATTACCTGTTTACAAAATTTTATAACAGAAACTAAGAAAAGAAAATTTTTTTTCAATATTTTTGGTCTTTTTTCATTTGTTTAGCAAAAAATAAAAAAAACAGTGCTGATTAAATACCACCAAAAGAAAGTTCTATATGTCTCATAAAAATTATAAAAATTTCATATGTGTACAGCGTTGAATGACCATACAAGAGTCATTCACAATACAACAGCACAGAAACTGAAAATTGACCTGGGCAGGAAAGGGGTGAAAATGCCCAGTAGGCAAGTGGTTAATATCCATAGGCAACACTTTAAAAGCTTTTACAGGTTACCACTTCAGATTGAGAGCAGTAATTCTAGCACTAGACCTCTTGTGGAAATCTGATGTTCTCGGTGATACCTCATATGCATGGTACAGTCTCTATTTACATACAGACGTGGGACCGTAGGTGATTTTTTTTTTAATTATTTCTTTTTTTTATTTTTACACTGTCCTTTTCAATTTTTTTTTATTGTTATCACAGGGAATGTAAACATCCCCTGTGATAGCAATAGGCAGTGACAGATGCTCTTTTCTGAGAAATCTGGGGTCTATTAGATTCTAGGTTTCTCCTCTTCCCTTAAAGCATCTGATCACACCAAGATCAGATGTTCTCCCAATTTAAAAATGGCGCTGTTTATAGCTAGCAAAACTGAAATGATGAAATGCTTGTTGCTTCCAGTTTCTTAGACCATAGAGATGACTGGTGCCATTCTGGTCTCTGATCAGCTCTATGGTCAGCCGGCGGAACCACCAACTGCATTCTCGGGTTCCCCAGAGGGATGGGAGAGCCCGAGAAAGCCATGGAAGGCAGTGGGAGGAGGGGGGGGTGTCTTTTCCTGCTGCTTGTAAAAGCAATCCAGCAGCTAATTAGATCCATTTGCATGAAAGCCGACTGCCAGCTGAAAAAAAATGTTACACAAAGCGCTTTATCATCTCATATCTATACCTGGCCACGGAAGCAGAGAACATGGGCATATGATGAATCGGGTCTGGAAACCAATATGACCACAATTCAATCTTTTTTGTAACGCACACGTTGAGGTTCAGGCCCAAAAAAGTTTTAAATTCAGAAACCGTGATAGGTTTCAAAGTTTGTCTGGCAAGAGTTGAATTTGGGTGGGTGGCAATGTATTGTTGTGCATATAAATTACTTTGGCCCACAGTCAATTGATACAAACCATCTGTGAAAAACAGCAGAGGGGCTAAACTCTAGTGCTGCCAGCTAACGGGGCTGACCCTGCTAACACTGTGTTATTTTGGGACACTATACTAAGGGGGCACTAGTATTGCAATCCTTGGGGTGTCTGCTTTCCAAAAAGGGGTCATTTGGGGAGGGGGGTTGTAATATCCTGGCATTTTAGGGTCTCCAAAACTGTGATAGGTAGTGAGGAAGTGATATGAGGAAATATGCCCTTTGAAAGCCTGAAGGTGGTCATTGGATTTTGGAGGCCTGTATGTGGCTAGGCTTCCAAAAGTATCCCCATACTCAGGAGAAGTAGCAGAATGTAGTTTGGGGTGTTATTCCACATACACCCATGGCGTGTGCAAGCAATATATCATTTAAGCGACAAAATGTTTTTTGTCATTTTCCAAAAATTTGTGGCAAAAAATAGAATCTTCCACGGACTCAGCATGCCTCTCAGCAAAACCTTTAGATGTCTACTTTCCAAAAAGAGGTCATTTGGGGGGGTTCTGCCCTAGAATTTTGGCACCTCAAGAAATGTGATAGGCAGTCAAGTAAAAGCTGCGTAAATTCCAATATATTGTATATTGTAGACGCTATACCTTTCACACAAACCAATTAATATATAAATATTGGGATTTTTTTTTTCCCAAAGACATGTAGCAGAATACATTTTGGCCTAAATGTATGGCTAAATTTGAGTTCATTGGATATTTTTTATAAATATTGTTTTTTTTTCAAAATTTTCAGTCTTTTTTCATTTATATCACAAAAAACAATTAAAAACCCAGTGGTGATCAAGTACCAACAAAAGAAAGCTATATTTTTGTGAAAAAGAACATAAATTTTGTTTTGGAACAGCATTACATGACCAAAAAATTACCAGTTGAAATAGTGCAGTGCTGAATAGAAAAAAATGGCCTAGTCAGGAAGGGGGGAAAACCTTCTGGGGCTGAAGTGGTTAAAGAAACAAACCAAGAGTCTTGCATGGATTTATTTTTTGCTTTGGTATATGTTTTTCAGAATAGGACCAAGCCCTCCATGCCCTTTGTTTGACAGTTCCTTGCCCAAAAATACCCAATACTGATTTCTCAGGTTTAGCGCCCACTAATTTCAAAGAGGTTAGGATTCGGCATCTGAACTTAAGGTCATCTAACCTAACCTAACCTAGACTGAACCTAGGTACATGCACCATTGCTAATAAAAAGTACCTACAAGTTTTGCCCCCTTCCTGTGCAGCTGGTGACTGGATAGTGAAAGGAGAAGCAGCAAACCGATGAGCTTATCTCTTTATCCTTCTGCTCTTTCTCCCTTTATCAACATGCTATCATCTGAGTACTGCAGAGCACCTGAACCCTGCTGTATATGGATTGAAAGGTGGCTGATACTCGGTAAAATTCTGGTCTTTGACACTTCTTGCATTGAATATAATACTGCACTTGTTTGTGTCTTCTTCATCTACTCAAAGTTCAGCATAAAAAAATCTCTGACACGTGTTTCTGACTACTTTTTGTTGGACTGTTATGTATTGTTGTCATACATGGCTTGAATTTCAGGTGTTCCCTGCTAAATGATCTGAAATTTGAGTTATGGGTGGCCCTATTGACACCACCCAGCTAAACCAAAGTTGTTTTTTCAATTTACATATATTGAGTCGGGGGAAAATTGTCAACTTAACAGTGACTGTATCCAATCAGATACAGTCACTGTATGGGTATTCAGACAGCCATGAGTGCCAGCCGATAGCCAACAAGGGAGATTCCTCCATCCACAATGTTTAGCATGGATGGTGAAATATATTAGATGAACACTACTTTGTTGCATCACTTGTATGACCAGCCTCCCATAGGCTGCAGATTAATGTAGGCAGAATGAGAACAATTGTTCGAGATCAGCACTGTAACACCCACGCTCAGCCCTCTTGAGTAGGCGACTTGTTGAGGATAACCCCTGTTAGCCTAAGGGTCAAGAGCACAGTGTATATTCAGACAGGCTTAAGTTAATAACTGTTTTGGTCCATTTCTTATAGAGGGTTAAGAATGGAGCAGCAAATTCTTGCAATAACACATTCTGGGGTAGCCCAAGCATTTGTCGTCAATCTGTAAATGTCTCTACAGGTGAAAGGGAAGCATGATAGTAGTGTAGTGGAGAAGGAATGAAAACAGGAAACAGATGTCTGGTGACGTGTAGTGATTGGATATGACTTGCTCACTAAACATGCATGTAGTCAAAAGGCAGCTGTATCCTGGCCTTGATATTGTAGCGCTGGAGATACATTTTGAGCCAAAACAGCCACGTTCCCTGAGATCCGGTCATTCTCATTCAAGAGAACACTTAGAAGGATCTTGTACTTGTTAACAAATAAAAAGAACTTGAAGGGTCAATTTCTTGATATACCAGCTTGTGCTTCTAAGTGAAACATGGGCAGAGTTATAAGTGTAATTAAATTAAATTTTAAAATATAAGGATATCCTATTGCTGTACACATGTCATATCACACTGATGAAAATAGATTGTGTCTTGGCAGCCTCATTGCCATTATCTGTAAGTGAAAACTCTATAATCTGCAATGCATGGTCTTTGGCGCATGGTCAAGAACTACAATCATACATTGTAGAAATAAATTTCACTGTGCATATAAGTATGATTTTAAAGCTGAACTCTAAGCAAATTAATTAAAGACGCAAATTACTGCATCTCTGTAGTCATTATTACATCATTAAATGTGTTTTATTAAATTCAAGAGGTGTAAGTACCTGAGTTTTACCTGGTTTGTGCCTATTGCAGCAGTGCTCAGAGTGAGAGAGGAATAAGCAGAAAGCTCAAAAAAGCCAATTAGGACACATGCTGTCAAGGAGCATGTTGATAGGAGGAAAAAGCAGAGTGACACAGAGAAAAGCCGAGTACTGTGCTGCTCATTGTTCACTATCCAGTAACAGGCTAGGAAGGGTCGTTAACAGCCTGGGCTCAGTGGAAGTGGGTTGAAAAATGTTGGTCATCATTTGACACAGAAGGCTGATTGCATCATAGATTTCTGCTTAAAGGGAAATGTCACTCCTCTGTGTTATATTTTTTTTCTTTCCCCTCTTACCTGATTTCCTGTTTTGGTTGAAGGCCACCACACGCCGGGTCCCTCATCACCATCTGCTCTGCTGATGTCATTCAGAGTAGCCAGCCCCTTGATGATCTGCCACTGAGCATGAGCAGTGTTCTTGAGAATACCCTGAAACCTCCTGGGAAGTATGATGTGGGTATCCTTGGAGGCTGTGGGTGGTAATGTCATTCTGGCCTAGGTGAGAAAGGCAGAAGCAGGGACTGTGCTTCCCAAAAAGAAAGGTATTTCCCCACTTAATGATTTCCCGAAAGAAGGGGATGGGGGAGTGTAATAATCACTAAAAAGCTGCCACCCAACCACAGTACACTTACTGCATCGGGAGGCACAGGCAGGCTGTATGACGTACATGTACATCATCCAGCCTGTTCCGGGTTAGGGGTGTGCAACATGTCGCTTCTGTGACCGCTGTGTCCACCACATACAGTGTAAAATAAAAATAACCCTGATCACCCACTCCAGAGTAGTACAGTGTCACTATGGTGAACTATGATGTCGCTATGATGAAAGTATGTAAAAAAAAAAAAGAAAAAAATTTAAAAAACAGAGAAGAAATTTTTAAAAACCTAAATAAAACTGGTTTATTTATTTTTATATACTGTGACCAATCAGTATCGCTGATCACTGCCACACCAACCATTAGATGATTCTGTACTGCACTGGTGACAGTATGTGAAAAAAAATGTATTTCTTCATTTTCCAAAACATTGTGACAAAAAGTTACAATGTCAAAAAAATCGACATGCCTCTTACTAAATACATTGGACTATCTACTTTCCAAAAAGGGGTTATTTGGGGGTATTTGTACTGTCCTGGCATTTTAGATTGCCTGGACAGTACAAATTACTGTCCAGGCAATGACAGGCAATTAGATTGCCTGTCAATACCTCAGAACTGATCATTTTTCAAATATATACTGTATATCATAGTTTGTGGACTCTCTAACTTTCACACACAGACTTAATAATATACACTGATTTGGGATATTTTTACTTTCAATATGTTAAGTGAGGCACTAAAGCATGAATGCCATATCTCCAAGGTCGGATCAGTTGACAAGTCCTTGTCCCAGTCCACCATGTAAGATAATTTTTCCGGGGAGAGTAGCAACAGACTGTGGCAGTTCTGGGCACGCTCACAGTGAGAATCAAGGTTATACCCCAGGATTCTCAACTAAAAATGTTGAGGGCCTCCAGAGGGTTTATTTAATGCAGAGGAAACTTGCTTTTCAGTTTCCTCATTTCTTCATAAAGTCCGTTTTGGGATCTGGAGCCTGGAGATTTCAAAGTGATCTGGGAGGGATGAAATCTCCAATTCTGGGTCCATGTTTTCTGAACCCCCAGCACACTAATTGTACAGGTGTGTGCAGGGCTTTAAATAATAAACTGACTAGGGTTCTGGGCTCCACCCCGTCCAACAAGAGGTCGTTGCCCAGGAGTCACGAGAGCTCCACCTAGGAGAGGTGGGAGCCAGAGCAGCAAGGGGCTGCTAGCTGTGTGCAATACAACCATTTAGGAAGGAGTCTGCAGGAGACAGCTGTGAGCCTGAAGTGGCAAGCCAGAGCAGCAGAATTGTGTGTACAAGCCAGGAGGCTAAATATCTGTGTTTTTGAAGAGTGAAATGCTGAAAACCCCTGTGAGGGAATTGTATGGAACTTTCTTTTAAATAAAATTGGGCAAAAAGGACCTTAAAAAAGAAGAAAGTGAGTGGCTGTGTGCTTTAAATCTCTACCATTTGATGCTAGCTCCCACAAGACCGATCAGTGAGATTCCTCCTTTTTGACCCTTACACCACTTTTCATATGGAGAAAGGGAAGGTGCATCCTGCCCCACTGAGCATAATGATTTCAGAAAGTGCGAAAGTGAGAGAAGCAAAAATATTTTGACCTCAGACATTTGTGTGTTTTGGGCCCACACACAGGACCTACCCCCCAGATAGGTGCTTCAAAGATATCCTGATGCTCCGAGGAGAGTGAGGGGATAGGAAGGTTGGGGAGAAAGGAAGAAACCCTGTCTGTACCATCACCTGAGGGAGCCTTATAGGGGAAGAACAGAATTTTTGGAAGTGTCTAAATCTAGGGGACAATTTACAAGCTAGCATGGTACCTATTTTGTCCCTGTGGATGTAGAATTTGGCAGCATCCTACCTCATGCTTTTTTTTCTGTTCTCACAGTAAGCACTAAATTAAGTCTCTTCTATTTTATGGAGTAGCATCGGGGTAGGGAATATGAGTCCAAAGCAGAGACTGCTCCCAGTCCAGATTAAATATTTTGGTTTGTCTCTCCTTTTTGAGCTGTGAGGAGATGCAGATAAGATGACTTTGAATTGCTGCCTTATGAACAGCCCACGTCATAGTTGGAGAGATCTCAGCACTAACATTGTTTTGGGAATATTCAACAAGGGCTATATTTACGTCCACACACCAGTATAGGTCACTAAGGAGGGATTTCTTCAATCGTCACTGACTGGTACTGGGCCTACTGAACGTTAATGACATGGAGACCAATACCATTGAGTGATCTGACCAAACTATGGGCCGTATAATGGCACGTTTGAGGGACAGTATCTCTGCCAAAGAAATAAAAATATGATCTATCCTTGAGTAAGTGCAGTGTGGCGCAGAGTAGTGGGTGCAGTCTAATGTGGATGCATTACATTCCCTCCAGGTATCCACCACGTTACGGGACTGGAGAAGCTTAGCTATCTGCGTATTTGCTTTGGAGGGTCTTCAGAGCTGGGCCTTAGGGTTAGATTTGTTCAAGCATAAATCTAAAACTATATTAGAATCATGGCCACAAATCACTGTATATTCTAAAAGAGGCAACAGGATGCGGAACATCTTCAAGAAGTTGGCCTGTCCCTTGTCATTGCATAATAGGAGATGAGTGAACCCCAACAAGACCCTTCACCAAAAGAGGGGTCACCATGTTCAGCTAATGGAGTAAAAGCGAGTCGTTTGGCAAAACAGATCGTATCTCCGTGAGTTTTATCCAGGACATTAGCTAAAAATAAATACCGGGTAATGTTTATGGAGGAAAGTAGGATTATAGGTAGCTGGTAAATGTTTTTTTTGGAGAAAGAAAACCTCAGCCCGTTGGAATGCTTTCTGATGTTTAACGGGGGAATTAAGGCCTTGCATGTTATGTGGGAGAATGCTGCTCAGTGGGACAGTGGGATCAGCCATTGAGAGCAAAAGAGGAGGGAGCTCAATTCAGTTTGCTACTCACCGAACCCTGGATGCTGCTCAGTGGGATCAGCCATTGAGGACAGCAAAGAGGAGGGAGCTCAGTTCAGACAGTCTGCTACTCATGAAACCCCAGATGTAGGATAAGGACCAATCCTGGAGGAGGCATAGGGAGAATTTACCACCAGGCAGGGAGCCCTAGGTCTAAAAGAAAAGAAGGTAAATTAAAAGGACCAGAAAATAGAAAAAATAGAGAAACCCAAAAAGAAATATATTGGGTCAGAGACCATGAATTTGCATCTCTGCCCATACACACAGCACTGTTCACCTTGAGAACTTCAGGTGGACAACTTGAAACGAGGCTCAGAATCATCTAAGCAGCAGGGCAAGAGGGGAATGCAAAGCGCCCGAAGCCAGTTTCAACCGATCAATCCAAAAGGTGCATTAAAGAGAATGTAATAACATAGCTCAAAGGCATACTCATAATGAAATATGAAAAGAGAGGAAAACGCACAGGCTCTAGTGCGGTAACTTTTATTTTATTATAAAAACTAGATAAAAGTGTACTCACAAGCAAAAATTTATCAGAGCTTATCAATCACATCTCCCCACCACGGTACTGTGCACCAAAATCCTCTCACCGCTCTTCATAGGAGCTCCAGCTGATAGTGTGGATAATTAATTAATACTTTTTTATATGAATTGCACTTTGATATTGTTGTGTTGCGCATAGTAATCCCAGCACTCTTAGTATCTGGCCACTAGTGGATCTGTAAAGTGTTAATCCCTCAATACCAAGTCAGGCTATGTACTGTAAGGATGCTTACAATGGTGCTGTGTGGACTTGATAAAGGAGGCTACGTCCTCCAACACATGATGTCATTGCAACAGCTCACATACCCCATCAGCATTCAGCTGCTTTCATCCAATGACCCCAAGCACGGCTTTCTGTGCATGTGAACTGTCAGATTGCATGAGATCAAGTGCAGAGGTGACTGCATTTGGTCAACGACTGCTGCCATATCCACACTGTCAGCTGGAGCTCCTATTAAGGGTGGTGAGAAGATTTTGGTACACAGTACCATGGTGGGGAGATGTGATTGATAAGCTCTGATTCATTTTTGCTTGTGAGTACACTTTTATCTAGTTTTTATTAAAAAATAAAGATTATCACACTGAGCCTATGCACACTTCCCTCTTGTTTGTGTGTTTGCAGTTTCCAATGCCCGCTAGCTGTGAGAGCAGCAAAGTTGTGGTGCTGGTGAAGATGAACACTTTCATGGCTGGAGTTATATTGGACTTTTAGACCCTCTACGTACAGGTCACCTGTGGTGTTAGCGCAAGTATTGGCATATGTGTATACATCATAAAATAGGCAAAAAAGAAAAAGAGTAGACTACCAGAGACAGTCAGGGGACATCCTCCCACAGGGAGATGCAGTCACAGGTGATGAGTCCTCAGTGTACTGGGAAAAGGCTGCCACGCTATCCTGGCCGCCCTCTGCCTCCCCACCATGTTGCATCTTGGCAACTGCAGTCGTGGAGCGGGTTACAGGTGGGGGTTTTTGAGCAGGCTCTCCTCTCCTTCATGCAGGGCACTTATGCTGGCAGTTTTGTCTGCGGGTGCTGCCCACCCTCTATATGCTCTTGTCCACTCTCTCCAGGCTTCAGGATCAGTTGTGAAATGTAAGCTCGGTACATAGCTCCTCGGCTATGCAGCCATCTCAGAGAGCTGCGCGCCTGCTCCCCCCTGATTTGGGTTATTTTAACCAAAGAAATGTAGCAGACTATATTTCAAGATACATTTATTTATTTTTATTTATTTGCAACATTTTATAATTAAGAAAAATGCATTTTCTACAATTGATTTGTTTGTTTTTTGTTTATATAGCAAAACATAAAAGATCCAGGGGTGATTAAATACCAACAAAAGAAAGCTCTGTTTGTGTGAAAAAATTATATAAATTTCATTTATGTACAACGTTGCATGACTGAGCAAATGCTAGTTAAATTAGCGCAGTGCTGAATAGCAAAAAATGCCCTGGTCATTATGTGGGTAAAACCTTCTAGGGAGAAAGTCGTTAAAGCCACAAATGGAGGTGAAAATCTGCATTTAAACCAGAAACACTGTAGTGGTTGTCCTTGGAGAATTTATCATGAAACTTTAAAATTTTCTGTTATTTTCCATGTATTGCGCAGAAGAAAATAAAGTGTGCAATACAATGTTGGAGGTCCATGAATTGCTACATATGGTATAATCAGGTATGGTGTATCTATTATAATTGAGGTAAACCCAAACTAATGCCAGCCACAGGCGGGTCGAAAATTGGCCGATTTTTCGGCTGAAAAAAAAATTGGCCGATTTTCGCACTGTTAGTGGGTTAATTGGTCGGCCATGTTGGAAAATTCATGGCCGATTTGGAAGAAGGAGAAGAAGAAGGTACAGGTGTCACTGAACGGCGGCTCCGTTCTTCTTCCGCTATTATATTTTATATGAAAAAGTCTTGCGGTTGCAACAAATGTATCCATTTGTATCCAAATAAAAACATAATGTATTTGTATTGCTGTCACATTGTATGGTGTGCTCCCCTGTCTCTGTCAAACTGGTTTCTTGTCCCATTCTTCCGTGAGCATTGGTGGCAGCATCGGCCCGTCTATGGCCTGCATTAGGCTGGCCATACATTATACAATTTTCTTGAGATTTTTGGTTTAGATTTGCCAATTTTAGATTTAGATTTACCAATTTTAGGCTAGCCATACATTATACAATTTTCTTACAAATTTCTGTCCAATTTACCAAAATCCATATAATATGAGGTCAAACCTAACAACACTTTCAATTGTATCCAATTAGGCAGGCTCATGCACTACAAAGTTGAAGGTAAATCTAAAGGAAATTGGGCAGAAATTGGACAACAATTTGTAAGAAAATTGTTAGTGTATGGCCAGCCTTAATGACACTTAAACTTATCATCATGAATACCTGTAATTGCCTTAAAGTAAAATTCTTTTTTTATCCTCTTGGCATTGCTGGTCCACTCCAGCCTTTAGCAGCAACGTCCTATCTACTCCAGTGATGGCTGTATGGCATTTCTCATAGCAGGTTTTCTGATGTTGACAACAGGGGACTATGCCTGCATAATATGTGTTAAAACAGCAATAGTCTCCCTCTGAAGTTTGTGTGGCAGGGCGAAAACACAAAAGCACAATTGTGAGACAGAGCAGAGCATTGTCACCCTATAAAGTGCCTAAACAAAGACTGGCAGGTAGTTGTAGTATTTTAATGAAAGCTACAGATTTAAACATAATTAAAAATGACTTTAGAAAATACATTGTTAAAGTGGACTTTTCACCCCTTTCATTAAACTCACATCACCATGCAGCTCTGTGCGCTGATATGAATTCATCCTATGTTCATTAGTTAACCACTTGACCTCCTGAGTATTTACCCCCCTTCCTGACCAGGCCATTTTTTGCGTTACGGCACTGCGTTATTTTAACTGACAATTGCGTGGTCGTGCGACGCTGCACCCAAATTAAATTTACGTCCTTTTTTCCCCATGAATTGAGCTTTCTTTTGGTGGTATTTTTTGATAGCCTGTGCGTTTTTTATTTTTTGCGCTATAAAAAAAATGACCAACAATTTTGAGAAAAAAACTAAATTTTGACTTTTTGCTATTAAACATGTCCAGTAAAAAAAATGTGAAAAATCTAATTTTGTCATAAATTTAGGCCAAAATGTATTCTGCGACATGTCTTTGCTAAAAAAAATCCCAATACGTGTAATTGGTTTACGTGAAAGTTATAGCGTCTACAAATGGCGGTATATATACTGGGGTTTTTGAAAAAAAAATTATTTTTACTAGCAATGGTGGCAATCAGTGACTTATAGCCGGACTGTGGCGGACATTCTGACACTGGGGGGGAACTGACTTGGTGTTACTGACATCCCCAGTGACATTAATACAGTGATCAATGCTAAAAAAAGCACTGACATTGTACTAATGGCTCTTGGCAGGAAGGGGTTAACATAAGGGGCGATCAAAGGCTTAACTGTGTGTTTTACTAGGGGGTGGTGTGTATGTGTTTCACTGTAATCACACTGCTTTGGATGGCTGTGCTGTGCACAGCTATCCAGAGCAGTGTGTCCCAGCTGACAGGGAGGAGGACTGTTAGTAAATAAAGCAGTCCTCCTCCCCATCGGTGATTGTCGGAAATCACTAGGTGCCGGTGAGTAATTACCGTCCGGGACCCGGGGATTGATAGCCATGAATAGCGACACAGGTAGGGCACGTGCACAGCTCACGCGCCCCCTACCCGGAAATGTAAAATCACACATATATATATATATACGTGATTTTGCACACCCCTGCAGTATTTCTGCTATAGGGCGATGGGGATGTGGTTAAATTATTTTTGATTTTACTTACCAATAAAGTTTTTCTACTTCCTGGTTGAGTTAGGTACTGATGATGTAAACAGTTTTCATGGGAAGGTCCCATCACCAGCGCCTTCCCCCTCAGATGATGTGCACTGTCACATGTTCCAGGAGGCAGACGCAGAGTTCTAGGCAGAGTTCCAGGAAATAATGGAAGGTGGATTCATCTGCCCTAAGTGAAAATGGACACCATGAGAAAAATGAGGAGGAAAAGAAAAACAAAGTAATCAAAGAATAAAAAGCCTGCACTTATCTCTAAGTATCTGTTTGTAGATTGCCTTTACTAGATATTTCTAAAGGTGCCTGTTGCAATTTTTAAGGTAAGGGGAAAGTTCCCCATTAAATTGTGGAGATTTACTTACAAAATATGTAAACCTGTCAAACCGACTGTCAACTTTCAGATGGAAGTGGTTTGGCAACCCTACAGCAACTCGATCGCCTCCACCGACTCCGGTCAAAACCCTCACACACACACATGACCATCTCACCATGTTTTCCAGGCTCCACTCTTCCACCTGGCAGGTGTCACCGCGTAGAGGGGAGGGAGATCAACGAGTGTCCGTTTGTCAATATCCCATAGCTTGTAAGAACCTGGATTTAAAGTGGTTATAAAGGCTCAAGGTTTTTTTTATCTTCATGCATTCTATGCAAGAAGGTAAAAAACCTTCTGTGTGCAGCAGCCCCCCAGCCCCCCTAATACTTGCCTGAGCCCCATTGCAATCCAGCAATGTGCACGAGAGCCTCTTCTCATCAGGGACTTTCCCTCCTCATTGGCTAAGACAGCAGCGGGAGCCATTGAGTGACTGTCAATAACAGCCAGTGAGCCAATGAGAACTTCTAAGCCATGGCTCTGTGTGTGAATGGACAAGGCACCCAAGCAAGCTCAGGAGTGAGCTTGCTTGGGTGCCCTCGTAGCAAGCTGCTTGCTCTGGGGGCACCCAGCAGTAGGGAGGGGCCAGGAGTGCCAGCGGGGGACCAGAGAAGAGGAGGATTGGGGCTGCTCTGTGCAAAACCGTTTAACGGTTTTTGTTTTTTTGCCTTTAATATCGCTTTAATCAAGTGTCTGCTGTCACTTTCCCTGGCCACTGTTGCCAAGGAAGAAGATAAAGGAGCACAATCCGCACTCCATCAGCTGCAGTGGGGTGCAGGGGAGACACCAGGCCCCTGATGTCTCATTAGAGAGAACCTGCCACATAAGGGATTATTGGAATAAATAAACGTAAGTGAGAAAAAGTGTAAGGATATTAAAGTTAAACCCAACCACTTAACCCCAACACCTCCCCGCCCACCACCAGCAGAATTCAAAAATATTTTTGAAAAGAAAAAAAGAATAAAACAATTAAGCTCATAATGGACTGATACATATACTGGGAATGCACATTTTTCAGACTCTTTGCATATTCTTCCTGTCTCTCATGTAAAATCAGATACTCAGACAGTGAGCCAAAGATAAATGAAAGATCTTCAACAAAGTCAACCCCCAATGTTTTTTTTTTGTCATCTCCTCTTAACTGTTATGCAGGGTTTTCTATTTCTTCAGAAAACATACTCACCTGTCCCATGAATCCAGCGTCATCCTGCTGCAATCCACTGCTCTGCTGCCACAGGCTAGGCCATCTTGCAGCTGGACCTTGATGACGTACCACCAGGTATGCCCTCAGGCTGCTGTGTGTCCCTGCTCCTGCAGCCTCCTTGAGTGTGTGTGGAGGATAATGGTTAGCACTTTCATCTCACAGTACTAGGGTCGCTGGTTCGAATCCCAACCACGGCACCACATGCCTAAAGTTTGCATGTTCTCCCTGTGCCTGCATGGGTTTCCTCCGGGTACTCTGGTTTCCTCCCACACTCCAAAGACATGCTGGTAGGTTAATTGGCTCCTGTCTAAATTGGCCCTAGTATGTGTATGTATGAATGTGAGTTTGGGACCTTAGATTGTACACCCCTTGAGGGTTGGGGACTGATGTGAATGTACAATATATATATGTGTAAAGCGCTGCGTAAATTGACGGCGCTATATAAGTACCATAAATAAATATCCCTTGATGCTGTAGAAGCAAGGACACCTAGGCAAGTATGGAGGCATGGGGTGGGCTGGAGTAAAAAAACAGTCTTCTTAATATTGCTGAGTGAAAAAGTCCATTTTGGTAGCGAAGCTCCACTTTAAGTTAGAATAGGGTCCTGGGCAAGATAGTAAATACTGACTGCCTACAAGTACATGTCCTGTTTATCTATCCCCAGGTTTACTGGTTCAGCAATTCATTTGTGCAGACCTTTAAAGTTACTGAATGGTCCATGTAATGTTTGAAAGCAATCTTGGCATGCGTTGTAGACCTTTATATTTTATAAACTAAATAAAGACATTTTATTAAAACTACTCACTTTCTAATGTTTACATCTCCTTGTTAACACGCATACAGTACATTAAGTAAGCTGTAAGGGTCATGGTGTCTTGTGCATTGTATATTGATTATTTATGCGTGTGTTTTCATCTATTGTGACCTATTTGGTAGGTCATTTTAATTCAATGAAACGTGTACTCTATCCAAAGCATCGGAAGCCATTAATTTTCCTACATACACAACTTCTCCAGAAAGCTCACTTTTAGCTGCTATTAAACAGTAGAATATTCATTTGAATGAGTTTATCCTGTTCATACCTGACAAATGGCTTTCCTGTTATGGCATGATTATTCTTTTGGTAGTGAATGCATTGTACAATGCTAGTAAAAACCCAACTCCTCAAAGAAAATAATAATAAACAGGAAACAAAGCATTCATGTCTAGCAGTGTGACCAACTCTCTAAGGAATCCCAATATTACCATAGCCCATAACACTAACAAAACAGTTGTAAATAAAATTCTGTTTAAAGTACCCTGCGTGGTAGTAAATAAACATTTCTTAGTTGTCTGACTCCAAAAAAGGTAAGATAACATGACCTGGTGTAAATCTATAGTAACTTCGATATAAATGTTCCACTTAAAATTGACCTTTCAGTAACTATGTTCAATCTGGATGAATAAATTCCTGATTAGGAAAAAACTTGGGTTCAGTCTAAACCCTGAACATAGTTGTCATGGCTGAGCCATGACTGATGAGCCATGACTGAGACTGGGTGTGGGAGTTCCCCTGCCCCACAGCTGCATGTATACAAAGGGGTGGGGACATCATTGGCCTTATATGGCCCTCAGCTCATTGGCCCAGTAATGACAGCTAACTTCCAGGTTCAAAACAAGCCCAAACCCAGTCCTATTACTATGTCCCAATATACATATAGTAACTATAATTTGCATTCAAAAATCTGTGTTTGATAATCAAAAGGCAGCACTTGAGTTCTAGCCACTTCACTTTGCCTAGGCTGAGATGATGTCATTAGTCTGCTGCAGGTACGAGGAAGCATTTTCACAGTCTCTTCCCTCCCAATGATGACTAAAATATTGTAACTTTGTAGAAAGTCTCAAGGTGACAGGTTGCAGCAGAGGATGGTGTATGTCAGCCAAGAACTGCACAATCATCATAATTGTGATCTCTCTGAGCCAGCATCTCCATCCAGGAAGTAGGTGCGGACTTGAAAGATGCCTGAAAAAAGATGACTTTGACCTCCTGGAGAGAAAAGTAGATAATGGCATTGTTGGTAGGGAGGAGTACCGTGATCTGTTTGTGATCTGAAATACCTGAAAGTGCTACAAAGACACATTTCTTGTTAGTGTAGCTCTACCCCCGAAGGAGGCACTTGTACTTTTCCACGGGCTTCCCCTTGCTTCTCCCCGCTGCCAAGCACACACATACTCTTTGGCTCGTTGTCTTCAATGCCCAGTCTAGGGGATGTTTTGTTTCAGAATTTTCTTGTAGAACTGGGGATAGGGATAGGGAATTGTAGTAGGATACTCCAAAGTTAGAACTGTTCACATTGAGGACATCTAGCTGATCTCTTAGTTGAGCACTTATGAAGTCTTGGCTGACAGTAGATAGCACACTTCTCTTGTAACATATAGCAGCAAGTAGTGTAGGAGAGAGCAAAGTCCCTTTTTGCAGTAGTAGTAGTTACAGTCTCGAGCTCCTCAGGTATAAGCCAGTTATGACAGACTGCGACAGCCCAAAGGTAATGTACTTGAGCAAAGTCCCTTTGCGGTAGCAACACTTAGACAAGCTCTATAAAACACTAGCCAGTGTCCCCTTTCTCAGATCCATGCTGACTATCAAGCACCAGAGGGGTAGCAGAGTACACAGATTCCCCAAGATCTCTCAGAGTATGTATTCACAAATCCAAGGACAGAATGGTAGCCTTCTTCCAATGTTCCAAGCGACTCTCCAATGATACCAGACAGATCTTTGGCAGACAGTTCCCCTCAGTCAGCGTACTGAAAAACCAGGGTCACTCTCTCTAACATCAGGCCCTCAGGTTAACCCACCTGTGGCCACATGGCAGCAAGTGCCAGGCAAGGCAGCCTGCCTCCAGCCTGGCTTGGTGCAATCCACTCCCAGGAAAGACACCAAACCCATGTGCTCTCAGAATATATATACCACTCCCAGCATTCAGTGTGGCAACCTTTCCCTGCAATTGGCCAGGGAGGTATCCATATTCATGAGGTTCATTTGCCTAGTACTTCCCATGTTCTGGAAGGATCTCATAGCTTCCTGAAGGTGGACAGAACTCAGAAAAATGCCAACAGCACCAGAGCAGCATGAGCAGACCTGACTAATCAATCACATCACTCTGTTAAGCAGAACACCACATTGAAGTTACCTGACAGCCTCTCTGGTAAACAGAGAAACACAGCTATGCTTAAGCTAACAATACACATCCTAGCACCTAACTAGGAGGGTGCTACACTAGCATGTATGTACTTTAGGAATTTTCATATTACAGGCATCCTATGATTGTTGACATAACTAACCTCAACTACAGCACTTCTTGAACAAAGTAGCCCACATGCTACCTAAACAGTTAAAGCCGAACAGTCTTGCATACTTGTACAGGCCACTCTACTGTGCTGGATTTGCTTATTCTGATGTTACCACACATTATGAGCTTCTTACAGTGTGCATTAGAAGCTGCAGCAAGTCTGACAGAGTCCTCAAACTCATTTCATGGAAACATTTTGAAACTTTTAATTTTTAATTTTGCCTTCATACAATTTTAATTAGTAATGTCCTTGATGTTTGAGTGGACCTTAAGTTTGACTCAAACATTGGCCATTTGTGTGTTCAGTGAATGGTAGGAATGCTCAGTGGGCTATTTGCCCCCTTGTGGGCACCCATGTTGAGGGTATGTGGCATGGTACAGTTCGGGAGGGGTGGGGCACTCACTCACTCACCCCCCCCCCTTCCTGGCCTCTTAGGCCTGTATTCAGATCAACGGTCTGGTAGGAAACCCACACTTCCCCCCCATTTTTTGGGGGTGGATTCCCCTTAAAAGTCCTACCAGGCCTAAAGGGCCTGGTATGGCTTTTAGGGGGAACCCTATGCACTTTTTTTTTAATGTTTTACTGTGGGGTCCTCCTAACTTAATCCTTTTTTTTAATAAAAATGTAATTTAAAGTGGAGGTCCAGTTGGAAAAAAAAAAAGTCAGCAGCTACAAAAACTGTAGCTGCTGACTTTTAAAATACAGACACTTAGCTGTCCCTCGGTCTAGTGATGTCCTCACCACGGCTAGTTTCACTGACCATCTTCTCTCCCCGGTGCCGGCATCTTCATTGTGGGCACCCAGCTGTGACAGCTTACAGATGCGTGAGAAGCGCTGTGCTTTGTGAATGGCCCTGTAGTCTTCTGGGACCTGTCACGTGTCCCAAAAGACTACATGGAGGAGGGGGGAAAGGACAACTTCCACTTCCGATCACCTTAGGCGATTATAGTGGAAGTGGGAGCGGGTATCTGTCAAAGGTGTCAATCCTTAATGGGGAGTGGGGGACAAAAGCTTAAAGGGGAACTTCCCCTTTTGGGTGGAGTTCTGCTTTAAAAAAAATATAGCAGTCCTGCTGCAGCAGGTTCTATACATAGTACAGATGTGCAACTTTGCAGGTACTTTAAGGGGTCCCCCCAGGCATGATATTTAACCTCCCTGGAGGTATTCCCGAGTGTAGCTCGGGGTAAAGTTTCAGTACCACAAGCGGTAACCCCGAGCTACACTCGGGAATACCCTGCAGTGTTGCTCCGGGATCCCTCGATCACTTACCTTGTCCTTCGCTCCCGTGATGACTCTCCTGCAGTGTCCCTGGCAATGTCCTCTGGCCGATGCCGGCACCTGTCTTCTGGGTTCCGTTCCCTGTGATGTCAGGACGTACGGGGACGGAACCGGCGGGAAAGTTAAAAATGTCAAAAAGTGACATTCACTAAATACATTAAAATCACATAGTAAAACATTACTGTATCAAACCATTTCATATACATTTTGTCCCAAGTGCTTTGTCCTGTGCCCTGCCTGCATTTTTACTGTTCTTTCTGCCTGGAAACTGAGAAACGTCCATGGCGTCCAAAAAGTGTCCCTTTAGGTCAAAACCGGTTTTAGACCAGCTAGAGAACAGCGATAGTAAATCAGAACCACTTGCAGAACTGAGTGATAATGATTCGTGGGGAAATTCGTCATCAGACACTGAAAACAATTTTACGACTTTGCTCAGTGATGAGCAACAGCACTCCTCAGTACTCCATCTTCCACACTACTCCTTTGCTGGACAGGCTCTGTCATATTTATGAGCTGGTCTGCCACAATGCCAGGCCTCCTGCATGGGAGCTTCAAACTTACAGTTATTGTCAGTGGGATTTGCGATCCACATTAACGTTTATTTTGCGGGTACAAGGACAGGGGACTGTATACAGTGTATAGTATAGGCTCAGACCATGCCCCTTTAATCCACGCCCAGGTTTCAGTGCTATGCAGCCAATCCAACCTTCACAGTGTCATGTGCGTGTATCACATGTCTTCTCCATCCCAAATTGTCCTTTTTTCTCACATTGCAGGCTTGGAAGGCATGTCTTCTCCAGGCTAGCAATTAATGAATTATTGTAAACTAATTCTGCATTTACATTAAACCTAAATGTCACCATGTATTGTGAAAATAACTTCTAGCTCAGCTTGAATATGAAACTTGAGAATTCTGACACCAAAACAATGCAAGCATAAGTAGAAAAATGTAGTCAAATGACTTCCTCTTCATGACAAGATTTCAAATGGCTTTTGTCTGTCTGAAGTCTGTGCCCAGTTGTCTGTAGTCAGAGCTGTACATCAGCACACTGGGAATGTTTAGAAAGGGAACACTTGCTGTGTGAAGTCACCTCCTCCAGAGCCACAGCAGATTTCTGATATTGTATCACAGGAAATTCCTGATGGACCAGGAAAAAATGGAGCTGGGAAATGCAGAGGGTCCCCGAGTGCCTGTAGGCTCTCTGTAAAGTGAAGAGGACACCTGGCAACAAGTTACTTCTAAAGACCCCCTATATATACCAACAAAGAGATAAGGGGGCACAGGTCAACTGCTATTATTGTGCCATGGATGACAAGGTACAGAATGGATGTAGAGTGAGCCTTGTGGGAGAATGAGTAACTTTAATGTGTGCATCATGAATGTATTACAGGGAAACCATATTCTTTATATCATATGCTGTATATATACAGTATATATATACTGCTCCAAAAAATTAAAGGAACACTTTTTAATCAGAATATAGCATCAAGTCAATTAAACTCCTGGGATATTGATCTGGTCAGTTAAGTAGCAGAGGGGGTTGTTAATCAGTTTCAGTTGCTTTGGTGTTAATGAAATTAACAACAGGTGAACTAGATGGGCAACAATGAGATGGCCCCCAAAACAGGAATGGTTTTACAGGTGGAGGCCACTGACAATTTTTCCCTACTCATCTTTTCTGACTGTTTTTCACTAGTTTTGCATTTGGCTAGGGTCAGTGTCACTACTGGTATCATGAGGCAATACCTGGACCCTACAGAGGTTGCACAGCCAGTCCAACTCCTCCAGGATGGCACATTAACACGTGCCACTGCCAGAAGGTTTGCTGTGTCTCCCAGCACAGTCTCAAGAGCATGAAGGAGATTCCAGAAGACAGGCTGTTACTCTAGGACTTCATCACTGTCCCGCAATATACATTTCACATGTATATCATGGGATGGTGGAGGACGGAGATCATCAATTGAGATCATCAGTGGAAAGGAGAAAGAGAGAACAACCATGATAAAGGAGACCCCACTATAAAGGGAAGGTGCATGAGACCTATTATAAGGTCAAAACCTTAAGGAGAGAGTATATGGAAACTGGTGATGGGATAAACGCATGCGGTAATAATATTTTAAAGTGAAGAAATATAAATGCACCAAGGAATTAAAAAAATTTTTGATATTGGTATTATTACATGAATATAAGAGCTGTAATATAGAGTTCATCTCATATGGACATTTGGGGCTTTATTTATTCATGCTTTATTTTTCATGGAGATGAACGTGATATACGGTATGTCACATTGGTATGTGTTCATTAGGATAACGCACTTTATATTTGTACTGTGTAACACTGTCATAAAAGTTGATTTATAGATTTGGTTCCCTTGTAGGAACACAAGTAGTGAAAGCAGTAGTAGTAACACTAGTCTATGAATTTATACATATATTTATTTTTATATAATCACTTTTTACTGTTTTACATATAGACACATAATCTGGTATCAATTCACTATAATATATAATTTCTAGTACATGTCACTATTTATCATTTATTACACCTTTATAGCCCCGCACCTTTTGTTGGCGTGATATTAATTGGTAGTATCACACTCTCCTTCTCAGTGACTGCGCTGAGGTTTCTCTGTTTTTTAAAAATATCTAACAGTACCCTGAAGCCAGACTGACAATGCTGCAGTCTAAGAATGTCTCTGTTGCTTCTTCATCAAGACTGTAGGCACCCTATAACAGGAAATGTGTTACTGGCTGAATCCCCAGGTGAAAATAAAGAATAAAAAGACTTAAAATGGAAAACTAATATAGCCACCACATTTAACGCTTGGTAAATCGCAATATTACTTTTTTGGTTTAGGATTTAATACCACTTTAAAGTTGACCTCCAGGAATGATTTGTATTGCATACTAACATTGGTCCAGCTAATTATGCATATTGCTGAAGCTAATTATGCACATGCTCTGGAGCCTTCATCCTTATTATTTTACTACTTTGCAAATAAGTGGCCAGGAATATTTACAGGTGTCAGGACAACATAAAGATTGCCAGATCTCATGATTCAAGAGAGTTGCTGTTTTGAAACTTTTGGTTTTGTTTGAAAACTCATCAGCAGACTCATACCTGGTGCCTGTACTGATAACGATATTCCATCTGTCACACACCATATGGACTTGCCCATTTGATTGAGTCAAGTGCTGCTGTGAATCATTGGATGATGCCACCAATCTACATTTACATTTATATTATCATGTTGTACTTTTTTATGGGCACATGTTGCTTGAGATGATTATTGTAGCACCCTCGTAGTTACACTAGGTGGAGCTAGATCCCTAATGGTTAGACAGGAGCTGAATAGAAGCTCAGCTGCAATAGCCAGATGGGTCAAATTTGTGTCAGGGCTGAGAAACTCTGCAGGCCAGCCCCTCTGAAACTTCCCCCTGCTCTGTGACTTTCAAAGGAGGGCCTGGGGGCAGTAGCTGGATTGGAGGAGTGGTTGGCTGCACTTTTGAGGGACCTCAGCCAATCTCTAACAGGAGGCTTGGCAAGGGGCTGGACTCCCTCAAAATGTGTTAGAGTCTGCTCAGTAGCAAGAGTTGGAGTGTGGTGGTGGGAGAGGAGTGAGAAGCAGGAAGATGTGAGGCTGGAAGAGGAAGGCTGCCAGGAGGCCTGCTGGGATGGAGGCTGCCTGTGAGCATGGAACTGGAAAGGAGGAAACCTCAGGAATCACTGGTCCCCTGAGAGAGAACTACCTGTGTGGCAAGGAATGAGCAGCCCAGCTGATAGGCCTGGTAGCAGCAGCCAACCTGCAAGCAGTACAAGAGAGGATCTGAGTGAATACACCTGCATCCCCTGGGTGGATAGGGGAAGGAGCACTCTGGTGGGAAACCAAATTAGCCCTCTGCTAGTGACTGTGTACCTTACGTAAGGGAACAGGTGCAAGATCCCCTGCTCAGGAAGAACACCTTCAGATTGTTTGGTGAAGAGCAGTTCATCTAGAGTCTGGGGTAGTACAATTGGAGCTGTTGGCTAGCACTCCAACAGAAACTGTGTGTTAGAGAGAAGAAGCTGTGAATATTTTAAGAAGTTGTCCTCAGATTTAAGTTCCCTTGGGCATCCTTTTTATCCCTATACCCTATCCAGGTTTAATCTCCTCAATAAAACAACAAAACCAGCACTCAAGGCCGGATTTCTGTCTGTGGATGAAAGTGGTGTGGAAAATTCTAACTGACTGGCTGTGCAGGGCTAGAGGGGAACCCAAATTCAACAGCGACCCCTAAAGGGGTAGTGCTACATTAATATTCATATATTTACATTTTCCAAATACTATTTATGCAACATGACATATATATTCTTAGGTCGCAGAGTTGATGATTTTATGTGGGATTTTGATGTCAGAGTGACATCAGAATATGCACTTTTACTTGTTTCTCATGGGTTATCATGTGTACCTAAGGATTTTATTGTTTGTGCTGTGCATCTCTTGGACATGAGAAAGGGTTCTGCGGTTCCAAAATGTCAGCCTGTGATGCATTTATTCTAATAATGATGAACAATTTTTTATACAACCTGTATGTCAAAGAATCCAGTGGGCTCACTGGATCACCAAGAATAGCTGACTTCAGGCACTGAACCAATACAGTGAGCAGGAACAAAATCCCTAGGCTGGTGTCCTGAGCAGCATTTGACAACAGAGTCAAGGTAGACAGAACAGACACAGTACAGTTTAAATATAGTCCAAATCACAGGAGTGATCCTGAGTACTGCAGACAGACATGCAAATAGATCTTGTTGATTAGGCATAGGCAATCTTTTTAAACACCCTGGATTGAGGCAAGTGTGCGCTTCATCAAAACCTGAGCTGCAGTATCAATCTTCTCTTTCTTTCAAGGCTTATAGGCAAGGGATTGTTAAACAAAGGACAATGGAAGCTAGGCACTGTCAAGTGGGACACGTACCAATGTAAAAAAAAAAAAATACAAAATACCTTTTGGTGGAGAGCAGCTCCTATAACAAGACTTTTAAATAACTGGGGGATACTGCAAACCTGCTTGTGAAGTGGCGCACCTGTACAGTGTACTACCAGCAAAAGTGATATTTACAAAGACATAAATACCATTTGCCATTAAATGACATTTCACTGCCAGCTTTTTTTTTTTTAATTAAAAAAACAGCAAAAATCAAAAGGCATGTGCATGGGTGGGTTCTGCCCTGGAGACATGTACTAATGCAAAAATAACATTTACTTAATGCCTTTCAGTGGGGTGCAGCTCTTTTAATATGGCTTAAAGGGCAACAATACAAATACAAATTTTCTTTGAATAGTATGCTTGGGAGATGCCCTAAACCTGCAGGTGAAGTGGCTCGCCTGTAGGATGTACACAAGAAAAAGTGACGTTTACAAAAAAAAAAAGCATTGAAATTGTTGGCTGATTTTAGGGAGGACTTCAGAAAAAAGAGGAAAAACAGTGTGGTTCCCACCTAAAAATACATTCCTGACCATTATCCTTCATGAGGGTCTTGGATAGTTTTTAAAGGGAACCCTCTCAAAAAATTGGTGTGGGATCCATCACACAAAAAACAAGGAAAACATTTGTGTGTGGGGGAAAATCCATGCCAGTGTGGGCAAAGCACCCTGTCCCCATGTTGATGAGGACACTGCCTCTTCCCCTTTACCCCTGGTTACTCAATCACAAAGAATAAAATAGTAAATAAACACACAGACACCTTACAAAAAGTTCCTTATTGAAAAAATATTGGGTGATGTCATTGACCAAATATGGACATGACAATATTTGGTCAATGATGTCACTTGGAATCCCTCAATGTGAGGAGTCTCCGGAGCAGACATGTCAGCATGTTTTTTTTTTTTGTCATAACTGATGTGGATCTACAAAGCTGAATTACATGAATGAAGATTTACACCATTGGGTATTTTTTTTTTCTTTTAACCACTTGAGCTATGGACAGTTTTCTCCCATTCATGATCAGGCCATTTTTTTGTTATTCAGCACTGTGCTACTTCAACTGGCAATTTCTCAGTCATGCAACACTGTGCCCAAATGAAATTTGTATAATTTTTTCACACAAATAGTGCTGTCTTTTGGTGGGATTTGATCACCATTGGATTTTTAATTTTTTATTCTATAAGCAAAAAAGACTGAAAATTTCGAACCTTTTACTTTAACCACTTCAGCCCCAGATGGTTTCCCCCCTTCCTAACCAGGCCATTTTTTGCTATTCGGGACTGCGCTATTTCAGCTGGTAATTGCGCTGATGCAATGCTGTACCCAAATGAAATTTATATCCTTTTTTCATACAAATAGAGCTTTTGGTGGTATTTGATCACCACTGGGGTTTTGCTGCCTCCACAGGGAGTTGCTAGTGAGTGGGGGTAGTAATAACACCACTAAAAGAATGACTTCCAGCCAGTGGCTCACTTTGGCAGCAAACACTCTTTGTAATTTGTCTGTTTGAAAACACTAAAAATTTGCACAAATACTGCACATCCACGAACATGAACCCCATCTCTAAACATGAGCTTGTTCAGGCAGAGTTTTGCATTGTATTCTCTGCAACATACTTCTATTTCGAGGCATCCATGTGAAATACATATGTCAGTACATACATGGCCTATAGCTTTCTATAGTAGTATAACCTACTACTTATATTGAAGCAACTGGTTCTATGCACTCTGTAAAGTACTGTGTTACATGTCTGAGTTGTATAAATACAGGGAATAAGTAATGCAATAAAAAGGAGTGCAGGTTTTCTGCAGAGCGCAAGAAAAAGGAAAAGTGGTTATTGCAAGTTGTATGTTCAAGTTGCATGAATTGTTTCATATATTGGGGCATGTAATCTTTGAGGTGACGACAGAAACATCATAAAAGTCAATTGATCCAGCCTGTGACAACCTACTGTTATTGAGTGCTAGCTAGCTGACAGTTATTAGGGAAGTCCAATTATCAAAAGAATTTAAAGTTTTAGTTTAAAGTTTTAGTTAGGGTGGAGTATGTCTTTGTTAGGGTGGGGAAAATTTAGAAAATTTTGAATCCCCGATTCCCTTTTTTGCAGGCTAGCTGGTAAGTGTGCTGTTAAATGTTCTGTTTGTTTGAATCCCTGCTGAGTTTTTACTGCTCTCTGCGACTTCTTTGCCCTAACCTACTGTTATGGTGAAAATTGCCAAGAACAAAACAGAGATCAATATTCTTTTTTAGAGTAATATAAAAATAAAAAAATAGAACCATGTCTGTTTTTTCCATCTGCTGTTGTTTTCTGAGGCTGGCACTAGATGTCTCAGTTTACCTTTCCCCTGTTGAATTCACAGTTGAAATCAAGGTTCATGTTTACGCAGGAAGATGGCAATGAAGACATTCATAGTCAGGTTGTCCTTGCAAATTAATTGCCCTGTAGTTTAAAAACGGCTGTAATGTCTGCAAATGTCCAGCAGGGTGAGACAAAACGTTGTAAACAACACTTCTAGATTTTTGTATAGCTCTGATCAAGGCACTGTACTTTAAGAAAATGAATAAGAATTTCAGTTGGGCATATATAGTACCAGTATACTGATACATTAAGCAGAAAATGTTTAAAGTTTGCAGTTAATTGTATTATACTATATATACAGTCAGGTCCATAAATATTGGGACATCGACACAATTCTAACATTTTTGGCTCTATACACCACCACAATGGATTTGAAATGAAATGAACAAGATGTGCTTTAACTGCAGACAGTCAGCTTTAATTTGAGGGTATTTACATCCAAATCAGGTGAACGGTGTAGGAATTACAACAGTTTGCATATGTGCCTCCCACTTGTTAAGGGACCAAAAGTAAAGGGACAGAATAACAATCATAAATCAAACTTTCACTTTTTAATACTTGTTTGTAAATCCTTTGCAGTCAATTACAGCCTGAAGTCTGGAACGCATAGACATCACCAGACGCTGGGTTTCATCCCTGGTGATGCTCTGCCAGGCCTCTACTGCAACTGTCTTCAGTTCCTGCTTGTTCTTGGGACATTTTCCCTTCTGTTTTGTCTTCAGCAAATGCCTGCTCAATCGGATTCAGGTCAGGTGATTGCCTTGGCCATTGCATAACATTCCACTTCTTTCCCTTAAAAAATTCTTTGGTTGCTTTTGCAGTATGCTTTGGGTCATTGTCCATCTGCACTGTGAAGTGGCGTCCAATGAGTTCTGAAGCATTTGGCTGAATATGAGCAGATAATATTGCCCGAAACACTTCAGAATTCATCCTGCTGCTTTTGTCAGCAGTCACATCATCAATAAATACAAGAGAACCAGTTCCATTGGCAGCCATACATGCCCACGCCATGACACTACCACCACCATGCTTCACTAATGAGGTGGTATGCCATTTTTTGTTTTCTGTTATTTTGAAAGTGTAAATGATGGAAATAAAATCTAACTTTTGTTGACATATTATAAGAATGTCTAATCTGTAATTTGATGCCTTTTGGAGATTTTTCCATCTTTCCTTGGCTTTTTTATGCACATTAATACAAATTTTTAGCTGGGGTGCCCAAACTTTCGATCCCCACTGTATATACACTATATTGCCAAAAGTATTGAAACTCCTCTCTAAATCATTGGATTCAGGTCTTCCAATCATTTCCATGGCCATAGGTGTATAAAATCAAGCACCTAGGCATGCAGACTGCTTCTACAAACATTTGTGAAAGAATTGGTCGCTCTCAGGAGCTCAGTGAATTCAAGCATGGCACCTGGTTGCCACCTGTGCAATAAATCCAGCCGTGAAATTTCCTTGCTACTAAATATTCCACGATCAACTGTTAGTGGTGTTAGTGGTAACAAAGTGGAAGCAACTGGGAACAAGAGCAACTCAGCCACGAGGTGGTAGGCCATGTAAAATGACAGAGCGGAGTCAACACATGCTGAAGCGCACAGTGCGCAGATGTCACCAACTGTCTGCAGAGTCAGTAGTTAAAGACCTCCAAGCCTTCAGATTAGCACACCAACAGTGTGTAGAGAGCTTCACAGATTGGGTTTTCATGGCTGAGCAGCTGCATCCAAGCCTTACATCACCAAGTGCAATGCAAAGTGTCGGAGGCAGTGGTGTAAAGCATGCCACCACTGGACTCTAGAGCAATTGAGACGTGTTCTCTGGAGTGATGATTCACACTTCTCTGTCTAGCAATTCAGTGGATGTGTCTGGGTTTGGCATTTGCCAGGTGACTGACTGCATTGTGTAAAGTTTGTGGGAGGGGGGATTACGGTGTGGGGTTGTTTTTCAGAGGTTGGGCTTGGCCCCTTAGTTTCAGTGAAGAGGATTCTTAAGGCATCAGCAAACCAAGACTTTTTGGACAATTTCATGCTCCCAACTTTGTGGGAACAGTTTTGGGATGACCCCTTCCTGTTCCAACATAACTGCACACCAGTGCACAAAGCAAGGTCCATAAAGACATGGATGAGCGAGTTTGGAGTAGGGGAACTTGACTGGCCTGCACAGAGTCCTGACCTCAACTCAATAGAACACCTTTGGGATGAATTAGAGCGGAGACTGTGAGCCAAGCCTCCTCGTCCGACATCAGTGACTGACTACACAAATGCGCTCCTGGAAGAATGGTCAAACATTCCCATAGACACACTCCTAAACCTTGTGGACTGCCTTCCCAGAAGAGTTGAAGCTGTTATAGCTGTAAAGGGTGGGCCAACTCAGTATTGAACTCTACAGACTAAGACTGGGATGCCATTAAAGTTCATGTGTGTGTAAAGGTAGGTGCCCCAATACTTTTGACAATATAGTGTATATATATATATATATATACACACACATATATACAGTTCATCCAGAAAGTATTCACAGCACTTAACTTTTGCCACATTTTGTTATGTTACAGCCTTATTCCAAAATGGATTAAATTCATGTTTTTCCTCACTACAAACATACCCCATAATGACAATGTGAAAGAAGTTTATTTTGAAATCTTTGCAATTTATTAAAAGTAAAAAATAAAAAAAAACACATGTACATAAGTATTCACAGCCTTTGCCATGACACTCAAAACTGAGCTCTGGTGCATCCTGTTCCCACTGATCATCCATGAGATGTTTCCACAACTTGATTGGAGTCCACCTGTGGGAAATTTAATTGATTGGACATGATTAGGAAAGGCATAAACCTGTCTATATAAGGTTACACAGTTAACAGTGCATGTCAGAGCACAAATCAAGCCATGAAGTCCAAGGAATTGTCTGTAGACCTCCGAGACAGGAATGTATCAAGGCACAGATCTGGGGAATTGTACAGATAATTTTCTGCAGCATTGAAGGGGACCTTATTGGGACAATAAGCACAGTGGCCTCCATCATCTGTAAATGGAAGAAGTTTGGAACCACCAGGAATCTTCCTAGAGCAGGCCGCCTGGCCATAATGAGCGATCGAGGGAGAAGGGCCTTAGCCAGGGAGGTAACCAAGCACCTCACTCTGAAAGAACTCCAGTGTTTCTCTGTGGAGAGAGGAGAACCTTCCGGAAAAACAACCATCTCTGCAGCACTCCACCAATCAGGCCTGTATGGTGGAGTGGCCAGATGGAAGCCACTCCTTAGTAAAAGGCAAATGGCAGCCCACCTGGAATTTGCCAAAAGGCACCTGAGGGACTCTCAAACCATGAGAAACAAAACTCTGTGGTCTGATGAAACAAAGATTGAACTCTTTGGCCTGAATGCCAAGCATCATGTCTGGAGGAAACTATGCACCACTCACTGCCTGGCCAATACTATCTCTACAGTGAAGCATGGTGGTGGCAGCATCATGCTGTGGGGATGTTTTTCAGGGGCAGGAACTGGGAGACTAGTCAGTATCGAAGGAGAGATGAATGCAGCAATGTACAGAGGCATCCTTAATGAAAGCCTGTTCCAGAGCACTCTGGACCTTAGACATAGGCGACGGTTCATCTTTCATCCCTAAGCACACAGCCCACATAACAAAGGAGTGGCTACGGGCGAACTCTGTGAATGTCCTGGAGTTGCCCAGCCACTTCAGCTCAGTGAGTAAAATAAGTATTTGATCCTCTACCAACCAACAATAATACTGGTCCCCCACAGACTGGCTATGTGGCCATGTGGTACACAGATTAGTCCTATCAATTTAAGAAGGTGATCCTAATGACAACTTGGTATGTGTATAAAGGACACCTGTCCACAGAATCACTTTGCCTCACCACCATGGGCAAGACCAAAGAGCTGTCAAAAGATGTCAGGAACAAGATTGTAGACTTGCACAAGGCTGGAATGGGCTACAAGACCATCAGCAAGAAGCTTAGTGAGCAGAAGACAACTTTTGGAGCGATTGTTCATAAATGGAAGAAATACAAAATAACCATCACCCTCGGTCTGGAGCTCCATGCTAGATTTCGCCACATGGGGTAAGGATGATCATGAGAAAAGTGAGGGATCAGCCCACAACAAGTTTGTGAATTATCTCAAGGCAGTTGGGACCACAGCCACCAAACAAACCATTGGTAACACAATATGCCACCATGGATGAAATCTTGCAGTGCCCGCAAGGTCCCACTCCTCAAGAAGGCACATATACAGGCCCGTCTGAAGTTTGCTAATGAACATCTTCATCTTCAGAGAAGGATTGGGAGAAAGTGCTGTGGTCAGATGAGACCAAAATTGAGCTCTTTGGCATTAACTGAACTCGCTGTGTTTGGAGGAAGAAAAATGCTGACTATGACCCTAAAAACACCATCCCTACAGTGGAGCATAGAGGTGGAAACATTATGCTTTGGGGCAATATCTCTGCTAAAAGTTCAGACCTACTTTGCCGCATTGAGGGGCCAATGGATGGGACCATATATTGTAAAATGTTGGATGAGAATATTCTTCCCTCAGCCAGAACACTGAAGATGGGTCGTGGATGGGTCTTCCAGCATGACAATAACCCAAAACATATCGCCAAGGAAACAAAGGAGTGGTTCAAGAAGAAGCACATTAAGGTCATGGAGTGGCTCATCCAGTCTCCAGACCCTGATCCTATAGAGAATTTATGGAGGGAGCTGAAACTTCGATTTGCCAAGTGACAGCCAAGAAACTTTAAGGATTTAGAAGAGCTCTGTAAAGAAGAGTGGACCAAAATCCCTCCTGTGATGTGTGCAAACCTGGTAACCAACTAAAAGAAATGTCTTACCTCTGTGCTTGCCAACAGATAGGGGTTATACCCTGACGATATGGTCAGGATCCACCCAGCAGCCTGGACTGGCACCTGGCTCAGCTTCTCTGCGATCTGCTAAGAACCTGAGCCAGCCGCTCTTGTCCCTGCACAGCCCAGCTTTCCAGTGAGCACTGGGGGACAAAGCAGAGAGCCAGAGACTGAGAGTTGCGGCTCTCTGCTCAGAGCGGCAGGGACAACTGAACAATCAGCAGTGTTTGATTGCTCAGTTCTCACCCTTAGAACCGGTAGGGAACAGATGCAGCATCGGATCGTTGCTGCATTCACCTAGGTATGTATAATTTAAAAGAAAATAAAATCCCATACTTCTCCTTTAATGCAGCAGATGAAAGACACATCATGCTTACTTCCCTTTGACAGCAGAAGATGTCCAGTTTGTCATCAACACAGAACTGGCTGAAACCAGTGGGATCCAGGTACACCCATCTACTGTCCAGGAGAAGTCTGGCCAGAAGTGGACTTCATGGAAGAATTGCGGCCAAAAAGCCATTCCTCCGATGGGGAATCAAGGCTAGGTGACTCAACTATGCATGAAAACATTAGAACAGGGGTGCACAAAAATGTCAGCAGGTTCTCTGGACTGATGAGTCAAAATGTGAAATATTTGGCTGTAGCAGGAGTCAGTTTGTTCGCTTAAGGGCTAGAGTGGTAAAATAATGAGTGTCTGCAGGCAACAGTGGAGCATTTGGAGCTGCATTTCTGCAAATGGAGTTGGAGATTTGGTCAGGATCAATGGCCTCCTAAATTCTGAGAAATACAGACATACTTATCCATCATGCCATGCCATCAGAGAAGCATGTGATGGGTCCCAAATTTATTCTGCAGCAGGATAATGACCCAACCATTTAGCTAATGTTATTAGTGTGATGGTTTGGCTCCCACAGAGCCCTGATCTCAACATCATGAAGTCTGTCTGGGATTACATGAATAGACAGAAGGTTTTGAGGTATCCTATAGCCATAGAATATCTATGGTTAGTTCTTCAAGATGTGTAGCACAACCTATCTGCCGAGTTCCATCAAAAACTGTGTACAAGTGTACCTAGAACAATTGATTCTCTTTTGAAGGCAAATGGTGGTCACACAAAATATTGATTTGATATGGATTTCTCTTCTGTTCATTTACAGTACTTTCCATTTTGTTAATTGATAAAAGTAAACTATTTACACAGCTATTTCTGAAAGCATTAGTAATTTACAGCATTTTGTCACACCTGTCTAAATTTTTGCACAGTAGTGTATATACAGTAAATCATAAAACAGTGCAGCGCTCTAAGAATTAAATAATAATAAATCAATAAAATAAAATAAATATGAATAAAATAATAGTGCCAAAAAACATAAAAAATTAGTGCCAAACCATAATAAAAATAAAGACAAGGTGTCAAACCATAAAAATAAATGGTGTGTACACAATTGATAATAATAAATCACACTCCAAAAGAAACCATCCAATGTAAGAAAACTTAGCAGTGCTCAGATAGTGCCACAAAAAATTGAACATGAATAAATGCATCCAAAGCAATGTCCTTATAGTGAAAAAATGACATAAATCTTAGCAGTGCTCACATAGTGCCACAAAAAAATGAACATGAATAAATGTATCCAAAGCAATATCCTTATAGTGAAAAAATGGCATCAATCTTAGCAGTGCTCACATAGTGCATCAAAAAAAATTTTTTTTTATAAATAAACGTATCCAGACCAATGTCCTTTTAGTGAAAAAATGACAATAAATCATGCGACGTGCAATAGTGATATTAAATGCAACACGTGACTGTGCCAAACTCCTCCTCGTGAGCAGCTAAATTGCCTCCTCACCTCCTCCTACTGACCCCTGGGGGGCCAACAGGCTTGCAGGATCACCCTGGATCCTTAATAGATCATGGTCAGCAGCTTCCTTCCTTCCCTGGATCTCCTTAGAGGGGCTCCTATTTCCCCTATTCAGCCAGGGCGGTCCTGAAGAGTAATAGCTCACAATCCAGGGAGCCACAAAAAAAGCCTCTAAGTGCAGTATTCAATTAACTCGGTTTTATTTAAAGAGTAAAAAAGGTTTCACTCACATTACAGACAGTCTCCCTCCTCACTGATGTGTGGGTGTACTGCATGTGGCTGGGACCTCTTGGGTGTAGCAAAATGGCGTCTCCCGCCGGATTTCGGATTTACATGCAGTACACCCACACATCAGTGAGGAGGGAGACTGTCTGTAATGTGAGTGAAACCTTTTTTACTCTTTAAATAAAACCGAGTTAATTGAATACTGCACTTAGAGGCTTTTTTTGTGGCTCACTGGATTGTGAGCTATTACTCTTCAGGACCGCCCTGGCTGAATAGGGGAAATAGGAGCCCCTCTAAGGAGATCCAGGGAAGGAAGGAAGCTGCTGACCATGATCTATTAAGGATCCAGGGTGATCCTGCAAGCCTGTTGGCCCCCAGGGGTCAGTAGGAGGAGGTGAGGAGGCAATTTAGCTGCTCACGAGGAGGAGTTTGGCACAGTCACGTGTTGCATTTAATATCACTATTGCACGTCGCATGATTTATTGTCATTTTTTCACTAAAAGGACATTGGTCTGGATACGTTTATTTATAAAAAAAATTTTTTTTGATGCACTATGTGAGCACTGCTAAGATTGATGCCATTTTTTCACTATAAGGATATTGCTTTGGATACATTTATTCATGTTCATTTTTTTGTGGCACTATGTGAGCACTGCTAAGATTTATGTCATTTTTTCACTATAAGGACATTGCTTTGGATGCATTTATTCATGTTCAATTTTTTGTGGCACTATCTGAGCACTGCTAAGTTTTCTTACATTGGATGGTTTCTTTTGGAGTGTGATTTATTATTATCAATTGTGTACACACCATTTATTTTTATGGTTTGACACCTTGTCTTTATTTTTATTATGGTTTGGCACTAATTTTTTATGTTTTTTGGCACTATTATTTTATTCATATTTATTTTATTTTATTGATTTATTATTATTTAATTCTTAGAGCGCTGCACTGTTTTATGATTTATTGACACTGTGGATTGGTATCAGTTTAGAGTGCTGGCAGCTAGTCAATAGGTTTTATACTTTCACTCTCATAGCGCAGGAGGACCTTGAATTATTTTCAGTGTATATACAGTATTTGACACTAAATTCATTTTGTAATAGGCAAAGACACAGAGAAAAACTAAACTGTTGCCAGAAGATCTACAAGTAATTAGCAAAATATAGACATAAGTGTCTATATTTTAATAAGTAGCATCATCTGTGCACTACCTGGAGAGGCTCCTGTTGGTGTATGACAAGATCCTCACATGTAGCACCCCATAAGAAGCATGGACATATTATTCCTGCCTAGGTGAAAATAGCAGGGGAGATCTGGGCCGGATAAAAAAATAAAAATAAAATCTATAAAAAAATCAGAGTCTTAAATGTGTGAAATGGAGAAGTTTGTGGATAGGAAAAGACAACATATGAGTGAAGGTCTTCATTAAGTACTGTTACAGCTAAACCTGTGCATAGGAAGATGGGGCCTGCCAAACTTGCTATCAGGAGTACTGTCAGCAGATGAGAGAGACAGAGAGAGGGCAAGAAAAAAAGTGAAGGAGTGGACAGCGGCCATTTTCTGGAGAAGCAGGGGTAGAGTGCCCAAAGAGAGCCAAGCTGCTGATTACACTGTTCAACAAATTTTTATTTTTTGCCAGTTTTGGAAACAAAAGGATCCATTTCTTAATGAATTTCACATTCTGAGTTCAAATATAACAATGAAATTTGTCAATTGGCTCTAGTTTTTCTGTAAACGGAAAGTTTTCTACTATAGGCGTAATGACTACATAATGCACAATAATTATATAGATAGATGTCTTTCCACAAATATAAAGCAAGTGATATTGACTACATAACAAAGCCTAAATGACAATTTACTCCCATATACGCTCTCCGCCACCTCCACTATCTCAAACCTGTAGTATGGACTTCTGCTTAGATACTGTACGCACCCTCCTTTCCTCCATAGCACCATACTTTGAGACATTAATGTAGAACGCCTGGTGCCTCCTTGCTCTAATCGTTTGACAAGCACACTGGAATATTGCAGGCACAACCTTGTCGTGGTTTTACTCATCCAATTTGTTCATTTCTGCATTGGATTTCATGCTCTTTTGTATGATATATGTTTTGCCATATGCCCTATGTTCAACCCGTTTGAAATTTTATTCTGTCTTGTATCAATCTGTGTGTTTGGTTTTCAATAAACACCTCTTTTTTTGGAACAAAGCCTAAATGGCATAATATATTGCATAGGATTACCAAGAAAAATTATAGCCATAAGCTAAGTTGAATCATTTTAATACTTAGGATTCTCACTAGTTTTGTCTTCAGTTTGTGTCGGTTTTGCTTCTCTTGGCTTTTCTCTTGTATTCGAGGAAAGGGCTATCTCTTACAACTGCACGTGACTACACGCTTCAGGTTCTTCCTCACTTGACTCAACCATGAAGGATTCTGGTGCTTTAGGAATTGGTAGCCCCTCTCCATGAGGAACTGGACGTATTGCCGATGGAATATTTGGATAGTGCACAGATAACTTTTTATTCTTATTTAGCCCTTTTACAATTGGAGGCACCATACAAAAGTAACAATTACTAACATGATCTGTTGGCTCTCTCCAAATCATTGGCACAGCAAAAGGCATAGATGCCTTTTTTCCATTCAACCATTGCTCCAGTGCCGTCCCACAAGAATTGCAGCATATATGTGGTGCCCAGCTCTTGTCCTGGTCTCCTATCTTGCAGCCAAAATACAAGTTGTAGGCTTTCTTAATCATTCCTGTTATCCTCCTTTTTTGTGAGATAAAAGTTATTTCACCGCAGATATAGCAGAAATTATCTGCTTTATTCACACAAGTTCGAGGCATTACTGAGTAGCCTATATAAGCATAAAACGAAATGTAAAGACGCTGTCGAACTACAATCAGCTACAGATACTGCAGCTTTTATGCAGTGAAGTGATGCAATTAAAGGCTAATATTGCATCATCTCAGTATACATGCAATTTTCTATTGGTCACCAGTATCAATTGCGCAATATGCAGCTGAAGTTGCATCATAATTTTGAATGGCTTACGTCATTAGATGGGTGAATATATCATGTAAACTAGAGCCAATCAACATTTTTTAGGGTCATTTTCGTTTTCAGCACCCCAAAATTATGTAAGATTAGCTAATTTTATGCCCAAAACTTTTTACCTGTTGAACAGTGTTATCTCTTTGTGACAGGGTGGTGGTCACTCTCATGCTGTGGAAGTGCTGGTACATTTTATATCTGAATTCCTGCTAGTCAGATCTGTGAGAACAGAATATGCATCTGGGATTACTAAAGAAAAAGCAGCATGCACCTTACTTCAAAAGCTAGTTATAAATTGTGGTGGTTGCCATTTTTGTATAGCTTGCTCACTAGAAATGGCATGGGACACATTGGATGCCTTCAGCTGCCTTTGCTGGGCTTCTAAGGTGTCCGTGTGCCTTTAGTAGGCATGAGCTACATTTACAGCAGCTTTGATGAGGTTGGCTGTTACATATGGGTTTTGTGCTCTAATAAATGAAATAAGATACCACCTCTTAACAAAAATAAACTCACATTAGAGGATGATTGCTTTTGGAATTTAATATAACACTAGGAAAGGCCATTACAGTTTCAAGCCAAAGTGAAACTACTGTGACTGAGGCAAAAACCCTCAGTCAGGGGCAGGAGCGGACTGACTTCTCATGGGGCCCCTGGGCAATAGGGATATCATGGGGCCCCTGTGTCCTTGCCCAAGCTCAAAAAAGCCTATGAAAAAGGTACCAGGGGCATCTCATGAGTCCCCGTACTGACTCTGGGCCCTCATGCAGTGCCCGAGTTTCCAAATGGTCAGTCCGCCCCGGTCAGGGGACTACTAGCACCGTAGGGGCTGGGAATTCAGAGATTCATCTAAACTGCAAAACAGTGCTGTTCATACACAGAACAAGTACTGCTTGAGGTGTGGTTCAACACAAGAAATTTCAAAGTATGTTGCATGCATTAAAAAAGGTGCATGGTTCTGTAAATGCAAGAAAATTGGGATCTTTGCAAAAATTTGATATTCTTCCAGAGCTAGACAGACTCATTAAGTTAAAGCCCAGGAGATTATGGTAGTAATTGTATATAAATGTGATGCAAAATTAAAAATAAAAAGGATTATTGGGAATATTACCCAACCTAGTTCAGAAGCTCACTGACTCCTCCATTAGGATGTATTCCTTAAAACCAAATAATTGACTGAAAGACTACCATGACCAACAGAGTGGCCACAACCCAGAATGTATTTAATACAATAACTGTTTCTTGGCTCATGATTGATCTATTAGTATAAAAAATTACCTAAAAATAAATATAAACAGTTTGTGAAAAATACAACTACCCTCCACCAAGTTTAAAAATGACAGGGTTGTCACCAAAAAACACCCCCTATTTTTCAGATCATTCACACCATGTTCCAGTCAAGTTTAACACTTTTATTGAAAACTAGAAAGCAACAGTCAATCCCGTGTTCCTTATTTACTATAAGGAGTCTCCTCTCCCTCAGTCTTTGATGATTTTATGGGACAATCACCAATGTAAATACCAAAAGGGGAACTCATAAAGTATTGCCACAATACAATTGGGATTATTGCACTAGTTCACGAGCAACATCTTCTTGAAAAGGGATCCACCTAGTGCAGCTATCACTCCACTTATTGCACCTAGTGGTACATTTGTTAATTGAATATTGAAAAGTCTACCAAAGCACATCCGTTCATGACTACTAACTAATACTAATCTGTTCATCACTTCTAACTTTTATAGAAAATCTTCACTTAGGTCAGAAAAGCAATAGCAGCTAGCACAAATATTGTGAATATGCAATACCAAAAACAAAAACCCAGTAGAGCGCTCAATAGCCAATTAACATAAATAAATGGGAATAATAATGAAAATCAAACCAATCTACCTCTAACATATGTAAAGGTTATTTGTAGTATATAAATTCACTGTATATACAATATACAGTGCATTCAGAAAGTATTCACAGCGCTTAACTTTTGCCACATTTTGTTATAGCCGTATTCCAAAATGTATTAAAAGCATTTTTTTTGCTCAACATTCTACAAACAATACCCCATAATGACAACATGAAAGAAGTTTGTTTTGAAATCTTTGCAATTTATTAAAAATAAAAAATAAAAAAAAACACATGTACATAAGTATTCACAGCCTTTGCTCAATACTTTGTTGAAGCACCTTTAGCACCAATTACAGCCTCAAGTAATTTTGAGTATGACACTACAAGCTTGGCACACCTATTTTTGGGCAATTTCTCCCATTCTTCTTTGCAGTACCTCTCAAGCTCCATTAGGTTGCATGGGGACCATCTGTGCACAGCCCTTTTCAGATCTCTCGAGTTGTTTAATCGGGTTCAAGTCTGAGCTCTGCTGGGCCACTCCAGGACATTCACAGAGTTGTTGTTATGTGGGCTGTGTGCTTAGAGTCGTTGTCCTGCTGAAAGAGGAACCGTCGCCCCAGTCTAAGGTCCAGAGCGCTCTAGAACAGGTTTTCATCAAGGATGTCTCTATACATTGCTGCATTAATCTATTCTTTGATCCTGACTAGTCTCCCAGTACCTGCCCCTGAAATACATCCCCACAGCATGATGCTGCCACCACCATGCTTCACTGTAGGAATGGTATTCGCTAGGTGATGAGCAGTGCCTGGTTTTCTCCAGACATGACACTTGGCATTCAGGCCATGGAGTTCAATCTTTGTTTCATCAGACCAGAGAGTTTTGTTTCTCATGGTCTGAGAGTCCCTCTGGTGCCTTTTGGCAAGCTCCAGGCGGGTTGCCATTTGTCTTTTACTGAGGAGTGGCTTCCGTCTGACCAATCCACCATACAGGCCTGATTGGTGGAGTGCTGCAGAGATGGTTGTTCTTCTGGAAGATTCTCCTCTCTCCACAGAGAAATGCTGGAGCTCTTTCAGAGTTACCATCAGGTGCTTGGTTACCTCCCTGGCTAAGGCCCTTCTCCCTCGATTTCTCATTTTGGCCGGGCGGCCCAGTCTAGGAACATTCCTGGTGGTTCCAAACGTCTTCCATTTGCGGATGATGAAGGCCACTGTGCTCAATGGGACCTTCAATGCTGCAGAAATTTTTCTGTACCCTTCCCCAGATCTGTGCCTTGATACAATCCTGTCGTGGAGGTCTACGGACAATTCCTTGGGCTTCATGGCTTGGTTTGTGCTCTGAAATGCACTGTTAACTGTGGAACTTTCTAAAGGCAGGTTTATGCCTTTCCTAATCATGTCCAGTCAACTGAATTTCCCACAGGTGGACTCCAATCAAGTTGTAGAAACATGTTAAGGATGATCATTGGGAAAAGGATGCACCAGAGCTCAATTTTGAGTGTCATGGCAAAGGCTGTGAATACTTTTGTACATGTTTTTTTTTTCATTTTTTATTTTTAGTAAATTGCAAAGATTTCAAAATGAACTTCTTTCACATTGTCATTATGGGGTATTGTTTGTAGAATGTTGAGGAAAAAAATTAATTTAATCCATTTTGGAATAAGGCTGTAAAATAACAAAATGTGGCAAACGTTAAGCACTGTGAATACTTTCTGGATGCATTGTATACTGTATTTAGTCTACTGTATGTGAATCTTGAGGAATTATGGATGTCCTCCGTCTCAGTCAAATAAATAACCTTTACCGCTTACCAGAGTTAAACGTCCCTCTATTAATGAGAAATCAAACAGTGCTCAAATAGAAGTATGTCAGTCACAGGATGTCACAGTAAGAGGAATCCACATTCTAATAACAGCACTTTACATAGTGGTGCATACTGTACAAAAGAAATAAGAACAGACATAGTGCAGTATGTCCAAAAATGCTGTATGTGTAAAATGTGAAAAGTGTCTATTCACTTGTGAAAAGGAAATGTGATCACAGTATACATAACAGTATACATAACACTTCAAAGTGCCACAGCAATAACCATGCAAATCCAAATTGTGTGGATGTACATTACCAAAGATGTCTTAACTGATTTTCTATCCTTAAGCAGTAAATAGATAAGCCCCTTTCCAGAGCACATGTGACCATCAAGCTAAAAATGGTCTGGTTTGAGAAAGCAGCACTACAGCTCTACCATCAGGGTGCAGGAAAAGGTCCTGCTCCACTCAGCATGAGAAGGTATAGAGTGGAAATAATAAAGAAAGGGAAGCTGGCTTCATAGTGTAGTAACTCACAATAACTGATTTATTAAAAACAAATTGTGTGCTCATATGAACATATATTGGTACTGCCGCAATGTTAAAGCCATCTGGTAAAAAGGTCCTATATGTTGGCTGGTTTGCGCGATGATGTCATATGTCCTGGCTCATCCCTACGTGTTTCATCATACATTATTTCTTTAGGGAGTATGATATATTCCTTTAGTGCATTAAATAATCACCCTACAGTACAGGGTTCCAGTGCCATGCAAGACTCCTTCATCAAGGCATGTGTTACATATTTGGCTGTACTTGCAACCTACTTGTCAAACTTGTCAAAGTACTGTACTCAGATGGGAAAAATATTATGTAATTCTGGAGGATACTCAATTGTGAAACTCAGGGCTTTTGAATGGTTTCATGGTTAAGGCTTCATTCACACGGGCATACCGATCTGTACATCTGTGTGAAGCGCTGTCTTTACAGGTGTACCACGCAGCCACATGCAAGCACCCTGTTCAAATCAATGACAGCAAGCTCTCCTGGGACACGAAGGAAGCTCTATGGCCTGCCCTGATGCTTGATTGATCCTGTACATACAAATGAGAGACAATCCAACAGGAGGTTGTCAAGCTTGGCGATGATCTTTTTTGGATTGATATACAAACGCTGCTTGAATTCTCTTATGACAGTTTCTCTGGTAAGCATCAGAGTGGTTGGTGAAGCACATGTGGTGGTTTGGATATAGACAACATTGGATTTAAGAAGAGGATTGCTTTCCTATTTGTCACTTTATCCACTTGGTGGAAGTAACTTACAATCAGGGTGGACTGACAACTCATGGGGCTCCAGGGCAATAGGGGATCATGGGGCCCCTGTGTCCTTGCCCACACTCAAAGCACACAAAAAAAGCCTATAAAACGGTACCAGGGGCATTTCATGGTGCCCCCTACTGACCCCGGGCCCTCAGGCAGTGCCCGAGTGCTCGAATGGTCAATCTGCCCCTGCTTACAATGACATTTTATTTTGTAAATTTATTTTATGTATTTTTATGTACTTTTTGTTATTCATTCACCTGTAGTGATGCACAAGTTGGTTTATAATCAATGACAGGTGGCTGGCCGTACGGACCTGCACGGATCTCCAAATGCATCTCGGAGTGTACATCTTTGCAGCTCAGATGCATGGATCAGAACTCAGAACAGCTGTGCATCTCACACATGGATGAAGATGGCTCTTCGTAAAGGATCAGTAAGCCTATGTGAATGAGGTCTTAGGGTTGTACTATACAAACTGTTGTGTATTGATTGAAAAGTAATACATTTTCAAGCATTGTGGCTAATTTTCTTGTGTCGCATGCTATAGCTTTTTCAAAGTAATTTAGCCAAGATCAGCCCAACTCACATTTTCAGCAGCCCAGAAATGCCAGCCTCTGTATATTTGTCTGTACATATTTCCTTTAAAAGGATGAAATAATATAAAAGGTTTTCCTATTATTTTCCTAAATTAATTTATCAAAATATACATCATGTCTGCTGGGGAAAAAGTGTGACTTTACCTATATCTTCTATTGTTTCTGCCAAGCAAATGTCAAGATAACAGTAACTACAATCATGGGGATGTTGAAGAATCTGAAGTTTCCTCGAGAGACTGTGAGTATCTTCCTGGTTTTAGGAAAACTTCAACCAAGAATGAATTGATGTGCTAACTATGTATGCGCCTACTGAAGTACTTTGACCTGTTCTAATTACACTAGTAATGTTGTTTTGGAGTTAATTCCCATGCCTGCAGGAAATTCCAACCTTTCTAGGGTAGAAAACAAAAGTTTACATTCCAGAAACCTGGATTTATGACTCCCCAAGAAAAATGTGTGTGCAATCACATACTTACATAGAGAGTGGAAAAAATACTGTTACTGTACACACACACACCCTTATCAACTTAGAACTTACTGTATATGTGCAGGAAGAACGACCTTTTGAAAATGCATTTGTAACAATAATAAGTGATATCACATAAAGATTGATAAAGTTTTAACTTTCTGTATGTGAAGGTGACAGAGATTTTATATAACAATCTGTTTATTGAAAAATTTGAACAAGTGAAGAAAAATAGGAACCAATTCTCTTAGCACAGGGTACTAGTTGACAGTGCAACGCTGAGAGCGATCAGAGTATTGCCATGGTGGTGCAGGTTAGCATTTCCCTATACAGCAATGAGCATTTGAAATCAGTAAGATAATGAAGTACAGACATATAGCTAAAAGGTACGAATGTTGCACGTCAACAGAAGTATTTATGCGGCATGTCTCAAAGTATGTATAGGAAGCCATGTATGCATATTGCAACAAAGTGATAACATCAAGCTAGATCACTTATAAGATAGAAGGAATTAAGTAATAACGAGGATAAGGACAAAGATAGGCGTAGAAGAAAGTAAAAAGGGAGAAGTCAGAAGGAGAGTCTCCAAGGTCTCACTAATCCATTGCCAGATATTGTATCCAAGGGTCCAAGGTTTTGCAAAAAAAAAAGAGCAGCATGAGAGTTTATAATTAATTATGATCCAATTCACATCCACCACTGATTCCAACTCCAAGGAATCAATCATAATTGCAGCTGCTAGAATTATGTAGGAAACCAATCTTCTCGAATACTTAGGAAGCTCACTCCCCTCAATGTCTAAATTTAGAAAGAGAGCAACTTCTGGTGTTCTAGGTATGTTCTCCACTGTAACCAAAGTGACAGAGATTTTAAAGCATTTTGAGGACATCTAGCACAAGCAGAAATTTGGAGTTGAAGAACCTAAATGTATGGAAAGCCAAAACTTTTTTTAATATTTAATAAATTATGGAGGGGTTAAAAACCCTACCAAGTTATTTTTTGCTGTCTATATAGCTCTCAGGAGAGTTCCTTTCACTTCCTGTTCTGGAGACAAAATAAGAAATGTGACAAAAGTGAAAGGAATTCTCATCTTAATGAACAGAAGGTGAACTTGGCCAGTTAATAAACTGTTGACATCCAACCAAGAAAAAGAGTTTGATAGTTGAATAAAGTGAAAAACAGTATAAAATCATACTCTCAACAGAACAGCTCCAGACCATGCTTGTGGTGAATATTAAGAACGGCTTACTGATAGGTGTGAGGAATGTGACAAAGCACAAACCGTGCAAAACGTATCGTCATAGTAAGCCGGATTTGTCAGCAGAGCTCTCTGCAATCTACTCTACTCTCAGTCCACTGAGGTCACTTCTGGCATGCCATGGCGTGACCTCTGGTGCATGATCCTTGGTGACACCATGAAAGTTTCTTTCTGCCCTTTGGGAGACACTCTACCATCAACCACCAAGTGGACCCACACACCACCACACATGGCAGGTTTTTTCCTACATGGATCTCCCCACCTTCGGCTCACCACATAGGACCTTTTACAGCTGGGCCACCATCAGTAAGCCGCTCTTAATAATCACCACAAGTATGGTCTGGAGCTGTTGTGTTGAGAATATGATTTTATACTTTTCACTTTATTGAACTTTTTCTTGGTTGGATATGTCAACAGTTTATTCAGTGGCCTTGCACAATTAGCGCTCTACATTCCTATTGCAATCTATCTACACACTACTCCCGATGTTTGTTAGAGCAGCTGTGAAACTGGTCCTTGTTTTGCACATGCTAAGTCTACTTATTGAAATCAGCACCCAGGAGTTTGCTATTTTTTTCTTTGAAATTTTTTACAAAAATGATTCTTGTATTATACCACAATGAAATTGCAAATCAGGACCAAACCTAGAGCCATCCATCAAAAATGAATAGCAGACCACATCTTTGTAAATGCTTGTCTGGCAGATCTATAAGGAACTGCTACTTCCAGGTCAGTATTGTTTTGTATGAATTCATAGGCAGTATTTAGTGAATTTCACCACTTTTTTAAATTCAGACTGGCTTGGGCAGAGCAGCTCATAGTATCCTGTGTCAGCCAACAACTATGGTTAGAGAGAATTGCTGAATTGCCAGTTTTTACCGGGGTTCATGACCATGGTATGAAAATCCAATTATTTACACCAGTAGTTTTCATAGTTTCATTTTGCTCTTCATATACAGTACAACTCTACTCTTTGCTGTGTGCAGTAGCTCTGCTTAAATAAAGTAAGTAGAATGATAGACTGGCAGGAATTAGAGACGGGAGAAAAAGACTTTGGAAAATTGATTTTGACAAAGAATTATGCAAAATATATTTAAAGTGGTTCTAAAGGCTCAACTTTTTTTTTTACTTTCATGCATATCATACAATCTGAAACAGGTGTGAGGTGTCAGTATATACTCAGATCTGAGGATATCTCAGGGCTCCAAGTGGGGGAGACAGAAGGTCTCATCTAAGGGTCAGAGGACCCATCCAGAAGTCAAGAGACAGAGGTGTCAGTCCCAGGAGTCAGGTCAGCTCCTACTGGGGTGTCAGGAGAACCCCCATCTATAGGTCAGAGGTGGACCATGCAGCAGGGTGCTGTGACTAAAAGCTAGATAGCAAAGTATCCAGGAGAGCTGGACAACATAGTATGAGAAATTGGTAAGAGGTGCAGCATGGTACTGCAATTGAAGCTTATGAGCCAGGTGGATCAGCATTTTCCATTATGTGTATCTCTGCTGAAGCTGGAGAAGATTTCCTGTGTGGGAAGTAATTTTTTTGTGAAATTTTACTGTCTTTTAAATAAAAGTGGGCTACCAAGCCCTTAAAAAAGTTCTTCTGTGGGCTCACTAAAATAACGCATCTACAATGTCACAGTATCTAACCCCCCCCCCCAAAAAAAAAGGAATACATTGCAGATTACTAGTCCTTAGATGTGGTGGTTGTATTAGTTTCCATTTTTAAGACCAAGAACATTTTCAGCAAGTACAAAAAATACATGATCTTGCCAAAAATACAGAGTGCTCATTATTTTTTTTGGGCTGATAAGACAGAAAAATATATATTTCTTGTGTGTCTAACTGCTAGTTCCATCAATGCAAATGTAAGAACAAAGACAGATGTGTTTGAAATCCAGCCTGAGTGACAGCCATAGCTGCCCCCATAGATACAGTGGAGAAATAAGTGTAGACTTAAAGGGTTAGGGAATATGTTATTTGCAGGAATACCAGTTGAAAATAAAGGCAAAAAAGCTCCGGCTCACCTGTGTCAGTGAGTGGCTGCTGCAGAGAAGAGGAGGGAGCACCGACATGACTGGGCTATGGGAGCCTATAGGTGATGTCATGGTTGCTTGAATTCACAGCCATTGCCAAGTGCTCCCTCACACAGAGATTCAGGATCATGTGACTGGAGCGCATTGAAAATAGGTAAATACAAAAATGTTTTTAACCAGGTTAGGAAGGATAGGTAGGAGAATGGGTGGGGTGGGGGGTGGATATTTTTAAGAATATATATAGTCAGGGTTTTCTTCCACTTTAAAGAAAATGTAAACCCAACATTTCATATTCCTGATTTGTGCCTGCTGTACCATATACTTGTATGAAAAAATATCCTTCTTCCAGGGGGTGAAGACCCAGATGAATGCTGTGTTGTTCAATGAACAGATGTCTAGCATTCTTCATGATTCTCATCTGAGATTCCTTAAGGTTTGGGAACCTTGGATACGTTATTCCTTGCCATCCCTGCCTCCTACTAGTTATGGCCTCTTATAGTCGCTGCCTGTGCTAGCCCTGGATCCGTGATTCTTCTAGTTTCCCTTTCCTCCATGTTTTCTTTCTGATTCCTTGTTTTATTTTCTTTTTCCTTTCTTCTAACCTTTTTTCTTTCCTCTTCCTTTTCCAATAATATGTTGGATTACTGCTGCTATTTGGTTTGGTTTTTTGCCGTCCCTCCTTGATGTCATTGGACATTTCGGTATTTGGCTAATACAAGTCAGCAGGATGTATCTGTTTATGTGTTATTGTTCTGCTCTGCCCCTGCGTGGGCGTATCTTGAGCTTGTTGTATTCTTAAAACAAAACTTTCTTAAAAAAAATATTGAAACAGAAAATTATCCTGTTCTCTTTGTATTGTTTCCTTTGAGTGAAATCCCTGATGTTCCTGTCAGTTCTCTGCTTTCCTAATAAAAACTTACCACACTAGGAACAAGCGCACAGTGTGGTCAGTTCTCTAGCTGTGCTAGGAACACAGACTGTTTTCCTCCAGTAATCAGACTTCTGCTCTCATGCCCTTCCTCCCTTCACAGCCATTTACTGGGAAGATCAGTGTTCTGCTGTTTCTCTTCCCTGAACTCCTTATGTAGCAGAGGGTATGTGATCACTTATAGAAAAGGAAAAAAAAGATATTTATAATTTTTTTTACACATACAGTATATACACACACACACATATATATATATATATATATATATATATATATACACACACAAATGTTATGTTTTGCCTTTCATTTCTATTATAAACAACATAAGTTGTTTTACAAGGTGATGGTTTACATATGCCTTAAGTATTTCATGTGAAATAATAACTGCACACCTATGAGATATGTGTGTTTGTAAACATTTTAGTAAACACATTATAATAACGTCTACTAACCACTTGCCTACCGGGCACTTTAACCCCCTTCTTGCCGAGGCCAGATTTCAGCCTTTAGTGCTGTCGCACTTTGAATGACTATTGCACGGTGATGCAACACTGTATACATATGACATTTTTTATAATTTTCTTGAGACATATAGAGCTTTCTTTTGGTCTTTTTAATCACCACTGGGCTTTTTATTTTTTGCTAAACAAATTTAAAAAAATCTTTTTGAAAAACACATTTTTTCCTTAGTATCTGTTATAAAATGTTCTGTTATAAAAACATTGTGACATTGTAACTGGCAACTGTATTTACATTGTGATCGACTGTGTCATTGGATACAGCTGATCACGTGGTAAAAGGGCGCTGTGATTGGCCCTTTAACATGTCATGTGATCAGCTGTGTCCGAGGGACACAGCGTTCGCAGAGCTCGCCAGATGCATGCCCCAGGGGGTGCGCAGGAGGCGCGGTTCGGGTGATGTCATATGGCACCCTCCCAGAACTAGATGACCATGCTGTAGCTGTCATTTGGCTATAGCCCATCAAGTGGTTAAAGAACACAATTAAAATAAGTCATTTAACCCAGTAAACTGACCATTTAGTGTTCCGAAATATGCAAAGAAAAACGTCTATCCAGTTAGAGAAACAGGATCTTTTACCAGTTAATTACACTTTACAGTGTCTCTCAGAAATGCCTTTTACAGTTGGCTTATCAGATGTTACAGGAAAAATAATATTAACAATGTAAGCAGTAAATGAACAACATGCTTGACCCTTTGTAAGAGAAAGGTAAAAGTATTTTATTCATGCTGCAGGTCACTTGCCTGCCAGACTGTGCATATCTCAGCAGGAAGGAAGGAACCCATTGGGAGCACTATAAAGATATTTTTGGTATGTATAATATGTGTGGCATTTCCCAGAATAGCACCCATGCCTTGTGATTGATCAATGCCAGTCATCTAATAGTCTAATAACATGAACATTTATGGCCAAAGATCATTCTGAGGTAAACACATGGAGTTGCAGTTTTTCCTCCTAATAGACAACTCAGAAAGCCTTCTACGAGGATAAAGATCTTTATTTTCAACCATGTGACTATATTTTTTAAATCCTATTGGACTCAACTTACAACTGCTGTCACTTTTTTGAAAATAAGTATCTTTACATTGGTGGTTGAGCTATGTGAATAGAACAATTCCCAAATAAATCAATCCTATTAAAAACGACCCTTTTCCTTTCTGACTCCAGTCAGACAAGCTAAAATTCACTATCCCTCCTTCCTTCCACAGCGGAAAAAGATTAGTTATGTAGTCAGGATTTCCCAAAGCCCTTATCTTATTTTCTCTTTTACCTTGCCCCATCTCCCAGCAATAAGCATACGGCTTGAGGATAAATTACATGCAGCCTGTGATAAGGATTAAGGCATACTCAACTTCTCCTGATTGCCCATGGACTCTAAGAGATGGTCTACTGTATAAGCGTGATCTGTAGTGGAAATTAATTTCTTGTTTTCCATAGACATTAGAGGGCAAATCACCTGTAATCACCTCTCTTAAAAATGCAGTATTACTGTAGTCAATAATGGCAGCAAAGATGTCTTGTAAAAACATAGGGAATTTTCATAAATGTATGCATTTATTTATTAGGTTGCCCTTTTGTGCAACTGTATTGGCTCTAGCTGTGTCCTTTTGTGATTGGATATCTTCACAATTTGGCAACCTCTCTTAAGCTGGCCATACACTAGTAGATTTTTGAATGCTCATATGAAAATTCATACGAATTGTCAGTTACCTGGTTGTAGAACCTGACGTGAAGAGGGAGGCCTCTCTTACACTTCTGGCTCAGGAACCTGTAGTGAGACAGTGGCCGCAAGAACACGGAAAGGTATGAACGCCTGTAGGGTTTCCATCAGACTGCGCAAGTAGGTAGCCGGTGATTCTCCAGGGATAAGCCAAATCACAGAGACAGCTGATGGTGGGCAGGCGCAGTAGACCCCGAACTGGAAGACAGCAGGCTGGCAGACACTTGGCTCGCTGATGACAAGTTGCAGGTGCAGAGCAGTCTGGCAGAGATCTGGTAGATAGCATACTGGTTAGGGAACACTTGGCAAACAGGATAAGGCAGAATTCAAGGTCCGGCAAGCCAGGTCGATAACAGATGGGCAGAGCAGGCATAAGGGGCTGGCAGAAGAATAGTCAGAACACAGATTGAGGTCACAGTGTAGGTATGTAGTGTTTAAGCGTGGTCAGTGGCAAGCAGGAACACCAAAATGCTGTAAATCAGACAGCACTGAGATAGTGCCACAGTCCCATTTAAATAGTCCTTTTGGCGCCAGTATTAGTGGCAGGTGCATATCTGCATAGATACTTGCCATCCTGTGCCTGTGCACATGTATGCACCTTGGAAAATTATATTTACTATGGGCAAGCCTTCCCTGACATGAACATTCATGCAAAAATCCCTGCCAATGTTCAAAAGTACTTCAAGCTTTTGTTTAGTTTTAACATTCAATTTTAGAATTAATGAACCCACATGAAAACCACATACACTTGTACAAATGTGTTCATTCAAGAAAGAATTTCCAACCTACTCCTTTGAATTTTCTTGAAAGTAATGTTGATTTGAAAAATTCAATGAACATTCTTAGCGTGTTACTAAACCCACAACAGTAAAATCAGTCTGTATATGCAGAAAAGCATGCTTGTTATACTCACTGTGGAACCTAAGGGGTTAATCCTCAGCATTGTGTAAAAAGGCCATTTGATCCTGACTTCTCTGCTCCTCCTCTTGTTCAAATGTCCACGTCTTATCTCCTGATAAGACAGACTGAACCATAACCATTCCGCACATGACAGTTTGGTGCCTTCTGTTGTAGAGGACATTTCCTGGTTGATCAGAGCTAGGCAGGTCACATGACATTGACAGCACACATTGGGGTATGTATACAGATCCCCGTAACTCCGCCCACACAACTTTAATTATACTTTATATTAACTTGTGGGTTTACAGGTCGCTATATATAATAAATACACATCCAATTTTTGTTTTTATAAAGCATTTTATTAAGTTTTAAAAGATGTTTTTTTTCATGTGTGAACATGTGACCAGCACAGCGCCAAACAGCACTGGCTGGAAAGGAGGTCAGAGGTTACAGGAGACATCAGAGGAGAAAGAAGTCTCCTCCTATAGCAGCACTGAGCGCCTGGCAAGCCACAGCTGGGGTTCACATGGTAATGGCATTCTCCCTTCTCTTAAAAAAGGTAGATGCTGGTTTCTTTCCAACTAAAAATATTATTTAATATTTTATTTGTCCTGTGGTAGTCTGGATCATTCGGTTTTGGTACGGTGGGTTTAGTATCACTTTAAAATATTTTGAATGAAATTCTACTAGCATGTAGGTAAGTGCAGTCTGTTTTTCCACTGTAGGTAGCGCTCAATCTGAGTGGTACCACAGCCTGGAGAGGAAGTCAAGGGAGCAGTGTCCTAGTTGGCTACACTGCAGCCATGTGACCCTCCTGGATCAGCAGGATCTACATAAGTCCCTGCCCCTGAGTTTTGTGCACTTTATGCGAGTGGCTAGTGTGAGAAGAGAGTTCCCGCTTGTTAGGGAAAGCTATTAGCAGTAGGGAAAGGTTCCTGATGTGATGGGACAGGCTATAGATTTTCTACCTGGAAAGAAGCCTCCCTGTTTGGGACTGGACCAGCCAGGCCGCATGCCAACCTTTGGTACAGATGCTGTCAGCACCTCTCCTCAGCCACGTTTTTGACTGCATTGAATTGTAAGTTGTTTCCCTAAACAGCCCTCTACCACTATGGTGTCTGTGAGTTGGCATTCTGCTCAATACAAGTTTCAAGTTTTACTGACACCGCTGAACCACACTGCACCTTCCCACAAGCGTATGGCCAGTTTTAGGCAAGAACTACTGTATGAGTAAATGATCAGTGGAAGCGGTCTGCTTCAGAGTATCTTCTATAGCAGCTTACACAACACTTCCATAGGATGGCACAGGTATATACTGTATGATACCACATGAATATGTTTAATTTCATGTTTAATTGTTGTAAAGGGCTAGCGCCTATCTTTAGTTTTTGCACTTCCATAGAACTGTCTTTGACATTTATGAAAATGATTGTATTTAGTTACTTGCTAACTGTTTGTATAGGTGTTGCTGCTAAAAAGTAACTGCCTGAGCTGAAAAGGTTAAATAAATCACACAGAACAATGCCTTGTACTGCCAGAACAGTATGCCTCTAAAGTGTTCCGTCACAGTCGGTACGAGATGTTTGCCACTGCATGGGGTGACCTATGTGCACATATTTCCGTTTATTGACAAGAAAGTTACACTGAACGAAATAGTATCAGATAAGTGTGTAGCCAGTAACTTCAAAAGACACTATAAAGTGTAAAGTGTAATGTTATGTCTACAAAGTAGCCCTCAGATCTGCAGAAAATCTGGCCTCCCCACAACGCTAACACTAACCCTCCCTAATTTGACTGTTGTGTGCAAAAGTAAGATATGTTGTCCCACTGCAGGAAACATGACATTCATAAGCCATCATCCTAAAGAGGCTATCAACATGTACTGAATTGGTACTGAACGAATGCATAATAGTTTTTAATCCTTATGCTACTAATATTATTAGATATTAGTTTCTTGTTTTAACCTATTTTTACATTTCTTCAGTTTCTTCCTGTTTACTGGCCTAGGCCAAAATTATATCATATATCCCAGGAATCTTCATGGGCATTTTTCTTTTATCTGGAGGAGGGTCTTTCTCAGCTAAGCACACCCTTGTGCCTGGATGTCTGAGCTAAGGGCAGATGGATTCCAGGACGTAAATACCACATGAATCATCTACCCTTACTGAAGATGGCTGCAACTAGAAATGCTAAGGGGGTGTTTTTCAAATTGATTTCTCAACAAAATAAAGCCTAGAGACATGGATGGATGAGTGAGTTTGCTTTAAATATAAAAAATTAATTAAATAGTTTGTTTAATTCAGTTTGTGGTGTTCCGATACAGTTTAGTTCCGCTTTAAGTTGCATTACTTCTCAAATGAAGCCCATCACCATTATATTAGTGATCAGGATAAGTACCCCATTAAATCTGTGGTTGAGGGGCATGGCCAGGAAATGGAGTCGTAAGGATGCATTCCGATAAGCTATATAGCTTATGATCTGCAGAGTAGACAATAAAAACTATACATGCCAAGGGGGAAAAAGTCCTTGAGCACTCCCAGGTGCCAACATCAGGCAAACAAGAACAAATTCTTCAATTCTACAACCTCACAGCCACACAGAAACTGATCCAAAATAATGCCTATGTGCTCACATGTGACCCAACACATCCAGCTTGCAGACTTAAAAAAAACAAAAGCAGACAGGAGTGTGGGATCCGATTAAAACGCTTAGTATCTTTATTGGACAAAAACAAATGCAGACTTACATCTCAGCAAGCAGGAGTCAGTTTGGGACAGCATGAAATGAAGGCACCACCATCCGGGCAGAGAGGGCGATGTGTAAACTCATCAATGCTGGCTGATGCTCACCGAGTCAAGGGAATCCAAAACAGTTTTCCACACTGCCGAATCAAGCCACTGTCAAGATGATACCTGACTAATGCAAGAGTTAGAAGTTAGATTGTGAAATACCTAGATATGAGGGTGACAGTTGCGTAAACTGGTCAGTCTGCTATGGAAACTAGAGTAACTGCACTGGGGACCTTCCACTCCATTTATATACAGTCCTATTGGAAAGTGGATGACAGAGAGAATAGAAGCTGTAGAAATAATTTAAGACTGTGCAGCATCCAGGAGTCCACTACAGACCATTATCAATAGGCTTCGGTTTCAGCCAGATTGAACAAACTAATGGATACAGACCCAACTGAAGACCTGGAGGTAGAACAGATCCATAGGGTTCTGAGACCAAGAGAGGTGAGCCATGAGGGCTCTATGGATGTACTTTTCAGAGTACATTTTTGTTCAAAAACTGAAGTGATAATGCATATACAGTGGGGCAAAAAAGGATTTAGTCAACCACCAATTGTTCTCCCACTTAAAAAGATGAGAGAGGCCTGTAACTGGCATCATAGGTAGACCTCAACTATGAGAGACAAAATGAGAAAAAAAAATCCAGACAATCACATTGTCTGATTTGGAAAGAATTTATTTGCAAATTATGGTGGAAAATAAGTATTTGGTCACCTACAAACAAGCAAGATTTCTGGCTCTCACAGACCTGTACCTTCTTCTTTAAGAGGCTCCTCTGTCCTGCACTCATTACCTGTATCAATGGCACCTGTTTAAACTTGTTATCAGTATAAAAAACACCTGTCCACAATCTCAAACAGTCACACTCCAAACTCCACTATTTTTGATTGAAAAGATACTTTTATTACAGAAGTATAAAAAACAACATGATACTTGTAATCGGGGTAATCGACGCAGCGCACCACATTGCAATACAGTTCCAAGCATACGATAAATACATTCAAAAATAAATACATTCGCTCAGCGGTATGATGCCTGACGTGATGTGCGTGGAGGATGAATCCCCAGACCAACACGTCATGCATAACGCCGCTTACCCCGAAACCATAGCATCCTAATACACAGTACGTTTCCTAATGTCACGAAATCATGCAAAAAAAACAAAAACCGAATGTTACACTATACAACAAGCATCAGGTGTGTGGGGGGGGAGGGGAGAAAGGGGGGGGACACAGGCCCAAAGCTTTATTGAAGGGACAAAGACACGCAAGGGGGAGTAGGGGGAAGGGGAGATCTTCAGACGTCCTCTTCCTCCTTAAAGTCCATCAAGGTATACTCCAAACTCCACTATGGTGAAGACCAAAGAGCTGTCGAAGGACACCAGAAACAAAATTGTAGACCTGCACCAGGCTGGGAAGACTAAATCTGCAATAGGCAAGCAGCTTGGTGTGAACAAATCAACTGTGGGAGCAATAATTAGAAAATGAAAGACATACAAGACCACTGATAATCTCCCTCGATCTGGGGATCCACGCAAGATCTCACCCCGTGGGTTCAAAATGATCACAAGAACGGTGAGCAAAAATCCCAGGACCACACGGGGGGACCTAGTGAATGACCTGCAGAGAGCTGGGACCAACTTAACAAAGGCTACCATCAGTAACACACTACGCTGCCAGGGACTCAGATCCTGCAGTGCCAGACGTGTCCCCCTGCTTAAGCCAGTACATGTCCGGGCCCGTCTGAAGTTTGCTAGAGAGCATTTGGATGATCCAGAAGAGGATTGGGAGAATGTCATATGGTCAGATGAAACCAAAATAAAACTGTTTGGTAGAAACACAACTCGTCGTGTTTGGAGGAGAGAGAATGCTGTGTTGCATCCAAAGAACACCATACCTACTGTGAAGCATGGGGGTGACAACATCATGCTTTGGGGCTGTTTCTCCGCAAAGGGACCAGGACGACTGATCCATGTACAGGACAGAATGAATGGGGCCATGTATCGTGAGATTTTGAGTGCAAACCTCCTTCCATCAGCAAGGGCATTGAAGATGAAACGTGGCTGGGTCTTCCAACATGACAATGATCCCAAACATACCACCCGGGCAACGAAGGAGTGGCTTCGTAAGAATCATTTCAAGCTCCTGGAGTGGCCTAGCCAGTCTCCAGATCTCAACCCCATAGAAAACCTTTGGAGGGAGTTGAAAGTCCGTGTTGCCCAGCGACAGCCCCAAAACATCACTGCTCTAGAGGAGATCTGCATGGAGGAATGGGCCAACATACCAGCAACAGTGCGTGCCAAACTTGTGAAGCTTTACAGGAAACGTTTGACCTCTGTCATTGCCAACAAAGGATATATAACAAAGTATTGAGATGAACTTTTGATATTGACCAAATACTTATTTTCCACCATAATTTGCAAATAAATTCTTTCCAAATCAGCCAATGTGATTGTCTGGATTTTTTTTCTCATTTTGTCTCTCATAGTTGAGGTCTACCTATGATGCCAATTACAGGCCTCTCTCATCTTTTTAAGTGGGAGAACTTGCACAATTGGTGGCTGACTAAATACTTTTTTGCCCCACTGTAGTCTGGATAAAGAAAACACTTGACTTTGACTGGGCAACAATACATATTGTCTCAGACCTGTCCCACCATACCCTGTATACATGAAGATAGGCCAGTTGTCTGGATTGAATTCAAGTGCTAAGAGCCATATTTTGAGGGGGCTACACTTCCACGTTGTGATCTGAAAAGAAGACCGGCAAATGTCTCAGATTGGCTTGCACTGCCTGACCTTCAGTCCCACTCTTGTTGTTCAGCCCAGGTTCACTCATGTGGAGAAATTTAAGCCACCAGGCCCTCACTATCATATATACACAACAACATGAAGTGACCGCTTGTATCCTGATCTCAGGGGCATGCATAAGCTTCATCTTTTGTGTACTCTTTCTACATTTCAAGATAAAGACCCTCACCCCTATTTCATTGCTCTACACTAGTGGAACTTTTTCAGTCAGTTAGCCCAGTTTCCAGAGACTATGCTCTTTTCTTTCACCTTTTGCATCTACTTACCTTTTGTTGTATGTTAATTTATAGCAGTAATTTGTTTTGCCAGTTATTCCACTTTGCACATGGTATAATAGTTGAATACAATGTGAACTTTACCGTTAGTACAAAGTATTAGAATAAACTCTGCCTGTTGGACATTTGTCTGGGCCATGAACTATCTCATTCTATTACCACAGAAACTAGATTACAAAGGAAAACCCTGCTAGCTCACTGCTCCTCTCTCTTGGCCACAAGTTACCCAGAAAACCAAACAACCTATATTGTTTAACACTGACAGACTCAGTATTAGCCCTGGGACACACTTTGCATCACCCTATTGTCTGTCACTTCCCCCACACAGGGAGCTCCTTCTCCCCTGCCCTTCCTACTGGGGAAAGGGGAAACATAACAGGGGTATTATTAATATATATATTTGTATTTTTTTTTCGGTGGATGACTGTTGTATCTTATCTGTGCCCTATCCTGTTTCCTTCCCATATAATCCCTCCCCCTCTCTATTCTCCCCTATTATTTACACCCCAATAGTGCAACCCTGTACTCTCATCCAAAACCCATTCCTTCTTATTACCCACACTTAATCTCTCTTTGCTCCTTTGTCTTCTTTAAACTCTCATCCTTCTTTTTTTCTACCCTTCTCTTACTTCTTACCCTTTCCCTCAAATCACAACCTGGCCTACCTGACCGCATTTTTCCTCGACAACATGACTCCTCATGACAATCTGTGGAAGAAAATGTTTGCTCTCTGTATAATCATTTTTTTTATCCTTTAGGTTTATGTGAGACTTCACTCTTAGCAATTATGGAGTATTTTGTGGGTACCGGGACTTCAGACTGTGCAAAGAGTACACGATATGTAAGATCATATTATAATTAACCATGCCCCTTTAAGCTGCACCCAGTATTCAACATGGTATAGCCACCCCATCCCAATGTGTCCTTCTATGGTAACAAATCATACATCATATAACCTCATACCAAAAGCCTTTATCATAAACAGATTCCCCCCAGTATTCAGTATATTTTTGCGAATGTACAAAATAAATAAACAAATAAATATATATATATATATATATATATATATAAACACACACACTAGAGCTCTTAAAGCATAAAAAAAACTAAAACAAAACGTATAATCCAATGTGAGAGTCCCATACACCAACCAATCTTCATGCAATCTTCAATCGATATATTAATTCTTGTCAGAACAACAATATGAGTTTCTTCAGCATGAACAAACACCACCGTGCCCTTCAACACACCTCATGGGGATCTCCTCACCTTATATCACGGACACCACTGCAAAAGGAAGGTCAGTTGCGTTTTTTTATTAGAAACCACGGTCTTCTTCAGCATTTACCTGGTCAATACCGATCTCCCAGGAACAAAGGTATTAAAAGAAAGCAAAGAAATATCCAATAGTGCAGACTGCTAGTTTATTTCCAAAAGAAAGTTAAAATTCTACCCACATGTTAAAAAGTTCATAGAGGCTCACAGGCTAATAGCATACTCAACTTTCCAAAATGGCATCTAAGCTTCACCCAGCGTGATGAGGCCACTGCCCTCTTGACGCATTACAGACCTGATCCTCCTGTTCTCGGGTTCCCCCAGGTGCTTCTGGCCCCTCCCTCCTGTCAGGTGCCCCCACAGCAAGCAGCTTGCTATGGGGTCACCGGCTGCTCCATGTGTCCATTCACACACGGAGCCGTGCCTCAGCCATGCCCCCTCTCTCTTCTCATTGGTTGTGATTGACAGCAGTGGAAGCCAATGCTCCTGCTGCTGTTTCAGCCAGTGAGAAGAGGAAGTCCCAGGATAGCCGAAACTGCAGTACACATCACTGGATCAAAAGGGGGCTTAGGTGAGTATTAAGGGGGCTGGGGGCACTGCTGCACATATAATGCAGGAAGGTAAAAAACCTTGAGCTTGAGCCTTTACAACCACTTTAAGTGGCCCTTGCTCTTCAAAAGGTTGGGCACCCCAGGGGTAGAGTATAGTACTCAATGCCAGGAAGTCTGCACTCGTAACTACCAGAACTGATCTCCTGGTGCTGACATCTAATGTATTAGTGGGGGTGGCACTCAGCAGACTCCCCCAGCACTAGCTTATTAGGGGAAAAGCAACAATGAAAGTTTCCATACCTGTCTGTTCGCTTCACTTTCAATACGTTTTGATCTGTGGTGTCTACTAGTGTACCAGTGACCTGTAAATATAATTTTAGCACAGCCTAAAATCCGAAATAATACAACTTACATTCATTTTTCTACCAAATCAAGTGACAAATCTACTTTGTGCAAGATGTGATTTATTAGATAAATCAGAGCTGAAGTAAGCCACATAAACTTAATCTTACCGATCATATCATTGTTGAACCTAGCTACAATATGTGTTCATGTAAACTGTTGACAGCTGAAAATAATTAATTCTGCAAGCTCTGCATATCTCTGTGACCTTACTGCAATCGTTAAGGAGCCCCCTTCGCCACCCTTTGAAGACTTGTCTATATTCAGTGAGAGTTCAGGGTTATATTGTATATTTGGTGCTGGCGTTCACAAAGATGGGTGTGGTGTGCTGATAGCATTCATGATTAAGTGGTTTCCTGTGTCAAATATAGCCTCTAATATACTGCAAACAGGCAGTCGATTTTTATACAAACTGATCTGGCTGCCATAAGGTTCTCTGACATTTCATACTTCTACTTAAAATAAATCTAGAAACAGGAAAGAAAGTACAAAATTATTGTTTTAGGCCAACTGTGAGGTCTTATCTTCAAAGTGGCAGAGTCCCTATTGTATTTTCCTAAACTGCCCTTGCTACTGGCACATGCTTAGCGGTCACCAAGACATTAGGCTGCATCTGAGACACACAGCAGATTTGTGACTTTTTAGCTAAAAAAAATCTGACATTTCTTGTAACAATGTTATAAATCCTGGGATTTCACACTGAACTTTTTTATCCTTAAACTTTAGGAATCCAAAATAGTTTGGAGCTGACAATAATAAGAGTGGTTGCAGAAATATTTACATTTTTATAGTAGTAAAATATATTACTTGAAAATATTACATTCATTTGTTACTTGGTTTTGTTGATGTAAACACAAACATTTATACAGTACACACTGTATATCTTCAAAATAATTTAGTAATTTTATACAACCAGTCCTGTGATCCATTAACCCTGACAGTACACCTAGGCTCTCCATTGTCTTAGATGTCTCTGCCAACTACACTGCTCAGGTAAGCAATACTTTCTGGTCTAGGACCCACCCTGCACTGTAATTGGACAATAAAGAGACAACAGTACACCAGTGAGATCATCACTCTACTCTGTTCTCTCTTCCTGTCAGCGTGTTCCATATCAGCCCATATAAGCTGCATAGATCTCAGCTCACTCCCAGTGTTGGCACTCCTTCACAGCAGGGGATTATAAAAGATTGATAATTGAGAGACATTCAGGTACTTCTGCAAACTCTATGTAAAAAGCAATTTTTAATTTTTTCATAACCAGATTATGAATTGATTTTATATCAGTCGGAGATTTTCTTTATTTATAAATATTTTAGGCTGCATGTACACGGGACACTTCTGAATGATGGAGACTGACTGCTGGAAAACGTAGGTGAAAAAATGTCTGTTTAGCCACGTTTGCATGCCGCGTTTATGCGTGTTTATGAGTGTTTGCCGTTTAGAAGCGTTTTTTACAGATAACATCAGGAGACCTTCTAAAATGCCCAGAATGTACTGAAAAACAGTAAAAATTAACTATTTCAGACATTTTGAGAGAAATACAGCAGAAGCAGAGAAAGCAGTATTTGTTGAGATAAGCTGTCTTTTTTTTTTTGTGGTGTTTGGATGTGTTCCAGCTCATTTTTGTGCAGAAATTATTGCAGCAGTGTCTAACATATTTTCTTTCATGCAAAACCTCAAAGTATGGTATGCCAGGTCCATTTGAGTACCGGGAATTTGCTTTGCATGCATTTTTCATGATGAAAAAAGGCTCTGGACAGCATCTGGAAATGGAAGAGTTAAAAAGTATTTCCAAACGCTTATAAACACGGTTAGCCACGTTTACACACATTTACACAGATTTCCAAGTGTTTGGCATTTGAAATGCTGATAAAATCTACTCCTGAGTGCAAGTTTGGTGCGTTGAAAAAAATTACTGTAAACTCAACTGCCTGTAAATGACTGTAAACGACATAGTGTACATGGACACATAGGAAAACATTAGGGAGAGTTCAGGGGCTGTTGAACAAAACCGCAGAATATCTTCTAAATGCGAGTTTATCAGCTGCAGTGTACATGGAGCCTAAAGGTACATTCATAGAAAAACATAAGGAATGAAAGCATGTTCTTCAGTACATTATCACTATCATTTGGTGTAGACTCACTCTAATTCAATGGGTGTTCCTCTACTAAAAACATATATTCAAATAATATTACTCAAAAGAGCAGACATAGACAGTAGGAAATGAGCACACTGCTACCACCAATCCTTAGACTATCCTATGAGGAAGTCACACTGTTTGTGACGAAACACGCCATAGGCGTAGTTCCGTGACATCAGTGCGGCAGAAGAACGAGGTAGGCCATTTTACTTGCTGTACTTTGGATGGATGTTTTCTCCTTAAGTGGGCAACTTGTATTTTAACCACCTGCTCCTGCACTGCTTCCATCCGGCTGTTTATGTACATGGGCCTGACGGGAGCAGTGCAGGAGCAGGTGGCGGTTTATAAACGGCCTCTGCATTCACTGCCTGTGTGCGCTCCCTGGGAGCGCGCTGCACCGCAATCCGGTCACAGCGGAACACTAATCGCTGTATGGGACCTCTGTGTGAAGTCCCAATTCATGTGATCACTGATTGGCCAATCAGTGATCACAGAAACAGTAGTAAACAAGATGTTACTTCCTGACATCATTGCTTACTACGTGTGAAATCTGTGAATGATCACAGAGGTCACATGGTACAAGGCTATTCACAACAGCCTTGTACCATGTGACAAGCTGTGACCAATCACAGCTCTCACAGTATTTCTCAATGGCTGCAAGAATGCAGCCAGAGAGAAGGAGAAATTATTGTTTTTATAGCCTTTATGGGTGTAAAAGCAATCAGCGAAAAAAAGAAAAAAAAATCTTCATCACCTCCTTGTACTACTACTACTTGTACAGTGTCACTATGGTGACACTGTACTGCTAGGGTGACGGTATGTTAAAAAAAACATAAATAATAATATAAAAAATATAAAATAAAAATGTAAAAAAATGTTTGAAAAAATATAATTTTTTGTTATTTTTTTTACTACATTTTGACCAAGATTTATGAAGAAAAATTATTTATTTGCAAAATTTTATAAGAAAAACACTTTTTTTTGCTATATAAAACACGTTTTATATAGCAAAAAATTAAAAATCTCAGGGGTGACTAAATACCACCAAAATAAAGTTTTATCTGTCTCAAAAAAATGCAAAAAAATTCATATGGGTACAGTGTTGCATGACCGCGCAATTGCCATTCAAAGTACACTCGGGCTTACCATGCGGCGTTGCTCTGGGATCTGTTCTTCCCTTACCTTGTCCTGCGCTCCCGCGATGTCTCTCCTGCAGTGTCCCCGGCAATGTAATCTGGCGGATGCCGGCATCTGTCATCTGGGTTCCGTCCCCTGTGAGCGTCGGGACGTACGGGGGACAGAACCGGCGGGAAATTTGAAAATGACAAAAAGTGACATTCACTAAATACACTAAAATCACATAGTAAAACATTACTGTATCAAAGCATTTCACATACATTTTGTCCCTAGTGCTTTGTCCTGTGCCCTGCCTGCATTTTTACTGTTCTTTCTGCCTGGAAACTGAGAAACGTCTATGGCGTCCAAAAAGCGTTCGTTTAGATCAAAAGCGATTTTAGGCCAGCTAGAGAACAGCGATAGTAAATTAGAATCACTTGCAGAATTGAGTGATAATGATTCGTGGGGAAATTCATCATCAGACACTGAAAACGATTTTGCGACTTTGCTCAGTGATGTGCGAACTTTGCGCTCAATTTCAAATTTCAGTGTTTTTGGTTTGATTATATTATTGAATTAAATTTATTATTATTATATTATTATTTTTTATGATTATTTTTTAAATTATAATTTATGATTTCGTGTTTCAAATTGTAACATACCGGGGATGTTTACTAGACTCTTGTTCGGACAGATTTCAGTGAGTTATTCCTAAAAATTACAGGCCTACAATAAAAAACTACATATTTCCATGCAAAAAAATGTACCGCTTTGAGCACAGAAATATGGACATAATCAGACCCCTAGGGAGGTTAAGTGTGTATTCAAACAGGTCATTCCTGTTTTTTCACCAGTTTGCACCTGAATATTCACAGATTGGATCCAGATTGGATCAGAGCACTGTTTGTGGATTATAGTATGTTTATAGTTTATCTTTGTCATTTATTTATTGTATAGCGCTTCACCATTTTCATTTATATTGATTTGCACATACCAATTGGGTCAGGTTGGGTGAGAGCAGCTTGGATTTAGGCACATCCATGTAAGCGCAGGAGGTTTTACCAATATTGAATATCGGATATATAGCAATCTTCCGGAAAAACTGAAATTTTTTAAAAATCCACCCGGACCAACGAATATACAAAACGAATGCTGAAGATGCGAAACAAATTTCAAAAACTAATTGGTTGAACATAATGAATATGACGAAATGAAATTCTTCAATGAACTAATGCATCTAAAAAAAAACAAACATTTCCGGCATGCACATGTCTAACACTCACCTGCTCCTACAACATTGTTTGAAGAATCCTAAAACTAAAAAAAAGAATTGTATAGAATACAAGTTAAAGATATTAATGTTATAACAAATCTCTTATACTGAGATCCTTTTGCACTGTCCTTCTGTAGCTGTATTATGTTATTAGGTTATTATGTTCAATGATTTTCATGGGAAGAGTCTTATAGGCTATTAATTGATACTCCCGAATACCAGTATTAGCTGCACTGTTCAAAGATCAATCCCCCATAAAGTTATTTTCCAGTTGTAGGTAAAGCCTGGAGGGCTAACTCCCCTGGCCTATTATATATCTTGTATACTCAAACAGCAAACTCTTTCTGCCAAAATTGCTAACTCTGTTCCTATCCTGGGTATGTCCAACCACCCTTTGTGTGTGTTTGTGTGAATTCTTCTTAATAAAATAAAGTCTAATTAATCCAGCAGAAAAAGTGACACACTCCCTGCATACGTAGTCTCCACGATTCATGTCCTTACTGATGTCACCAACTTGATTCCATCACCACCACTCTCTATGAGTTTCATTCAATCCAGTCTTTCTTAGGAGCTCCAGAGGTGTATTAACTGTATGGGACTGTTTGAGGGACATTTGTTGTACTCGTTTTTTATTTTTTGAATATGTATGTTCAAGCTGAACTCCAGAATTTTTTGTATTACAAATGTAGCACCCTCCTAAGTAGCTAGGGAGCTAGACTCCAATTGTTAGCTAGGGCTGAGCAGCAACCTGGGAGTGATAGCTAGCAAAGGTAAAAATTCAGTCAGAGCTGAGAGGCTCTTCAGACCAGCCCTCTGGAATTTCTACCAGCTCTAGACCTTTAAAGAATGGTCTAGAAGCAGTGGGTGAATCTGAGGAGTGGCTAGCCTGCACTTTTGAGGGAGCCTTGCCAATCCCCAACAGGAGGCTTGGCAAGGGGTCAGGACAATCCTTAAAAATGATGGAGCCTGGTCAGCAGAGGGGAATGGAGGTGAGGCGAGGAGAGTGGGGGAGAATTAGAGGAGCAGGAGGAGGAGAATATTGATAAGTGAGGTTGAGGTGCAAGAGCCTGGCAGGGAGTCCAGGCTGGAAGGGGCTAACCTTCAGGAGTGATATCTGAAAGGAGTTAAGCTGTGGTGGGCTAACTCCCCTGTTACTTGCCCCCTGAGAGAGGACCACAAGGGAAGGAGTGGCCCAGCTTAAAGGCCTGGTAACCACCACTGACCCAACAGCAGCATGGGAGGACTCAGTGAGTACACCTACAACCCCTGGGCCCCCTCTTGCTGCCTTAGAGAGGACCACAAGGGAAGGCATGGCCCAGCAAGGGAGAAGGACTCAGTGAGTACACCTACAACCCCTGGGCCCCCACTTGCCCCCTGAGAGAGGACCACAAGAGAAGGAGTGGCCCAGTTACCACCACCGACCCAGCAGCAGCACGGGAGAAGGACTCAGTGAGTACACCTACAACTCCAGGGCCAGAATGGATAGAGAGCATTTGGGTGGGAAACCTAACTCGCTCTACAGCTGGGACTATTACCCTTCTAGTAGTTACTACTGGATCCCCTGTCCAGGGATTCCTCCATACAGGATTAAGGTGTATCTGGGGTTGTGGAGGTATAATGGAAGATGCTAGCTAGCTCTCCAGAAGAGGATTTTTGTGCATAAGATATTGTAATATAGTTTCAGGAAGTTTGTCCTCAATGGCCTTTTCCCTGGGCATCCCATACACCCCTTACCCCATCCAAGTTCTAAACCCCCTAATAAAATTTCAAAACAAACCTCAAGGACTGGTTACTGTCTCCTATTGCAAGTCTGAGTTAAGGAAATGCTTGTTGCCTGGCTTTGGGGGACCCATCATCTTTGCAACTCCTAAGGGGGTAGTGCTACACATATTTACATTGGTCCAGCTTGGCACAACATTTGTTTGTATATCTCATACCTAATGGGCTGCTGGGGAAGCTGAAAATCACTGTAGTAATTGGAACTGCTACAGTGATAGATTCAATCCTCTGGTTCCTGCTCAGGTTTTGAATGAGCAGCTTTCCCTCTGCACACTGCTGCTATTAAAAAAATGCCTTATATTTTTTTTCAATGAATGCAAGCCATTCTCTGATTGGATGAGGTGGAGAGTAAGGGCAGTGATGCAGCAATCTCCACCTCATCTAATCAGAGAATTCCCTGTATTTATAAAAAAAATAAGGTGTTCTATGATTGGTGGTCCCCCCGTGCATGTGCAGTATGACAACACTACAAGCTTTTGTGAGATCTAGCAGTGTACAGTGAGGAACAGAAGTATTTGAACACCCTGCGATTTTGCAAGTTCTCCCACTTAGAAATCATGGAGGGGTCTGAAATTCACATTGTAGGTGCATTCCCACTCTGAGAGACAGAATTTAAAAAAAAATGCAGGAAATCACATTGTATGATTTTTAAAGAATTTATTTGTCTTGCACTGCTGAACATAAGTATTTGAATACCTAAGAAACAGCAAGAATTCTGGCTCTCAAAGACCTGTTACTGTGCCTTTAAAAAGTCCACCTCTACTCCACTCATTAATCTAACTTAGTAGCACCTGTCTGAGCTCTTTAAAGACACCTGTCCACCCCACAGTCAGTCAGACTCCAACTACTACCATAGGTAAGACCAAAGAGCTGTCAAAAGACACCAGAGACAAAATTGTGGATTTCCACAAAGCTGGAAAGAGCTACGGGGCAATTGCCAAGCAGCTTGGTGAAAATAGATCAACTGTTGGAGCAATTGTTAGAAAATGGAAGAGGCTAAAGACGACTGTCAGTCTCCCTCGGACTATGGCTCCATGCAAGACCTCACCTCATGGGGTATCACTGATGATAAGAAAGGTGAGGAATCAGCCCAGAACTACAAGGGAGGAGCTGGTCAATGACACGAAGAGAGCTGGGACCACAGTTTCAAAGGTCACTGTCGGTAGAACACTACGCCGTTATCTTTTCAAATCATGCATTGCACGGAAGGTTCCCCTGCTCAAGTTATCACATGTCCAGGCCCGTCTGAAGTTTGCCAATGACCATCTGGATGATCCAGAGGAGGCATGGGAGAAAGTCATGTGGTCAGATGAGACCAAAGTAGAACTTTGTGGTCTAAACTTCACTCGTCGTGTTTGGAGGAAAAAGAAGGATGAGTTGCATCCCAAGAACACCATCCCTACTGTGAAGCATGGGGGTGGTAACATCATGCTTTGGGGGTGCTTTTCTGCGAAGGGGACTGGACGACTGCACTGTATTAAGGAGAGGATGAACGGGGCCATTTATTGTAAGATTTTGAGCAACAACCTCCTTCCCCCAGTCAGAGCATTGAAGATGGGTCGTGGCTGGGTCTTCCAACATGACAACGACCCGAAGCGCACAGCCAGGATAACCAAGGAGTGGCTCCGTAAGAAGCATATCAAGGTTCTGGAGTGGCCTAGCCAGTCTCCAGACCTAAATCCAATAGAACATCTTTGGAGGGAGCTGAAACTCCGTGTTGCTCAGCGACAGCCCCGAAACCTGACAGATCTAGAGGAGATCTGTGTGGAGGAGTGGGCCAATATCCCTGTTGCAGTGTGTGCAAACCTGGTCAAGAACTACAGGAAACGTTTGACCTCCGTAATTGCAAACAAGGGCTTCTGTACCAAATATTAACACTGATTTTCTCAGGTGTTCAAATACTTATGTTCAGCAGTGCAAGGCAAATACATTCTTTAAAAATCATACAATGTGATTTCCTGATTTTATTTTTTAATTCTGTCTCTCAGAGTGGGAATGCACCTACAATGTGAATTTCAGACCCCTCCATGATTTCTAAGTGGGAGAACTTGCAAAATCGCAGGGTGTTCAAATACTTCTGTTCCTCACTGTAGGTTTGGAATTTCCCTGAAGACAATGATGACATTGCCTTCCCAGGGGGATTCTGTGCAAGCTGGGGATACATCACCAATGTCTTCAGGGAAACCAGAAAGTACAATAGAATAAAGGAAAATAAAGTGAATGAGCATGAAAAAAAATGTTAGCTGATTTCACATCAGCACGTATCTCTGCATGCTTATGTGAAATTTATGGAAATGGAGGAACAGTTCGTAAATAACCCCCTTGTGTTAATGAGGCTTAAAACTGGGGTGGAGCTTTAACTTCCAACAGGACATTGACCCTAAACAAACAGCCACATATACTCTGAAATGATCTAAAAACAAGAGCCTAAACATCTTTATTTAATGCTCAAACCTCAGTCCAGTCTATAGCATGATTTAATCATTGCTGTTTCTCGCCAAAAGTCCCCATCCAACCTGCAATGAACAGCGGGGAAAAATGTAGGATTCTGATGTGCAAAGCTCGTAAAAACATAATCCAGAAAATCTCTAAGCTATAATACTACCCAAAAGAAAATAGTCAGTGGTTAATGAATGAATTCATATGAGTAAGTCCCAAAAAAATAGCTGATGAAACCAGGAAACAATGGAAAGAATGCGCACTCACAGGACGCGCATGGAAAATGCGCATCTAATGAATATCCACTGGAATCTTTATAGTAGATGAAGAGGGTAAACTTCAATCTGTAGGTCAATCAGCCTGAGAAGGTATATGGGAAGTCCGGAGGTCCCCTTGAGGATGGTATGGTAATCAGCCAGAATCCACCGTCCCTCTGGTGGTAGTAGGTAGTAGGTAGTGAATACAGGGTAGTAAGGCTGTGTGAAGTAAATGATATACAGCAGAGTATGCAGTGATGGTACTGACCCTAAGTTAAAATGGCCGCCGGGCTATCTCGTGGCTCCGGGCGGGAAATGACGTCATGCTCTGTCGGTTCCTCCTAAGGCCTTTTGTGCCCAAGCACATCATCAGAGGGGATACCAACCTACCAAGGTTGGTATCCCCCCTACCAAGGTTGGTATCCCCTCTGATGATATGCTTGGGAATGAAAGGCCTTAGGAGGAACCGACAGAGCATGACGTCATTTCCCGCCCGGAGCCACGAGATAGCCCGGCGACCATTTTAACTTAGGGTCAGTACCATCGCTGCATACTCTGCTGTATATTATTTACTTCACACAGCCTTACTACCCTGTATTCACCACCATATTTGGTCTAATAAATTTGTTTGAAATACTACACTATGGGCACCTGTCTTTTTGGTTCCTATTGGGAGCTAAATCAACTTGCAGGATCCCTGTAGTTTTCACCTACTACCACCAGAGGGACGGAGCTTTGGATTCTGGCTGATTACCATACCATCCTTAAGGGGACCTCCGGACTTCCCATATACCTTCTCAGGCTGATTGACCTACAGATTGATGTTTACCCTCTTCATCTACTATAAAGATTCCAGTGGATATTCATTATATGCGCATTTTCCATGCGCGTCCGGTGAGTGCGCATTCTTTCCATTGTTTCCTGGTTTCATCAGCTATTTTTTTGGGACTTACTCATATGAATTCATTCATTAACCACGGACTATTTTCTTTTGCACTTATTATTTTTTAGCGCTGCACTCTGTTTTTATTTGTCATTTATGGGTACACTGTGATTACCTTTAGTGCTTTAGCTGCTTAGTCAGGAGCGCTCACTTTATACCATTTTTATCTATAATACTACCCAAAGCTGGTTTTACCAAGTGAATAATCACAAATGCAGAAAAAGAAGGGGTAGTATATCAGAGGACATGATGCTGATGAAAGAAAATACACCAACATTTCACCATTTCTCAAAGTTGTACACTAGTAAAATGTTATATGGTTCAAAGGGATATACAGTTGTGGCCAAAATTATTCAACCCCCACTGAAATTGAGTGTTTTGGCCAGTTTGACATTGCTTTTGATCATTCAGTCATCTTGCTTACATTTACATTAAAGAGGCACTTGTAGGTCAGACAAATATAACATAACAGTTATAATGAAATAACCACAAATGTCTTTTCTGTGCTCACAGCATTATCAGTTTTATTCAACCCCCAAGTGACATTCAATCTTAGTACTTAGTACAGCATCCTTTTACAGTTATAACAGCTTTTAAACGTGAAGCATAGCTTGACACAAGTGTCTTGCAGCGATCTACGGGTATCTTCGCCCATTCTTCATGGGCAAAGGCCTCCAGTTCAGTCACATTCTTAGGCTTGCGCACTGCAACTGCTTTCTTTAAGTCCCACCAGAGGTTCTCAATCGGATTTAAGTCTGGTGACTGCGATGGCCACTCCAAAATGTTCCAGCCTTTCCTCTGCAACCATGCTCTAGTGGACTTGGAGGTATGCTTGGGATCATTGTCCTGTTGAAAGGTCCAACGTCTCCCAAGCCTCAGGTGTGTGACGGACTGCATCACGTTTCCATCCAATATCTCCTGGTACTGAAGAGAATTCATGGTACCTTGCACACGCTGAAGCTTCCCTGTACCTGCAGAAGCAAAACAGCCCCAAAGCATGATTGACCCTCCACCATGCTTCACAGTAGGCAAGGTGTTCTTTTCATCATAGGCCTTGTTCTTCCTCCTCCAAACATAGCGTTGATCCATGGGCCCAAACAGTTCTAATTTTGTTTCATCAGTCCACAGAACACTATCCCACAACTTTTGTGGTTTGTCCACATGGCTTTTGGCATACTGCAGTCGACTCTTCTTATTCTTTGGAGACAGCAAGGGGGTACGCCTGGGAGTTCTGGCACGGAGGCCTTCATTACGCAGTGTGCGTCTTATTGTCTGGGCTGAAACTTCTGTACCCACATCTGACAAATCTTTTCTCAGTTCCTCAGCAGTCACACGGGGACTTCTCTCCACTCTACGCTTCAGGTAGCGCACAGCAGTCGAAGTCAGCATCTTCTTTCTGCCACGACCAGGTAGCGTTTCAACAGTGCCCTTTGCCTTGAATTTGCGAATGATGCTTCCTAAGGTGTCTCTTGGTATGTTTAACATCTTTGCAATCTTCTTATAGCCATTGCCCTTCCTGTGAAGAGAAATCACCTCTTCTCTTGTCTTCCTGGACCATTCTCTTGCCTTCACCATGTTTGTAACCACACCAGTAAATGTCTAGAAGGAGCTGAGTATCACAGTCATTTTAAAGCTGCCTAATTGGTGCTTATTATGCTTGATTGCTGCTCGGTGACATCCACAGGTGTTTTCAATACCTGATGGAAAGCACCTGTATGAACCTCTGTTCTTCAGAGTGGTAGTCTTTAAGGGGTTGAATAATTGTGGCAATGAAGAAACCACATAAGAACCATTTACTACTGTATTACATAAACAATTGATGTCATTTTAGTTGCATTTGGGTAGTTACAACGTCCTTGTAGGATTTGATTCTGAATACAATTCCAAATGTACACTATAGTCCCTAAACCCCTTTACAGCATTGGGGGTTGAATAATTTTGGCCACAACTGTATAAGTGAAAACTGAATCACATAAACATCACATAAACTCATGGAGAGATATGGTCGTGAGCGCTATGCACTGCCATAAGTGATTCTATGTGTGCACTTCTATTATTTGTGTTCAATTCTTAAATACAGCACAGTGGCTAAATGGTTAGCACTTCCGCCTGGCAGTATTAAGGCTCATGTACACTGCAGCTGATAAACTCACGTTCAGGAGCTTTTCTGAGTTTTTTCAGCAGCCCCTGAACTCTTCCTAATGTTTTCCTAAGTGTCCATGTATACATAGTCGTTTACAGTTGTTTAAAGGCAGTTGAGTTTACAGTCATTTTTTTGAACACAGCAAACTTGCATTCAGGAGTAGATTTTATCAGCGTTTCAAACTCCAAACACCTGTAAATGTGTGTAAACTCAGCTAACCACGTTTATAAGCGTTTGCGTTTAGAAACATTTTTTGACAGGTCCATATCCAGGGCACAATTCACTAAGCGGCATCCTACAGCATCCGAGTATGCGGTAGTATACCTCATAGCATTTTAAAAAAAAAATCCATTTGAATCCACTAAAATGGCTACTAAAATACTGCATGCGGAATTTTAGTAGTGAAAAGCAGGCATCACTACCCCAAAGCACCCCCCATGTTGAAGGCATGTGGCCTGGTATGGTTCGGGGGGGCGCACATGCTCGCTCGCCCCCCCCTTTCCTGACCTGCCGGGCTGCAAGCTCGGATAAGGGTCTCGTATGGATTTTGGGGGGACCCCACACCATTTTTTTTTTTAATTTTGGCATGGGGCTTCCCCTCAAGATCCATACCAGACCTGAAGGGCTTGGTATGGATGGGAGGGGGGACCCCATGCCATTTAACTTGTTATTTTTTAATTGCCGGCAATTCTTTCTTTTACAGTCAGCTGTCAGTGGGAATCCTGCTGACAGCTGAAAAATTAATGCATGATTTTCACTATTAAAATACTGCATGACTTGATAAAATAACTCCTGTGGTATTTTAGTAGCCTTTTGTAGTGAATTTACTATTTTTCAGTGTATTCTGAGCATTTGGGAAGGTCTCCTGAGGTTATCTTTTAAAAAGCTTCTAAACGCAAACGTGCAGAAACGCGGCTAAACGCATTATGAAAACGCAGCAAAACTGAAGTTTTTTAACCTACGTTTTCCAGCAGTTTCCATCATTCATAAGAGTTTTCCAAATGCCCCCTGTACATGAGCCCTTAGGGTCATTAGTACAAATCCCAATCACAGCACCACCTGCCTGGAGTTTGCATGTTCTCCCTGTGCCTGTGTGGGTTTCCTCCAACACTCCAAAGACATGCTGGTAGGTTAGTTGGATCCTGTCTAAATTGGCCCTAGTATGTGTATGAATGTGAGTTAGGGACCTTAGAATGTACACCCCTTGAGGGTTAGGGACTGATGTGAATGTAAAATATATATGTAAAGCACTGTGCAAATTGGCAGCGCTATATAAGTGCTTGAAATAAATAAATAATAATAAACTGTCCAAATGAGTTTACACTATATGTGGGTTTCACTTTGTTTTATCATACAGAAATCCTTGTGACTTTAGTGATACAAGCCTGGATGTGCAAAAATCCTTTAATTTACTGATATATATTAGTAGAAGTCCAGGCTGAAAAGTGAGTGAGATTCTGATGGGGTTATCACTGAGCACAAAATGTACCACCGGAGAAGTTCCAGTAAAGCATCACAAAGGGAACAATCCTGTCCAAGCCCCCTGGTGCCCCTCCCAGCATTTCTGTTATACTGTCACCAGAGGGCAGCTTACCCACAGAGAGTAATGTGGGGATATGAGAGGAAATAAAACCATTGTGTCCTTTAAAGGCAATTATTCAATCAGTGGCTGCTTTTTGATTCATTTTTGTGTCACAATGAGGCCTTAAAAAGACGTAATAAAATCAGTAAATTGGGGAACTTATATCTAAAAATTGCACTTTGCCTTATATTGGTAGGTAAAACAAAACATTGATAAATGTAGAATTATAAACAAGTTGGAAAATCTCTAAAAGGGCCCCAGCTTAGATACACTTTATTGCCCCTTAAAGGATAACTTTACTTTCATACAGTTATGCTTTCAATGCACTGCATGAGATTGAGGGGTGGTTGCTGGACAGCCCATAGAACTGCTTTAGTCATGTTCAGCATTGGCATTCACTGCAGAAAGCTACATGCTGTTTAAGTTTTGTTGAGGCCGCGGTACTGTATATATATATATATATATATATATATATATATATATATACATACATACTGTGTGTATATATATATATATATATATATATATATATATATATTGATAGTATGTGCCCTGCTTAGTTTTTTGAGAGATGCATGCGCATGCCTGACTTCTTAAGGCCCCTTTCACACAGATGTTCTGATCAGGTCCACCTGCCCGTTTTTCAAGCTGACCTGATCGAAATCTCTATTCTCCTCTATGGAGCATTGGATATAAATGGATATGTCCATTTACACCCACTGACATCCAATCTGATCCAATCTGCTAAAAAAATACAAACGGGGATCCATTCCCCTTCCGTCCATCTGATTGGATGGCAGTCGGATGGAAACAGACAGGCGATCCATTTCCATTCAACCGCCCATAGAGGACAGTGGGCTGTGTCTGTATCTGCTCTGCAGTAGCAGAGCGGACACGAACCTGTCATCCGCTTGCTCAGCGGGAATCAGCGTAGAAATCCTCCTCTGAGCAATCGGATCTGTAATAATATCAACAATTCATTTTTTAAGTTATAAACTTATTTTGATAGGCATACATAGTGCCTATCCAAGATACCACGTCACTTCCAGTGAGTAGAGTGCACGCCGGTGTGCGGCACTCCAGGGGCCATCTTGCTTGAGGGAGGAATCACTGATGTCTATACATGCTGGCAGCCAGGGGCGGACTGGCCATTTGGAAACTCGGGCACTGCCTGAGGGCCCAGGGTCAGTAGGGGACCCCATGAGATGCCCATGGTACCTTTATCATAGGCTTTTTTGAGTTTGGGCAAGGACACAGGGGCCCCATGATCCCCTAATGCCCGGGGGCCCCATGAGTTGTCAGTCTGCCCCTGCTGGCAGCTGATACTGACTGTGAGATCTCTACCCTGGTTATGTGGCGGTTTGGCTCCAGATAAATTAATAAAAGGCTGGTTACATTCTTTTACAATGTGAGTGGTTTGATATTTGGATTCATCTTATCTGGGTCCTGCAGTATTACACTATATTTGTTTTTTTTTGTCTGCACATATACCGAATTATATGGAGAGGGATTTCTGCTTGTCCTGGAGATAGGAGGCTGATCTGAGTTCTACTGTGAATCCCTGATGTATTGATTTTATAACATAAAGACATTCCATTTACCTATTTCTGGTGAGTGCGGTGTGTGTGAAAAACACAACGGGTGTGAACACTGGTCAAGGTCTCTTGTTTTTGGGAGAAGATTGTATCTGATCAAGTATATTGAATTCTACCTACTTTTGGAGTGGGACTATCACATTTCTGCACCAATTGAATTTTTTTCTTTTTTTCCTTTTTTGTCAGTTGATTTATATTATCTATATATTTGTTTGTGCTGTTTTTCTTTTTTCTTATTAGCATACTTGTGTCTAAAGCAGTGGTTCTCAACCTGTGGGTCGCGACCCCTTTGGGGGTCGAATGACCTTTTCACAGGGGTCACCTAAGACCATCGGAAAACACATATTTCAGATGTGTAAACAGCAACTGCTGTGTAGAAAGCAGCTGCTGTGTTGAAAGCAGCTACTGTGTTGAAAGAAGCAGTATTGAAGGTAAAAACGACACTTCATGAATTATAATTACTGGGTAAATAGTTTTATGGTTGGGGGTCACCACAACATAAAGAACTGTGTTAAAGGGTCGCGGCATTAGGAAGGTTGAGAACCACTGGTCTAAAGGATAGTTAATGAAAGAAAGTCTCCTCAATGGTAGACAAAAAAACTGACATGGATTTTAACCTATCCCTACTCAATCCTATGTGAAAAATAAAATAATTTTTGATTTTGGATACACAATAAAATTTTTCCAAACAAAACCAAATATATTGCAGCATTCCAGTCCTTAGATGTGGTGGCTGCATTAGTTTTCTAATTTTCAGACTTCTTTTCTTTATTTCACCTGGTGGTCATGTCAGTAACATACTCCTGCGAGAGAACCCACCCACACTCACTGTAATGTATCCATTGAAGAACAGTCACAGAGTCAATCCAAAGAACACCTACTGCTCTGATCTTCAATATGAAGGAGCAATGTTGTCACCTCAGTCTGTTTTCCTGATTTGAACTACAAATACTTTTGCCTCCCCTAATCTCCATTACATAAAGGGGAGTTGTTTTGTAGATGACAGAAAATAGCTAGACAAGCTGATAACATTATATAAGGGTTCGGTTCTGCACAGGGAGTCTCAAAGATAATGGATTTCTGGCTAAATTAACAGGTATTTTTGCTGAACTTGCAGTAATTTACTTCAGAAAAAACAAACATTCATCCAGCTTAGACCAATATAATGATATATATGCTACACCTGGCCAATGCCCCTGGAAGCTGGAAATCACTGAAGTAGACATGGATCTCCACTTACTTCCATGTTCAATGCTGAGCGGCCAGCCTGATACATTGTGAACAGAGGAGGTTGGCTGCTCAGTACAGGCACCACTCAGAGAATGTTTTGCATTTTTTGAATGAATGAAAGGTGTTCTCTAATTGGAAGAGGTGGAGAAGCTGGGTGATGACACTATGCAAAGCAATCTCTGAATGGTGCCTGTGCTATGCAGCTGACCTTCTGTATTCACAATGTATCAGGCTGGCTGCTTAAAATGGGACCTGGAAACAAGTGGAGATAACTGGAGTAGCGTGTGTACTTCAGTGATTTCCAGCTTCCTGGGGCATTGGCCACTTAGTTACATTGATCCAAGCTGGACCAATGTAACTAAGCGAAATATACCAAGCCTGAAATTCATCATTAAATGTTTAGGGCCACATTAAAGTGTTACTAAACCCACAACAGTAAAATCAGTCTGTATTTGCAGTAAAGCATGCTTGTTATACTCACTGTGGAAACTAAGGAGGTTATCCTCCTCATTGTGTAAAAAGGATGTTTGATCCTGTCCTCTCTGATCCTCCCTTTCCTCTACTGTCCCCAATCCATCTGCTGATAGCACAGAGCATTGGAATCAAACTGCACATGCTCAGTTTGGTGTGTATTGCTAGAGAGATTTTTTTTTTCTCCTGAGGGTGATGTGATCAGCACAGGGCCAATCAGCGCTGTCCAGACAGGGGGTCAGGGGTCCTGCAGCCACATGGGACAATCAGGGGAAAATGAAAACTCCTCCTGCAAGCTGTAACCAGTGTTCTGCTTAACCACTGCCCGTCCGGCCCATGTACATAAACGGCCGGACGGGAGCATTGCAGGAGCGGGTGGCACAGTGGAACACCGATCATTGTACGGAACCTCTGTGCGAGGTCCCGATCATGTGATCACTTCTGACATCATTGCTTACTACGTGTGAAATTTGTGAATGATCACATAGGTCACATGGTACAAGGCTATTCACAACAGCCTTGTACCATGTGACAAGTTGTGACCAATCACAGCTCACACAGTATTTCTCAATGGCTGCAAGAATGCAACCAGAGAGGAGAAATTATTGCTTTTACAGCCTTTATGGGTGTAAAAGCAATTAGTATAAAAACAAAAACCCCACAAGTAGTACAGTGTCACCGTACTGCTAGGGTGACAGTATGTTAAAAAAAAAAAACATAAATAATAATATAAAAAAATAAAATAAAAATTGAAACATTTTTAAAAAAATTATAATTTTTGGTTATAAACTAATTTGGGTTATTTTTTTCTTTTGCTAAAAAGATTTATGAATACATTTTGGCCAAGATTTATGAAGAGAGATTATTTATTTACAACATTTTATAAGAAAAACACATTTTTTACAAAATTTTTGGACTTTTCATTTATATAGCAAAAAAAAATAAAAATCCCAGTGGTGAATAAATAACACCAAAATTAAGCTTTATCTGTCTCAAAAAAATACTAAAAAATTCATATGGGTACAGTGTTGCATGACCGTGCAATTGTCATTCAAAGTGTGATATCGCTGAAAGCTAAAAATTGGCCCGGACAGGAAGGGGGTAAAAGTGCCCAGACTTGAAGTGGTTAACACTTATGGAAGTCACAAGATTGCTCTAACTGCTGATGAGGAAAGGTATTTAGAAGTTTATATTTACTAAAATAATTGCATTTCCATGTTGTGTGTACTGTGGGAGACCAGATAGAGTAAATGCAGGGTCCTGGGTTTAGTAACACCTTATGGGGGGGGTGAGCTATGAACGCTTTGTTAGTGGTTGGGTTAAGAGTTAGACAGCGAAGGGTAAATGCTTTAGTGTCGGGGACAATTCACCACTTAGTGACCTTTATGGCAGCTGTCTGATTCTTGATGAAAATAGTGCCAAACTATCAGTACTGAGCACCAATGTGCTCAGAAAGCCAGGTGCCACTTTGTATCCATATTTGCGGCACATTTTGGCCAAAATGTTATCTGATACCCTAGGCAGGAAAGTCTTGTGTTGATACAGAATATGCTCAGAAAGTCAGAAAGTTTACGAGAGGTTTGTACATAGCCAGAATAAACATATTCTGACATTTGAAGTTACAATTTCCATGATTCATAAAAAGTTTGCAGAGTTTTGGGTCAATATACACATTTTGCAAAACACTTAAAAAACAGTTATCTCCCAGTGACTCGCTCCTTTGCCCTCTCCCCCACAGAATATGAGAATCTGTATAATAAGTCCCCTAGAATTAAAGGTCTTATCTCCCAGCTTTACAAACAACTCTTGGGTTCCTATACTTCTAAACAACCCCTCTATTTTACTAAATGGGGAGAAGAATGCAATCAGCAAGTTTCAGAACAGGACTAGAAATTAATGTTAATGAATCTTTGCAAGTCTACAAAATCTATTTCTATCAGAGAAACTGCCTTAAAACGTATCACTCACTGGTATTACATTCCGCTCCACCTCTATTCTACAGTATGTTCCCCTCTGTACTTAACACTTGTTTTTGGGGTTGTCCTACACTAGGATCATTCATTTACATCTTTTGGGACTGTAATGTATTCACCCCACTTTGGCAACATATTCATGATATATCCTCTGAAATCGCAGGTCACCCATACATTTGAATCCCTCTAATTGTCTGACGTTTGCTCCTATTTTGGGAACCCCTCCTGCTATACAAAAGCTGATTCACACCTTTTCTGTAGCCTGTGTATGGGCGATAGCTCTTAACTGGAGATCTCCTTCGGTCCCATTTTCTCAGGTACTGGCGAGAATTGATTACATCATGACATTTGAATCCCTCTAATTGTCTGACGTTTGCTCCTATTTTGGGAACCCCTCCTGCTATACAAAAGCTGATTCACACCTTTTCTGTAGCCTGTGTATGGGCGATAGCTCTTAACTGGAGATCTCCTTCGGTCCCATTTTCTCAGGTACTGGCGAGAATTGATTACATCATGACAATGGAGCGTGTTTTCCATACTTTCCATGACATTATCCCAGCTTTTGATGTTAGATGGGACCCCTGGAAGGTTATCCGTGACCAATTTCTCTGAATTTGCAGATATCTGCCCAATTTCCAATACTTTATAATATACAGCGCATATTTACCAACACTTGTCATATTTGTTTACATTTCTATCATACAGTCATTGCATTATATAACTTTGAATTCTTATTTCTAATCTGAGTTCCTTCACCTTGGGCCAAAAAAGGCCATGTATTTAACCCATCTTTTGCCACACAAAAAAAAACTGTAAAAACTCTGTACTGGATATTGGCCTTGTGTAGGGATAACTATGATCCTTACTGAATAACATATATAGAATGTTATAAGACGGCTGTATACTCCATTTTATTTCATCAGAAATGCTTTTATAGCTTCATATATTTCAAAGTTGTTTATTGCAAAACACATCTTGATTGGAATTGTACCATTAGACATGTGTGATGTTAAAGGAGGGGTTTAGTGTCCGCCTTGGTCCTTCCAAATGTGATCTGTCTCTGTTTGATAAGAAGGGCTACATAAGCAGGGACAGACTCTATGAAAAGCAGAATGCAGGGAGGGCGGACACTGTATTCCCCATATACGTATATGCAACAATAAATATAATTCAGAGCCTTATCTCGTCCAAAGGTAATTATTCATGTTTCCTTTAAAATAGAGGAACTTGATAGGAGGTACTATTCTCCCAACAGAGCCCGTATTTTGTATTCTTTTAAATAAACCATTTGTAAACAAAAAAAACAGTTATCGGGTAAATCATAGGTTTATGAATACCTGAAAAACCTGTTCAGTAATTCAGTATACAAAAGAGAATTTCTGGAAGCTTTTACGTTTTTCAACTTTGTCCCTTCTTTTTAAACAATCCCCTTAAAATTTCTACAGTGCTGTTCATAGTTTGATTACATTGAATACATGGCTTGTTCCCTATTCTACCACTAGGTGGAGGAGAATTCCCATAGTTTTGCTCGATAGGTCGAAGGGCATTGCTCAGGTCTTTTTGCTAGTTGATGTTCATGGCAGTGTTTCTCAACCTATTTTCAGTGAAGAGACGCTTTAAAAATCTGCACAATCTCAAGCCACCCCATTCTAAAATGTAAAAACTTAAACTAATAGTCTGACATATTGCAGCAGCATCCACATACGTAGGGCACCCAGCATAACAGGCATTTATTTTTATGATGCAAATATACTTTTGCACACTGGTACTGACTAGTATTTCAGCGTTCCTCTTATCCCTCATTTTGTGTCCTCTTGCAGCCAATGTGATCCCAAAGCTGATGAAGAGGGGAAGGTGCAAACAAGAATGCTATGTAGGTGCCCAACAGTCATAAGGATGGCAGCAGCTGGCCCACATAGTGCCAAGGGTTGCAATGCTGCACATTAAAAATATGTGGCTTTGTGAAACGAAAAAAGGCAGACTAGATCCACCCACTGGCTTATTGGCAATTTGTAGGGCAATTTGGGGCAATTTTTAGGTATTTTTCCACAGCACCTCTGGAGAACCCAGACAGTACTCCAGGATGTCCTGGAACCTTGGTTGAACTGGGATGCTTCATGGAATACTAAATAACACACATTTCTGTATCTTGCAGCTGGTTTTGATTTAATTTTTTTCAAATTTATTAAATATAATCTGTTATTTAAAGTGGAACTGTACTCATCTTTTATCCAGCGATGCAGTGTCCTGGAGACGCTGACATCTTTGAGAGGCCGGCTTCCAGGCATTGATCACCAGCTGCTTTCATTGGCCAGGCCAATATGACATCACTCCCGTGCATACGCAGGCTTCAGCACTGCAGAATTTCTATAGTGAGCTGCGGTGTGAAGATCATTGTACAGGGACAGACAGGTAGGTACGTAACTTTAATGCAGAAGAGACAAAGCAAGTCTCTTCTGCTTTAAAAATCCTGTCTGTTTGTCTATTTTCATTTCTTACATAAAGTTTCACTTTAAAAAAAAATACCTTGGGCATGCAACAGCTACCTAAGTATACACACTAACATAACAAAAATAAAGTGTAGTGCTTTAATAATATATAAAAAAACCCCATCAAAGTATGGTACACATTCAATACGTGAATAAAGACATTAAAGTTCATCAATGTGCAGTGATACAAACCAAAATATATTAATATATGAAAATCCTATGTGCAAGAGAATAGCAAACACAAACTAACCAAATACAAACCAACATACAGTTGTTTGTCAGGATCTAAATTCAGTTTATAAGAGAAGTATGGGGTGTAGAAAAAAAAAGTTCTCACATAGGTGGATACAGCATCTATCTGATGCTGTATCTGTCCCCCTGCTAGCTCTGCACAGATCGGACACCACGATTGCTCAGTTCTCCCCCTTTGCTCTGAGCAGGGAGCTATGGCTGTCAGTCTCCAGCTCTCTGCTCTGCCCCTCCAGTGCTCACTGGGAGTGCTGGGCTGTGGAGGGGGCAGGAGTGGCTGGCTCAGGCTCCCGGAGTATCGCTGGGAGGCTAAGCCAGGTACTGGTCCAGGCTTCTGGGCGAATACCGACCATATAGGCTACACTGTCAAAATGGGTCACAGAGGTACAGGACGAATTGCACTCCTGTGATCCATAGAAGTACAGCTTTGGCTATAATTCTCCTTTAACCACTTGCTGACCACGCTATAGCCAAATGATAGCTACAGCATAGTTGTCCAGTTCTGGGAAGGCATCATATGACGTTTTCCCAGAACCATGTCCCCTGTTCGCCCACTGCGTCACTCTCTGTGATCGCTGTGTTCTGCGGATCACAATGTAAACACACTTGCCGATAACCAGCAAGTGTGAAAGGACACATCTACGCTGATAATCAGGGCATTGATTATCAGTGCTGCCTAGTAAAGCCAATCAGGGTCCATCAGTGCAGACAATTAGTGTCCATCAGTGCTGCCAATCAGTGCCTAGCAGTGCTGCCAGCCAGTGCCCATTAGTCAGTGCCACCTATCAGTGCTCTTCAGTGCTGCCTATTAGTGCCCTTTAGTGCTGCCTATCTGTGCCCATCATTGCTTCCTATCAGTGCCACATATCAGTGTAGCCTCATCAGTGCCTCCTCATCAATGCCCACCAGTGCTGCCTCATCAGTGCCCATCAGTGCAGCCTATGAATGTCCATCAATGCTGCCTATCAGTGGCACCTCATCAGTGCCCATCAGTGCAGTCTATCAGTGCCCATCAGTGCTGCCTATCAGTGCCCAACAGTGCATCCTCATCAACGCACATCAGTGAAGGAGAAAAATTACCTGTTTGCAAAATTTTATAATAGAAACTAAGAAAAAAAATTTTTTCTAAATTTTCGTTCATTTTTTGTTTGTTTTTCAAAAAATAAACTACCCACTTCTGATTAAATACCACCAAAAGAAAGCTCTATTTGTGTGAAAAAATTTATAAAAAAGGAATTTAGGTACAGTGTTGCTTGACCGCACAATTGTCATTCAAGGTGTTATAGAGCTGAAAGTTAAAAATTGGCCTGGGCAAGAAGGGGCTAAAAGTGCCGTTAGACAAGTGGTTAAATAATAAGAATTAATACTTATCTGCAGCATCCAGGTAGCAGTGTGTAATTGATGTTCACCTAAATCCTAAAAAAAATGTTAGATATTTTAAAAATATCCCAAAAATGCTGTTGTCAGACAATGATGGCTCCTCACTCTTTAGACTTTGGAAAGTGTTCTTGCCGCTGAGATGAACTGGGAAGGGGCCCAGTCCTTTTACAATTCATTTCACAGGGAAAGGAGAATAATATCTTTGTTATAAAAAGATTAAAATAAAGAAGATGGTCAGCAACCCAAATATAGTGGATTGCATTGATTAATCTGGATGATCTGGAGCAAACATTCATAGTTTTCTCATTTCTAGGGGAAGCATATTATATTTCTCCCTTTGTCTATATTTTTCCTTATTCCTTTCTGTGGTTAGAAAACTGAGCTGGGGGACATATTCAAAGAAATTGGTGTTACAATTAGACGCAGGTCAGGATGTCTCTAATTTAACAAAGTCTTTGCAACAGTTTTTTCTGCGTATTTTGCGACTCCAGTGCATGTAATCTTGGCCAGTCGACTGTGACAGATTTGCAAAGCTCTGAAACAGGTTTAGCACTGTAGATGAGACAAATATTCACCCTAAACAGAGACACAATTAAGAAGTTCTCAGGGTCAGGTTTTATGATGGAGGAGTCAAGTTGTAACCTTGTAGTAAATCTGTCTCAATGCTTCTGTTTAGCTTTGCCTTTATGTGCAACAGAATTTATAAGTGACATATTGGCATGGATGTCACTCCACTTCCTCAAACTCAATCTTTCCAAAACTGAGCTATTAGTATTCCCCCCAGTCCGTGCCCCCTCCCCTGACTTCTCCATCAAGATCAATAACACAATCATCAGTCCCTCCCTTCATGCCAGGGTACTAGGTGTAATCCTAGACTACCATCTGTCCTTTCAGCCCCAAATCCAATCACTGTCCAAATCTTGTAGACTTCACCTCCGCATCATCTCCAAGATATGACCATTCCTAACCTCAGAAACCACTAAGCAACTTATTCACTCCCTTGTTATCTCTCGCCTTGACTATTGTAACTCCCTCCTCATTGGCCTACCTCATCGCAGGCTATCCCCTCTTCAGTCTATAATGAATGCTGCTGCCAGACTCATCCACCTTACTAACCGTTCTGTATCTGCCACCCCTCTCTGCCAATCCCCCCACTGGCTTCCCATTGCCCACCGGATAAAATTCAAGACACTAACAATAATGTATAAAGCCATTTATAACTCTGCCCCAAATTACATCACTGATCTTGTCTCTAAGTATCACCCAAACCGTACTCTCCGCTCCTCGCAAGACCTCCTACTCTCTAGCTCCCTTGTCTCCTCCTCCCATGCTCTTCTCCAGGACTTCTCCAGAGCTTCCCCCATCCTCTGCAACTCTCTACCCCAATTTATCAGACTATCGCTCACTTCAGGGAAGCCTATCCTGCCCTCAGCTAATACTGGAATCTTCTACTCTACCAACCAGTCCATCCCCCACAGTTACTACCTTTTGTACCACTAGCCCCTCCCTCCTAGATTGTAAGCTCCGAGGAGCAGGGCCCTCAAATTCCTCTTGTATTGGACTGTATTGTCACTGTATTGTCTCCCGTTATATTGTAAAGCGCTGAGCAAACTGTTGGCGCTATATAAATCCTGTATTATAATAATAATAATAATAAGGTTTCCTTCTTAAGCAGGCCATATGTGGATGGAAATTTGGCTGGTTCAACAGAGACCGGCCCAAATTTTGATCTATGTATGGGCACCCTAGTTGTACAGAAGTTGTTCTATCAATTGACTTCAGTACAACCACCCTGTCATTTGTTTTCCAAACGATCAGTTCTGATGGATGTAGCCAGCAACTCTGATCACTGCCCTCTGCTGGTGGGGAAGGCTTCCCACTGTCAGAATGCAATAGCTCAGCAGGAGTGATGATGCGTGATGTGTTGATGTGTTGATTTCACTATCCAAACATTCGAGTTGGATGGGGGACTCAGCACATTTTTTTCATTCAATCTTTTGGTTGAACAGAAAAAAATGTAGAATGTATGGCCTTCTTTAGGTTAATAGATTCATCTTTTTTTCTTCGTTGAACCAGCAGGTAGAATGAAAAAAAATTAACATTAATTAATTTCTCCACCTACACAAGCAAGGTGGACAGAGGAATCCTACCCACTGTGCCATTGTATTCTGACATTAGGATTCCAGAATAAACTAATCAGCAGCTGCAGCCAGTCAGCAAATATTTTCCAACAATCTAGTTTAAGTGAAGTCGATTGTTAGATTAACTTCTGTTGAGCAAGAACGCCCATCGATGAATTTAAATTAAGCCGTTCCCTACTGCGACAGCTATATTTCAATCCATCTATGAACAGCATTAGGTCAGTGAAATCGTAGCACAATCATTTCTTTCTTACTACCTAATGTACATGTTGTTATAATACTGAAAATACTATAGCTGTGGCTAAGTAGGATTGAAAGTGATGTTAAACAAGAGTTCCAGTCAGTTTTGTGTTTATTATAAGTCAGCAGCTACAAAAGCTGTGGCTGATGACTTTTAATAAACACACACTTACCTGTCAAAGGGTCCAGCGATGTGCTCACCCGTGCCGTCCCTTCTCTGCCTCTTCTCTCCCATGACAACTGTGGGCACCAGGCTGTGACAGCTTGCTGCTTCATAGCTGGGTGCCCATTGCGCATGCGTGAGTCGCACTGCTCATCCTGATTGGTCTGGCAGTCTTCTGGGACCTGTGAAGGTTCCCAGGAGACTGCAAGAGGAAGGAAGGGGGCTGAACTTCCGGCTCACTTCGCCGCAGCGAGTCAAAAACAGGTATCCACTCCCCCTCAAAAGGTGCCAAATATGGCAGTGGAGGGGAAAAGAGGCAAACAAGCAGAGCTTCCACTTAAGTGGAACTCTGCTTTAATATAGTAGGCCACTTCTTTCCTCGTAAAAAAAATAGGGTATTATGCTAATGTCACCACCATAACTACATGGAGCAAAGCTTATATACTCTACACTACTACTACAGCCAAGCATACTCGCTCTAAATCTGGCCATACATGGATCGAATTTTGGCTGATTCCTACTCAGTTGGGGCCATGGCTGGCCCTGTCTGAACCACTCTGCTCAACAAACTGAAAAATCGAATGGACTATAAGATGTTCAGGTATTTAAGCAGCCACAGGTGTCATAGTCACTGGAATACACAAGCAAGCACTGGAGATTCTTTGATCCAACCTAAACAGTATGGGTGGAGGACTTTATTACATATTTATTTGTGTGTGTCTAGCATTACTCTCATCTATGGTGTGCTCACATTCTATACAAAAGAAATCAGCATGTCCATTTGCTCCACATCCTTCTCTAGTATATGCTGTTTAAACCTCTATATGGGTTGTTGGGTTTTTTGTCAGGCTTGGATAGAGTATCGAAGGTTTAAACCCCTGTCCTTTTTTCCATCTGTGTCCTATTCCGGAGATTAACCTTGACTTCCTGTCTTGTAGATGGATCAAGAAGTAGGAGAAAACATCTTCAAAGTGGGGGAAATCCTCTCTACAGCTGAATGCTGTTCAACATTTTTCGTTGCAAGAACATTTGTTCATTTTTCTAATAATTAGTGGGGACAAATTGAAATTCATTTTCAATCACAGTGACATCAAAATTTGAAGAAGCAGGGTGGAAATTTTTTCTCAATTGTATGAATTTATAACAGTGTATGTGGTATCTGGTAGAGTCAATTCATTCCAGAATCAAATGGTAACAGCAAATTAAATCTTGAACTACTTTTAAACCACATTCAAATTTACTGAGAATATTCATAGAAAATTTCCTAAGAATCTTTGACAGTTGTCACCAAGAATGTCCTTATTGGTAGGCTTCCTATCCTTGCGCTAGTTTTTTCTCAATTTCATTTCTGATGGTAGTGATCACTAGAACACTAGCATTTTTCTCTGTGTTTATTTTACTTGGATGTGAGGGTGTGGTTCCTCGGGCCTACCCTGCAGTCTAAGGGGAGGATGTGTGGCCAGAAGGTTCCTTCGTCCTCTGAATCGGGACATCTCTTCAGGAGAGTCCCTCACCTAGTACTTGGTGGTCGGTTTCATGAGGAGAGGGGTCCACCAGACCTTTTGGATAGGTGGGCCAAGTTGGTCCTTGCCCCTGTCAGGAGCCTTATGCCCCAGGGGGTTCATTGTAGAGACCTACTTCTTCGGGAGGTGGACTGGAGACACACCCTTAAGTGCACTTTTCTGTGTTTTATACACTTGGGTGTTTTGCTTTTGCGCACCATTGCGGGTTAGAAAAAAAAAAAGAATTGGGACAAATAGAGAGGGTGAAGCTTCCCAGTGGGGGCACAGACAGTTAAAGACATAAACTTTTTTTTAACGTTAACCCCGTTGCACCGGCGCCTCCTGGCCCTTTATGGGTTTCAGAAGCCAAGAAGCGGGGCGGGGTTTAGGATCATGTGACCACTGTGACACGAAAGAGGAGATCGGGACCTTTCCGTAGGTACCGGACATGTGTGCTGGGAGCACGAAGGGTGCGCACTCTCAGCACATATGTTCTTTTTTAATAGAACGCAAAATGTGCAGCCGCTCGGCGTCTAGGCCCAGATGCCGAAAGGCCGCACATTTGTGTTCGGCCAGCGTGAAGAGGTTAAATGTTTTCTGATCTATCCAAGACAAAAAAAAAAGTATTTTCCTTCAAAATCATTGCATAAATGTTGAAAAAAATGGTTACTTATGTTTTGAATGAAAACAAACTAATTGTGTATTGCCAACTTAACCAGAACAGACCTAGCCAATTTGTTTATACATCTATTAATGTAAAATTCTATAGAAGCTTTCTACTAGGGAAGTTAAAGTTTAGAAATGTGCAGAACTGAAGTGATTCTGTTTCAAATATTGGTTTATGGTCAAATTACATTACAAATAACATCTTTTTGTATAGAGATGCTCTAAAAAAATACTTTCTTCATCAATAAAAAAAAATCTAATTTTCTAACTTTTATTTACTTACTCTGTCAATAGGAAATGTATATTTTAACCTATTAATGAACTGCCAACACAAGAGGATGTTTATATAAATGATTACCACTCACAAGTTATATTTAATGGGATTACATATACTCATATCTGCTGTGAATGAGGTTGGGGCAATAAGTGGTCTGGTAGCACAAGGTGAAAACACATCCTGTCCTATGAGTATTGCTTCATGCTGAGACTGATATAGATACACAAGATTCATACAATGCAGATCCCAGCATCCCTCTCATTTTATAGGCCTAATCAAGTAACAGCCTCATTGTGTTCTAATCATCTAGGCTCATCAGTTAAATGAATTACTTCAAAGACCTGTTTACCTAGGACTGTACTGCCCATCACAAGGAGATACAGCAATCCAATTGAAAAGTCAGGTACACTGCATTGTAAGCTAATATAATGTTAGGATCTCGCTACAAATGAAGGTAGCTGTCATTCAGGGTTTATAGAAGGTATGACTTTGTCACTGATCCTCTTTGAAATACTACTACAAATGTGTCAAAGGGGGTAGTCAGTAGGATTCTACCTGCCGTGCGGCAACAATACACTTAAAGCTGGAGCCTCTACAAGAGTCTGCCAACAATACAACTAAACTTTATTTGCATGTTACTTTTTTGAAACAATGCATTGTAGATTAGAAAATGCTAATGCACTGATAAATTGATTATCAAGAAATTCTCCAATTGTATTCCTCTTTCTAATATTGTATTGTTCTATTGTCTGGTTGTGTACCCGCTTTACAGATAGTGGTCCTGATTTAACCACCTGTCATTGCATTCTACAATTTGCATTTGGTATATGTGCAGTTAGGAAAAAATTATATTTTGTGGTATGCAACTGTGGATTTACAGATCTTCAATGGTTTTTAATTTTATTTATATATTTTTTAAATGTAATTTGCTTATTTTTCTCCTGGTTGAACTAGATAGCCGCGTGCCTTTTTTTCAACCTGAGGAATTGATTTGCAGCCTGGAGCTGATTTACTAAAACTGGAGAGTGCAAAATCTGGTGCAGCTCTACAAAGAAACCAATCAGCTTCCATGTCAAAGCTTAACTGAACAAGTTAAAGTTAGAAGCTGATTGGCTATCATGCACAGCTGCACCAGATTTTGCACTCTCCAGTTTTCATGATGAAAAATAAATGATTATACAAAGTTTAAAACCTGCCTGATCAATCTTAAAGCTGGATACACACCATCAGATTTTTTTTATTCAACCCAGCGGCTGACTGAAAAAAAATGGAAGAGTTCAGAAGGAGCTTGATGTACTATCTAATGTTAGTACAGTGATCTCCCCACTGAGCTATTGTGCTCTGACTGCGCCCCCGCCAGAACACATTGGTCAGTGCTCAGAGCCATTGGCTGCCAGCACTGATCTAATGCCAGTCGGATGCTGGTTTTCCAGCATGCCCGTTCAAGAGAAGCTGGCTGTTCGGCTGGTTTTTGCTGGGACAGGTGGGTGTACGCATGGGCCGAATCTAGGCCAGTTTCTATTGAACTGGCGAATACCAGACGATATTTGCAACTGGTCAGGAGGTGTTGCTGCTATAGATGTGAAACTGTTTCTAAACCAGACAAAGACTGCCAGATCAATGAAATCAACAAATAAATAGATCATTTGGCTTCAAACAATCATCTGTCAGCCAAATTTAAGAAAAAAAAGAAGAATCTTCTTTAACATGATTGGCTGTCTGCTGTGGATTTTGGTTCACCACGCTGTACTGAACCATTAGGGCCTTTAAGTGTAAAAGTATAAAGACAAACCTTTTGTTTATTTGGATAGAGTATTAGGAGGTTAGAACCATTGCATAGTTGCTTTTTTGTGTGTTCATTAGAGTGATTCACTGTCCTGATCACCAGTGCCATCGGGAATATAAGGTTAAATCCAAATTTTTAAAATGTCATAAGAACAGGAATAGAGGGAAAATATTCCAATATTACAACAGGAAACTTTGTCTCTGTAAGAACTGTCTAAAAATGGATTTCCCCCACATGGGAAAGATATGTTATGTCCTATTGAGTCTACAGAACAGGAAGTGAAGGGAAATCTCCCTAATTAGACAGAGACAGCCAAGTAAAAACTAACAGTAGTTTTACCACCCCCCAACTTTCTCTTAACTTAAAAAAAAAGTTTTGACTTCAGATATATTTTAACATCAACATGAGCCAGTTTTTCATGAAGTGCCACAGGTATTAAATAAACCTCTGTAACTTGCACATGTGGGTAAAAGCCCTTAGTAAACTGTGATGATGGATCCTCTTCTACTGTAGATGCTAGTGTTTCTATTTGAAGCTATTAGTATCTTTATACATTATAATTACCAAAGCAGAGCAAAACCTGTCTGTCCTCATGGTGTATAGTTACAGTACATTAATACTAAATGGGAGAAATACAATGAAAATAGATACTCCATATTCCATTATTTTATTCATATTTATACTTTTATTTATTGCTTAAGCATTGATAGTTTTTTTTTATCAGTTAGGCATTGGTCATCAGTGAATATCACAGATGGTCTTATGTGATACCTGCTGATTGTTGCCCAAGCGATAATAACAAATGACTCTTGACATATGTGAACTATCTCCTTCTTTTACTGCATATTCATAGGCAACCCACAGACAGGCAAAGCTAGAGTCCAGCAACGCATCACACTGTGGATTACAGCAGGCAGACGGACATATGTTTCACACTAGGGGGAAATCCAGCACAAAGACATATAAAAATTGACCCTGCCACCTCATTTTGATAAGGAATAATTTTATGTTGGAAAAGCATATATGATAAGAAATAGACAATATCAATGCTGTGCTCCAGAATTACGTTTTTAGGAGGTATTTTTTTCTGTATTAGAATTTAGCCTGCAGTGCCACATAATGATTTACTAAACTTGATTAGTTCAGTGAATTTGTGTTTGTTAGGCCATGTGCACAGTATCTGGGAAGTGTAACAATTTCAAATCCTCCAAGATCACTTTTTCTTGCAGTTAGGCATTCCCACGCATCTACATACATTTAGCCACATTTAGAGTTTCAAATTAGATCCTGCATGCACAGAATTCTATTTTGCCTAAATGGACCTAAATGCAGATAAAAACTAATTTTGAATGATACCATTGAAAATTAATTTGTAGTATTTATGTGTTTAGAAATGTCTTCTAATGCATAAATGCAGGCTTGACGTTTCCAGTGTAAATGAGAGCTAAGATTAGAAAATGAAATCTTGTTTTGGTAAATCTCTACATTTTGTTTGAAAGAAGCTTGTTACTCCAGATATAAAGTATTTTTAAAATATCTTTTAAGTCAAGAATTCTCTACACAAATAATCACTCAAGATTGTTTTAATGGAGAACAAAAAATATTTTAGCAAGCACTTAAGCAATTAAATTAGCTTGCCAAATTCACATCTACAGCTATCCATACACTAGTAGATTTTCATCTGAAAGTTTGGGGTACATTCGATGACTGACGTAAAGTACAGTATGTAAAAATTTATTTTGCTTTTTACATTTTATTTTAGAATGACTTAATTTTTCTGGATAAAAAACGCATACACTGTTAGAAATGTGTTTGTTTCAGACAAATTTTCTATCCTGCTCCTTCAAATGTTCTCATCACTGTGCCCAAAAACAAATGTTGATTTGATCCCACTAAGGATTAGAAAATTGATTGAACATTCCTAAATAATAAAATTTCAATAAATGTCTACTAGTGCATGGCCAACTTAAATGTATGTAAACTTACCTCATTTTCTAACTAAAATCTATTCACAGAATAAAGTAAAACATTGTAACACTTAAATATTCTATTAAATCAGATGATTTTTAAATACAAATGTTGCTTTATATGGAAGTTAAATAACAGAAATCCTGCAGCAGTAAAAATACTTGTTTACTATGAAAATGCATTGCCTGTAACCATATCAAGAAAAATATGTGAATTCCAGCATTTTACAGTACTCAAAGTTTGTAGAGTAAACACAACTTCAAACCACTGAGACAAAAGAGCCAAGGCGGGGATATACTAAAGTGTGCACATTTTTAACACAGCAAAGAACCCGTATTGACTTTTGACAACCAATCAGAGAAAAGGGATAGTACTTATTTTCCTATTTCTCTGAATTTAGCTGGACTTTAGAAAAGCAGTCAGGATTCCTGATCTGATATTAAAAGTGTGCTCTTTAGAAAGTCATCCCCACGATACGAATGACACCTTCCCGAAATGGGACCATAAGTAAATCAATGGCATGTCATAAATAAAAGTATCAAGCCACTAATTCCACTCTGACACTTGTACCACAGTGATGTCAGTAAAATCCAGGGTTTCCTTATAAACCACACTGTAGGCCTAGAACAACTGGATAGACATGCAATACATCATTTCCTGCCGAGTTTCCTGTTCTGTTTGTATATTCCATTTATAAACTCTTCATGGTATTCCAAAGGCTGGTACTAAAATAAATCTATTAGACTGCCAGAGATATCCAATGTGGAATAGTATGTTGTCTCCTTCCAGGATTGTGCCAAGCTCCCAAGTCACAAGATTGCCCATTCAAAATCCATCCTCCATAGCCATCAAGTCACATACATGAAAGCAATAGATCCAAAATGCAGCATGTACCATGGTAACAGGTGCAGAGAGTGAACAGCAGGTAAATCCATGTAGATGCAGTGGTGAAATATAGAGAAAATGTTGAGGGCTCAGGAAAACTGGCATTTTATGCTCCGATCTTTGTATTCTTCACAATGAGGTATTGTTAAGTATAAGATCTGTCAAACAATGAAGCTTTGATAGAACATAATACCTATTCAGGAGCACAACTTTGCACATTTACTCTGGACACACACAAAACACAAGCTGAATTTGCCTTTTCGTGGCACACAATGAGCATCTGACATAATACTTTACCTAATAGCTTTAAATCAACAAATGTATAGGGAAGTATGCTCACTGCTGTCCCTGCTCTCTGTGGGACATTCATCGCAAATCTGAGATCCCATTATACAATCATTGTAAATAGCCTACCCTCTATTGACTTTTTATTAATTCATTAGATATGTCACTAAATAATTTCCACTGTTTTTTTTTCTTTAAAACTAGAAAATATGCACACTCATTAATGATAGATACAATAGACAGCCGAGGAGGAAGGTTATACAAAAACATGCATATCTCTTGAGTGTCATTTGTACAAGGGTGAATACATTTACACAACTCATTGGATCTTATTTTTGTAAAACTGGAAATAGAGAAAGCTATTTAAGCGCGATAGGTTTGAGCTTTTAATCCTGAAATATAGAATGAGTTTGGTTGTCGCTATCAACATAATACATTTTCACTGGAATTTTCTTTTTCACTAAAACATCACACTTCCTGATCTGTAATGGCATCCAAAGAAATGGCATACACATCTGATATCGACAAGCTATTCAAAATCAAGAAACTATTATTTCAATCTGAAATATATGATGACTTTTGCCATTTAATTATGTAGACCTAACCAACAAAATCTTACAGAAGCCTTAACATGTTAATTTCATTCCAAAAGTCAATGTTTTTAAAACAAAAGCTTTAATTTAGAAAAAAAATCTGGTGATCCTGCCAGAAAGGTTAATGTTATGTTATTTTAATTATTATAGGATGACAACACTATTTCCCACTTGTGCTCCAGCCTCATCAACCTGTCACATGGGCTTCTGATGGAGTGGCCAATGTTTAACCCACATTACGTATGCATAGTTTACTGTTGTCATCTGCAGGGAAGCATACTTATCAGATATAGTGGAGGAGACCCTCTTTATAGATGTTTGGCCCCATGATGGCTTTGTCCCAGACACACAGCATGATGCTCAATGAGCATTTGATTGGTATGATAACTGAACAATTTAAAATAAGGCAGGACTTAAAGCGATAGTAAAAACCTCTTTTTTGTAAAAACCTCTTGGTGACTTTTACCTATGGGTAAGCTTATAATAAAGCTTATCTGCAGGTACAAGGAATATCTCGTAAATGTGCACTGTTCAGGAGATATTTTCTATAATTCTTGCAGCCAGTGATGTCACCAGCATATGTGCGCTGCACTCTGAAGGGGCTGCATACTGAGTATAGCGCCCCTTCAGAGCGCTGTGCCATGATTGCGGATCCTGTGCACATGCCTGAGAATGATTCCGCAAACTCGGAATGAAGACAGGGTGAGGGTGGAGGCCCTGTCAGCAGTGACAGCTTGCCCCTGGAGGGCTTTGTTTTAAGGTATGTCTCTCATAATTTACTAGTATAACATTAACATGCAGGGCATTGGATTTTTATTTTCCCGGACTTTACTACCACTTTAATGCCAAACTTAGCATTCAACTATGGATTGGGGGTGGAATGCATGTTGATGTGATGCTTAGCTGCCCTGTGCTGCATGTCCTTACTCAGCATATCCACAATCAGCTCATAAAGGGTCGACAGCAGGCAAGAGCCAGGCAGCATGATGTCACAGGTGAGACGGGGTAGTGACATCACAGAGTGGGGTCACAGGTGAAATGTGATGGAGGGGTTATGACTCTAACTTGTACATACTAACCTACACATCCATATCACAGGGCTGAAGGTAGATTAGATCAGTCTAAATGGGCTAATTTACTATACAGTAGTGTAGATACAAAGGGGTAATTAATAATAAAAATATAGCATCCGTTTGTCATCGAACATCAAAGGAGCCCTTAGTGACCCTTTGTGCCCCAGCACTGACTACTGCCTCTCATCCGGGATAGCACAGCACACACTGATTACACAGATCACAGTATAATGGAATACTCTGATGACCTGCCATACAGGTCATTGGTTGTACACTGACCTGTGTGCAGGGACGGACTGACCATTCAAGCACTCGGGCACTGCCCGAGGGCCCGTGGTCAGTAGGGGGCCCCATGAAATGTCCCTGGTACCTTTTTATAGGCTTTTTTGAGTATGGGCAAGGACACAGGGGCCCCATGATCCCTATTGCCCGGGGGCCCCATGAGTTGTCAGTCTGCCCCTGCCTGTGTGTTACCTACTCCTGAGCTCTGTGACCTGTACAATACACACTCCCAAGGCTTGTATAATATGCATTCCTAAGCTTTATCTTGTATAGTACCAGAGTTTTGCACCCTGTGCGCTACACACTCCTGAACCCTGCACCCTGTGCAATACACATTTCTGAGCCCTGTGCTAAATACACTATGATGTACATTTCATAATCCTGACTACTGAACTCTGTTTGCTGGGTTATACATGACTTACTCCTGACCACTGCAATCTTTTTGCTATATTTTACATAACATACTTCTGACCAACGTGTTTATTGTCTCAACAGTTGCTGGTTGGTAAGTAGTCAATGGCTATTTTATGAAGTTCTTCTTTAAGGTTTACCAGAAATCATATATATCAATATAATCATCAATATAATAGAAGAGTTTATTTTTTTTTTTAAGAATGATTGGGTTGGTTGTCTGTTAGACTTGTGGCACAATGTTTAAAGTATATTGTGGGGGTACAAGGACTGTGGCATATGTATGCCATGTATACAGTGAGTAGACTCAGGCTTTATTTAACCATGTCTCTTTAAGCCCCTGCCACTGTTAGCGCAATTTGGCCACACCCACCATTTGAAGTGGCGTGCTATGTGCACCTTTTTGCTACTCTCCTTTGGGTGCTCAGGGGTGCCCAAATCGTACTAACACCCCACCATTAGCCATCAGAAAAAACAAGATGGAGCTCTAGGGGACTTACATTGCTGCAAGTAGGCGTGCATGGGCAAATGATTCAGAATTTGCCACAGTGTAATGCCTCCTAACTAGCTTTATTACACAGGATTTCAGAATTTCTACATGATCTTCAAACTACTTGCTGCTACCTCTTTTGCCAAGCACTGCAGGATTTTTCCCACCTACAAAAACTTTCAACTCAACAGCAGCCATAACAGGTATTGAAGTACTCAGCAGAAAGATTAGTGTCAGGTGGTATTTTTAATAGTTTATGCCAGGGGTAGGCAACCTTTGAGAGGTGGAGATCTATCTGAACAACATGAAAGAGATCAAAGATCACTGGGGTTCGACCAGTAACGAATTAGCATGGCCTAACTACAGGCAGTCCCCGGGTTATGAACACTATAGGGTCTGTGGGTTTGTTCTTAAAGCGGAGTTCCACTAATCCTGTCAAAAAATAAACGTCAGCATCTACAAAAACTGTAGCTGCTGACTTTTAAAAAACAGCCACTTACCTGTCCCTTGGTCCTGTCGTGTGTCCCCCGCAGCCCGTTTCACCTGCTGTCCTGGATTCCTGGAGGCCGGCATCTTCAGTGTGGGCACCCGACTGTGACTGCTTGCTGCTTCACAGCTGGGTACCCACTGCGCATGCGTGAGTAGTGGTGCGCTTCATGAATGGTCCTGTAGTCTTCTGGGACCTGTCACGTGTCCCAGAAGACTACGGGGTGGGAAAGAGAGAGGACACCTTCCGTTTTCGATAGCCTAGGCCAGTGGTGGGCAAACTTTTTTTTCAACTGAGCCAAATCTCGCCAAAACCACGATTGAAATTTATTTTGAGAGCCACATTTTTAAAACTGAAAATACATCCCCCATATAGTAATTCATCCCCCATAGTAATTCATCCCCCATATAGTGATTCATCCCCCATAGTAATTCATCCCCCATATAGTAATTCATCCCCCATAGTAATTCATCCCCCATATAGTAATTCATCCCCCATAGTAATTCATCCCCCATATAGTAATTCATCCCCCATAGTAATTCATCCCCCATATAGTAATTCATCCCCCATATAGTAATTCATCCCCCATAGTAATTCATCCCCCATAGTAATTCATCCCCCATATAGTAATTCATCCCCCATAGTAATTAATCCCCCATAGTAATTAATCCCCCATAGTAATTCATCCCCCATATAGTAATTCATCCCCCATAGTAATTCATCCCCCATATAGTAATTCATCCCCCATAGTAATTCATCCCCCACATAGTAATTCATCCCCCATAGTAATTAATCCCCCATATAGTAATTCATCCCCCATAGTAATTCATCCCCATATAGTAATTCATCCCCCATAGTAATTCATCCCCCATATAGTAATTCATCCCCCATAGTAATTCATCCCCCATATAGTAATTCATCCCCCCTATAGTAATTCATTCCCCATATTGTGTCAATTCACTTACCTTTGCTCCGCTCGTTCCTCTCGCTGTGTTCCCGCGCCGTTCCGGTCTTCAGGGCGGACTGTGAGAGGAGAGGAGTTCGTCACGCTGCCCCGCCTACATCCTGACAGCCAGTGTTTGCCATGCTCCGCGGGCCGGATTAAAAGGTCCGCCGGGCCGTAGTTTGCCCATTGCTGGGCTAGCTGCAGAGTCCTGACTTTTGGGGCGGCCGCCCGAGAGGAGGGAGGGGAGCGAGCGCCCGGCACACAGAAGAGCCGCATTAAAATGTGTAAAGAGCCGCATGTGGCTCGCGAGCCGCGGCTTGCCGACCACTGGCCTAGGCAGTCTGACCGCAGTTGGGAGCCGGTACCTGTCAAATTCAGGTACTCGCTCCCCCTCCACTTCCCAAAGATGCCAATCCTTAATGGGGAGCAGTCCTTAAAGTGGAACTTCCCCTTTTGGGTGGAGCTCCGCTTTAAATTTAATTTGTATGTAAGTTGGAACAGGTACATTTTTTAAGTGTAGCTCCAATCAAAAATATTATTTATAAGTTTTTTTGGATAGCATAGAGAAGGGTTAACATCCCTGTAATGTTTGTTTTGCTGTCTGTGCCTGTCCAGGAGATTTCACCTCCCTTTCTGTTCCTGTGACAATTGGATTTTGAAAATTTTGTGTTGTCGTGGAAACAAGGATTAGTGATAAACCTTCAGTGGAGACACCTTTTTCCCATGATAACTCTTATAGGAGTGAATTTTCCTTTCTAGAGGTAGGTTTCCTCTCACTTTTTTTTTCTTTCTCCATTCGTAGGTATGAGTTGTTTGTAATTCAAATGTTCGCAACTTGGGGACTGCCTGTAAATAGTAAGGATAACTTAAAAAAAATAATAAAACAAATGTCACTGTAAAAATATAAACTTGGCCTACCTTAACCACTTCCCACCCGGCCTATAGTAATATGATGGCCGTCCCTCCAGTAGGGCGTCATATGACGTCCTTCCCGGATCGCACATTGCGGGTGCCCGCAGGGCCGCTCTTTGGCGAGGTCTGTCTCCGGCTGTGTACCTCGGACATGGCCGATGACAGATCTGTGCACCGCCCCGTTGCCAGTACCAGGTGACCTGCTGTGACCAATCACAGCAAGCCACATGACAGTTGTATATAATGGATGGCTTTTCTTTCATGCCATCCATTATATACAAGTGTGTCTAGCTGTGAATGGTCACAGTAATCACATGCACAGGCAGGGCCAATAATAGCCCATCTGTGTCATGTGATTAGCTGTGGCCAATCACAGCTGATCACAACAAAAAAACCTGAATGAATCAACTTCATTCAGTTAAATGCATGCTTATAGCAAAGAAATTCTTTGCTATGAGCACTCAAATTGTCTAAAAAAAAAAAAATTATCACTTTCCCAAAGTAGTACAATGTTACTATGCTAACATTATACTACTTTGGCATAGTGTAATATGAAAAAAAATCTTAAAAAAGAGAAAAAAATGTAATACAAAAATAATTTAAAAATATATATATTTTTTTAAATTATAATTTTTTTTTTTTTCGTACTGTCACCAGTGTCCCTGATCACTGCCACACCAGTTAGATAATGATGCTGTACTGTACTGGTGACAGTATGTAAAAGAAATTTGTGAAAACATTTTTTTAATTTCTTCATTTTCCAAAAAATTATGACAAAAAAATGACAACTTCAAAAACTCACCATGCCTCTTATGAAATATGTCGGACTGTCTACTTTTCAAAAAGGGGTCATTTTGGGGATATCTGTACTGTTCTGACATTTTTGGGCCTCAAGAAATTAGATTGGCTGTCAGTACTTTAGGATTGATCAATTTTCAGATATATCCCATAGATTATGAACTCTATAACTTTCCTACAGACTAAATAATAAATACAAATTTTGGCTATTTTCACCAAAGAAATGTAGCAGAATACATCTTGGCCTAAATGTATGAAGAACAATTATTTATTTGCAAACCTTTATAACAGAAACAAAGAAAAACGTGTTTTTTTTTCAAAATTTTCGGTCTTCTTTTGTTAATTTAGCAAAGGATAAAAACCCCAGTGGTGATTAAATACCACCAAAAGAAAGCTCTAGCTGTGTGAACAAAATTATAAAAATTTAGTTTGGGTACAGTGTTGCATGACCGCGCAATTGTCCTTCAAAATGTGAGAGCACCGAAACCGGAAAATTGGCCTGGGCAGGAAAGGGGTAAAAGTGCCTGGTATTGAAGTGGTTAAAAGTGCACAGTGTCAGTCAGTAGAGCACTGGACAGTGTCAGTAGGGCAGTGAACAGTGTGTGGACAGTGCCAGTAGAGCAGTGGGTTGTGTCAGTAGGGCAGTGGGTGTGTAAGTAGAGCCATGGATAGTGTCAGTAGAGCAATTTACATTTTCCAGCCCCGTCCCTGCTCTCCATCCTGAAAGCATCCTCCACAGCAGCCAGAGAGGTGAAGAGGGGAACTGTGGAGGGCAAGCGAATAAATGGGGGGCCGAGCAACACCAGGAAGAGAAACCTGGAGAGGAGAGGTGGCGGGGCAGCATTTAATGAAACTGATGGGTATATTTTCCTCCCTGCAGCAGCTGAATATGATCGGGAGGGAGAATAAGTGGGCATTACAGGCATTCAATTGCTGCAGGGAGGAAAATGCAGCCATCAGTTCCACTAAATGCACTCTCCTCTCCAGGTTCTGGGGTCAGCAACAAAGGGATGCAATCTACCAGTCACCTGCCTATGATCGGCGGGTAGATCATGATCGACGGTTGCTGACCCATGGTTTATGCCAAATGTGCTTGCAGTGTAATTGGTATTTTTTATTCTTATTCTTATTATACAGGATTTATATAGCGCCAACAGTTTGCTCAGCGCTTTACAATATAATGGGAGACAATACAGCAACAATACAGTTCAATACAAGAGGGTTAGGAGGGCCCTGCTCCTTGGAGCTTACAATCTAAGAGGGAGGGGCTAGTGGTACAAAAGGTAATAACTGTGTGGGATGGACTGGTAGGAGGAATAGAAGATTCCATTATTAGCTGAAGGCAGGATAGGCTTTCCTGAAGAGATAGGTTTTCAGAGACCGCCTAAAAGTGAGTAGAGTCAGCAATAGTCTGATAAATTGGGGTAGAGAGTTCCAGAGGATGGGGGAAGCTCTGGAGAAGTCCTGGAGATTAGCATGGGAAGAGGGGACAAGGGAGCTAGAGAGTAGGAGGTCATGTGAGGAGCGGAGAGTACGGTTTGGGTGATATTTGGAGACAAAATTGGTGATGTATATTGGGGCAGAGTTATAATCGGCTTTATATGTTATTGTTAATGTTTTGAACTTTATTCGTTCGGCAATGGAAAGCCAGTGGAGGGATTGGCAGAGAGGGATGGCAGATATGGAATGGTTAGTAAGGTGGATGAGTCTGGCAGCAGCATTCAAAATAGACTGAAAAGGGGATAGCCTGCAATTAGGTAGGTCAATGAGGAGGGAGTTACAATAGTCAAGGCGAGAGATAACAAGGGAGTGAATAAGTTGACTAGTAGTTTCCGAGGTTAAGAACGGGCGTATCTTGGAGATGTTGTGGAGGTGAAGTCTACAAGATTTGGACAGCGATTGGATTTGGGGCTGAAAGGACAGATGGGAGTCCATGATTACACCTAGCACCCTGGCATGAGGGGAGGGACTGATGGTTGTATTATTGATCTTGATGGAGAAGTCAGAGGAGGGGGCACGGGCTGGAGGGAATAGTATGAGCTCCATTTTGGAAAGATTGAGTTTGAGGAAGTGGAGTGACATCCATGCTGATATGTCACTTAGTAGGTTAATAATGCGAGAGGAGACTGAAGGGGAGAGGTGAGGGGTAAAAAGATAGATTTGTGTTTCATCAGCATAGAGATGGTACTTAAAGCCATGGGAGTTTATCAAGTGACCAAGGGTAGATGGAGAAGAGAAGGGGTCCAAGGACATAACCTTGAGGGATCCCTACAGAAAGAGGGAGTGGAGAGGAGGAGACAGAGTTATAGGTAACGCTGAAGGAGCGCTGCGATAGGTAGGAGGAGAACCAGGAGAGAGCAGAGTCTCAGGGACCAAGGAGTTTTTTGAGGATGAGGGGATGGTCAGCAGTATCAAAAGCCGCAGAAAGGTCTAGTAGTAAGAGTACAGAGTAGTGGCCATTGGTTTTAGCAGTTAGTAGATCATTAGTGAGTTTTAGCAGGGCAGTTTCAGTGGAGTGGAGTGAGCGAAGCCAGACTGTAGAGGTTTAAGAAGGTCGTTGTCAATGAGGTAGGAGCAGGGGCGGACTGACAACTCATGGGCCCCTGGGCAATAGGGGATCATGGGGCCTCGGTGTCCTTACCCAAACTCAAAAAAGCCTATGAAAAAAGATATCAGGGGCATCTCATGGGGCCCCCTACTGACCCCAGGCCCTCGGGCAGTGCCCGAGTTTCCAAATGGTCAGTCCGCCCCTGGGTAGGAGCTCAGGCGATTGTAGACTAAGCATTCTAAGAGTTTAGAGGTAAAAAGGAGCAGGGAGATGGGTCTTAAGTTGTTCAGGTTGGTGGGGTCCAGCGAGGGCTTTTTATTTATGGGAGTGATCTGTGCATGCTTTAGAGGGAAGGGGAAGGCACCGTCAGAGAGGGAGAGATTGAAGATGTGAGTGAGGGAGCATAGGATCGAAGAAGAGGGTGACCATAGTAGTTGGGAGAGGACAGGATCCAGGGGGCACGTTGTGAGATGGAATTCTGAGAAAACTTTAGTGACCTGTTCAGTGGTAGCAAGGTCAAAAGAGAAAAGTGTTGAGGGAGGTTTAGTATAAGGTATGCTAAGTGGGATAGATATTTGTGCAGTGGAAATGCCCCTATGAGTTGCATCAATCTTGTTTTTGAAATTATTTGCAATCTCGTCAGCAGTGAGTGAGTTACTGGGTGGAGGTGGAGAAAGTAGAGAGTTAAAAGTGGAGAAGAGACGACAAGGACTGGATGACAAGCTATTGATGAAAGTGACAAAGTAAGCTTGTTTGGCAGCATGGAGGGAGGAATTGTATGTTAAGAAGGCAGATTTATATAGGGTGAATGCTTGGAGAGATTTGGTTTTACGCCACAATCGCTCCAGCGCACGACTATGTCGCTTAAGATTTCTGGTATCGTCAGTCTGCCACGGTTGTAACGGTCAGGACCTGATATTTCGTGTAGTTAGAGGAGCAAGTGAGTCTTGTGTGGATGAATGCAAACTGTTGTAGACAGCAGTGGCCAGGTCATGGCAGGACAGGGGAGAGATTCTGTCATAGAGGCAGTCAGTTGCAGAGTGGAAAAGAGAAGGGTTTAAGTTGTGAAGGTTTCTGCATATAATTGTTTGCTGCTTGGAGGGATAGGTATTTGAAGACGAGGACACCGTGAAGGTGATGAGATTGTGATCAGAGAGAGGAAAGGGGGTGTTTGTGAGGTTGTAGGGAGTGTAAAAATGGGAGAAAACAAGGTCTAATGTATTCCCATCAGTGTGAGTGGAGGACTGCGTCCCTTGTGTTAAGGCAAAAGATGAGGTTAAGTTAAAGAGTTGGGATGTAACCCGGGTTGTTGACATTAATGGGGATGTTAAAGTCTCCAAGCATGATAGTGGGTATTTCAGAGGAGAGAAAGTAGGGTAGCCAGGCAGAGAAGTCATCAAGAAAGTGAGATACCAGTCCAGGAGGCCGATAGATCACTGCAATCCTCAGAGAAATAGGAGAAAACAGCTGAATGCAATGAGTCTCGAAAGAAGAAAAGGATAGAGAGGGAGGGTTAGGGAGGACTTGAAAGGTGCTCAGTGGGGATAGAAGCAAACCAACACCACCACCTTTCTGACCACTGGGTCTGGGTGAGTGGGTCCAGGGAAGGCCTCCATAGAAAAGTGCTGCAGGAGAAACATATTCTGCTGCTTGAAGCCAGGTTTCTGTAATTGCTAGTAGGTTAAGGGAGCGGGTGACAAAAAGGTCATGGACAGAGGTGAGCTTATTACAGACAGAGCAGACATTCCAGAGTGCACATGAAAAAGGGAGGGTGGTTTTTAGGAGCATGGGGATTGAGATTAAGTTGAGCGGATAGCGGCTATTCCTGGAGGAAGGAGGGTGCATGGTGTGGGGGTGAGATACTGCAGGACCAGGGTTTGGGGAGATATCCCCAGAAGTTAGGAGAAGAAGAAGGGTGAGGAAAGTAAGATGGGAGCAGGATGTACACGAGTGTACATGCCTTCCTGTCCTGGTGTTTGGGTCAGCAGGAGAGTAAAGTATCAGCAGGAGGTGATGAGAGCAGTAGTAGCGAGATGGTAGTAGTTAGGGTGGGATGTATTGGGGCGGAGTAAAGGGGTAAAGAAAGGAGATTTTGGGAACAGAGGATAGTAATATGAAAAGGATGAGTAGAGGCGGCATATTAAAAGGTACGTAGAGTGGGACTTGTAGGAGATGTTTCCCAGGGTGTTTGCTTACAGTCCATCCAGTGTGCATGAGTTCTTTGTTGTATCCTTCTTCTGCTTGAGTTATCCTGCTTTAGTTAAACTGCTGTGTTCAACTGCTGCTTCATTTACCACTGTATTCTCTGTAAGAGATGTTTGGTTGCCACATTTTAATTAAACTGTAAGAATTTAAAGTTGGAGCTAGCTAAAGAAATATATAAATACATTTACAAATGAATAATACTTACTTGGTTGTGTTTCTGTCCTTTTTATTTAAATATTCCTGTATATATACAGTTGAAATGGTTAATAGTTAACTAACCTTTGCTTTGTGCTTACTAATCAACTTTTATTTTTATAAACAATATGTTTTCTGGGGACTGGAATGCTGTTATGTGTGCTTGGCCACATAGCTTTGCAGAACTTATTATTTTGTTTGCTATATTTCTATTACACACCATATAGGGAGTTATTGTAACATCTATAATGTATTCTGATTGGTGCTTTATGGATACTGCCCGAAGTATTTGGTGTTATCTCTGTATTTAAACTCAATAATAAAGATTTTGAATTCTGCGTTTCACACCTCAGTGTCTGAATTGCATTATTTCCAAAGTACTTTGTATCTGTCATGATTGGACGCAGGGTGACAGCACAAAATTGAGTTGTCCTAACAGTGTTTTAAAATTAAATTGTACAATAAGCTAATTTTTCTCTTGTAGAACCACACTCATTTCAAATAAAAGCCCTAGCCCGGAGTGCGCATGCGCGGCCGGCGGGACGGACATGCTTCGCTGAGGCTCCGTCTCCCCGTCGGGTGACAGCGCCGCAAAGCAGCGGGTCCCGGCCTGCAACATAATCCAGGGGGACCCGACCGAGGAGGCAACCCTCCCAGGGACCGATCCACCTTGATCTGCGGCGGCTCCCTTGCAGTAAGTCGGAGTAATCCGACGGGACACATGTCCCAGCGGCAAGCGCCGCACAGACCCGCCCACCACAGCTCATACTGAACCTGGGCAGGAGTGAGAGAAAAGAAAAGGGGGGCTGAGAACACCATAACAGCCCCCCCGACTGACAGATAACAAAATGGTTAAGGGGGCACCCCGACACCAGGCCCCCCCTTCTACAAAATCAATCAAGGAGGTCCTGGCAAAGGCCTCCACAAAGATGGCCACCGCCCCAGCAAATGGAAGTAAGAAGGTGACAAATGCATATGCAGCCCTACAGGATCCGCAGCCCAGCCATCCCTGCACGTCTGAGGGTGAGTCTGACACTGAAACAGATGCCCCTACACAAGCCCTGACGCCTGACCTTACAACCCCTGACCTGTTAACTCGCTTTGAACAAATGCTACACAAAGCTTTGAAGCAAACCTCGGACCGCATCACTGCCACACTATCTAGGGAAATTCGTGAACTGGGGCAATGTACTGCGGACCTAGAACAGAGGGTAGATGGTCTTGATGCCATGCTTCAGACACATACGGATGACCTTGACCTTCTGCGCGACGAAAACGCAACACTATTGACACGACTGGAGGACTTTGAAAACCGGGCATGACGCTCAAATCTGCGTATTCGTGGCCTCCCAGAAACGATCGTCGATCTCCAATCAACAGTAACTGCTCTGTTTCAAGAGCTTGCCCCAGCTATCCCAATCGAAAGATTGGAATTGGATAGAGTACACAGGGCGTTTGCACTACGACGCACGGATGGTCCACCACGTGACATTATAGCCAAGCTCCACTTTTTCCACACTAAGGAGCAACTATTACAAGTTGCACGTAACGCAGAATCTCTACAGTTCCAAGGTCATTCATACCAGTTATTTCAAGATTTGAGCCCCACAACAATTACCAAGCGCAGGGCTATGAAACCCAACCTACAAGTACTTCAACAACACGTTATACCGTATCGGTGGAGCTTCCCCTTTGCAGTGCGATTCCGTTACCAATCCCGGGATTACACCTGTAAGACTCCAGAAGACCTACTAGACACCCTGCGGATCTTACAATTGCACTCCTCAGCGACGCCTTCAGAGAGCACCAAGCGGAGGTCTACATCCTGCTCACCGCGGAAGTCCCTCCCCACGCGTGCCACCGCAGGCCCTCTCAATCTCCACAAACGAGGCCGCTTTTCATCTCCGGGTCTATCTTCACAAGATACCATGGACTGAACTGTGTCTCATGTATATCCTTCTTCTCTCCACTTTATTTTGGCCACATACACCAAACGGTGTATGCCTTTGACTGTCATTACTGTCGGTGCGGTTAATACCGCCAATATCCTCTCTCCCTTTATCTGTTAAATTTTGGTTGTCCCATCACCTGGGAATTATTCGACTCCTCCCCTCTTCAGAGCCCCATTTTAGGTCAGTTTGTTTGGTAACCTAGGCTCTGACGGCATGTGACGCCACACCCCTTCCCCTATGTTGTTTCACTGATACTGCTAATGCCGTTTGAGTTTGGGATAGCATGATCTTTACGAATGTATTTTCTTTATGTACCTGTTGGTTTTTTTTTGCTTTTTTTTTCTACCGGGACCTTACTACCTTCTCTTAATCAAGTGGCTGTCATCCTCACGGACCGTGTACCTGCGCACTCCAACCTAGCCCCTGCGATATTGGCTATTTAATAACGCTTGGGCTACTATTGTTCCCTAGCCCACCCTGACTCAGGGTGTCCTTGGGAACCCATCTTTTAGGCCTCATATGGCCTCATACACCCCCTCCTTCCTGTTACCTATCCCATGTTGTACCCTTCCTCCCTCCCTCCAACATGACTTCAGGACTCTACACAACACACTCCACAATGACCTCATCCCCCGTCAGGCTCCACCTTGGGTAGTATTGACAGGCTATCTTAATCACTATGCGTTTTCTCCATGGGTTCATTAAATATCCTCACCCTGAACGTACAGGGCCTCAATATCCCACAGAAACGTAATAAGGCCTTCCGAACCTTTGCTACGCTTAAAGCTCACGTGGTTTGTCTACAGGAAACACACTTCACTCCCAACTGCACTCCTAAGTTTTTTGGCCCCCGATATCCTCAGGTCTTTACAGCCTCTGCCACCACCAAACGCAGGGGGGTACTGATAGCCTTTCACCGCACAACACCCTTCACGTTGGGCACTGAAATCAAAGACCCGGAGGGTCGCTACCTCCTGTTAGTTGGGCAACTCTTGGACATAGATGTCACCATTGCTGTATACTATGCCCCAAACCAAAACCCTCTACCATTCCTTTCCCATATACTCTCGATTATAGACCACCATAAGCGCGGAACTTTAATTGTTTGCGGAGACTCTAATAATGTAGTATATCCCTTCCTCGATAAATCCCCTCAACTATCTCCTGCCCCGGCCATACTGCACCGTTACTCCTTGATTGATACATGGCGAGAACTCAACCCGGCGAAACGCCAATACACCTTTTATTCTCACCCCCACCAGTCTTTCTCCAGGATAGATCATATTTTCCTTACCACCGCAACCACCCCCCGGCTCCTGACTTCTGAAATAATTCCAATACCCTGGTCTGATCATTGCGCAGTATTCACTGCTATGGCCTCCTTGGCCCCATTCCCTGCTGAATCCTCTTGGATAATTAATGATAACCTGCTTGCAAACCCAGCCCACTGTTTAGAAATCGAAGCAGCCCTTAAAGATTACTTTTCTCTTAACCAATCACCTGATATTTCTCCTCTTCTGTTATGGGAAGCACATAAACCGGTTTTGCGAGGGTTTTGCATTAGCAAAGCATCCTTCCTAAATAAAAGCAGAAGGCAGCAGCGCCTCACACTAGAGCAAACCTATGATCGTTCCCATCAAGCCTTCCAGGCAGCTCCTACGCCTGCCAATCGTGAAAATCTGGAACGTTCTAGATTGGCTCTAGATCTTTTTCTCACAGATCAAGCTGAACTCTCGCTCCGTAGATCTAGACACAAATATTACACCAAGGCAAATAAACCCAATACGTTCCTGGCCCTCTCACTTCGTAGGCTTGACCAACTCACTAGACCTATACGGATACGCACTTCTTCTGGCAATCTCACTAGTAACCCAGAACACATTCTACAGATTTTCCACAAACACCTGTCGCAGCTTTATTCCTCTTCTACACCTTTTGACCCCTCGCAAGCAGATACTTTTCTAACCTCCATCTGCTTCCCAAAACTTTCAGAATGCCAGTTGGAGGCACTTGAGCGACCCATATCTCAAGACGAAACCTCAGAGGCTATTAAAAATTTAAAACTACGTAAACGCCCAGGACCAGATGGCTTCTCAGCCACTTATTACAAAAAATTTGCTCACCTCCTTGCACCTATCCTCACTAGTGCCTTTAACGCTTTATTGTCTGGCCAAATTTTCAACCATGACACGGTACAAGCGAACATTTCCATGATCCCAAAGCCAAACTCTGACGATTCGCAGTGGTCCAATTACAGGCCAATTTCTCTCCTCAATATTGACGTTAAATTGTTAGCTAAAACCCTCTCTTCTCGTCTTAACCTATGTATTGGCTCTCTAATTCTTAACGACCAAGTGGGCTTTATCCCAACTAGGCAAGCAGGAGATAACATCAGACGTGCATCTCTCTTGGCTATTTTAGCTAGGTCTCGCAATGTTCCTGCCTGTTTCCTGTCTCTAGATATCCGGAAAGCATTTGATACAGTCTCATGGCCATACCTCAACTATATATTGCGTCGTTGGGGCTTTGGTCCACATTTTTTAACCTGGATCTTCTCACTATATCGAGAGCCCTCAGCCAGAATTAGGTATCTGGGTCACAGGTCAGCTCAGTTCCCGATCTCCAGAGGCACGAGACAAGGCTGCTCTCTGTCTCCTCTGCTCTTTGCCCTGGCTATAGAACCTCTGGCCCTCTTAATCAGAGCTAATCCGGATATCAGGGGACTTGAGATAGGGGGCACGCATCATAAGTTATGTCTCTTCGCGGATGACGTTTTGCTCTTTCTCACGTCCCCATTGACTTCCACTCCTTCTCTACTCCGGCTTCTCGAGGCGTTTGGCTCGCTCTCTGGATTGATAATAAACCCTAATAAATCAACAGCACTCAACATCTCACTTCCCCCATTAGAGTTGACGAACCTCAAGCAGATCCTACCATTCCCTTGGTCGCACTGTCATATCCCGTTCTTGGGTATTAAACTGACCCCTAAGTTATCAGACCTATACGCAGCTAATTATCTCCCGATGCTAAACCATCTTTCTGCCCTTTTGACCAAATGGTCTTCCTTACCCCTCGCATGGCTAGGCAGAATAACAGTCATCAAGATGTCTATCCTCCCAAAAATTCTATATCTATTTAGAGTCCTCCCAGTCCCAGTCCCCCCTCACTACCTCCGCACACTACAGCGTCGTATTTTTTCCTATGTATGGGGTAAAACTCGTCCTCGTATACCTCGCTCCACCCTGTACCGCCCTAAGCTCAATGGTGGTCTAGGCCTACCTGACATCAGCAAATACTATCAAGCAGCGCATTTAGCCCAGTTACCAAAATACCATGCAACCCTTGAAATCCCTCAATGGGTTGTACTTGAATCGATAGAATGTGACCCCTTATCTACAGCTAACTTACTCTGGTTGAGGCCTATAGACCGTCGTTCTATAACTAACCCCATCACTTCTCACTTTTTTCCTTATGGGATAAACTGAAAACCCAATATCCCCTCCAATCGCTACACAATCCTCTGCTCTCGTTTTTACGAAACCCAGCCTTTCCCCCGGCCTGGCAGACTCCCCTTTTATTCAAAGCCTGGTCCTCCTCTAATTTGCTCCGCACACATAATTTCCTACAGAGGAGTAAGTTTAAATCTTTTACCTCGCTGCGGGAAACACACGACCTCCCAGCCTCCGAGATCTTTAGATACTTACAACTACAACACTTTTATGCTCCCTACGCTACAATGACAAATCGGCCAGATGCTATGTCTTTCTTTGAACGAGCGTGCTACAAAGACCCCCATAGGAGTGGGCTTATTTCTAGCTTATATTCACTCTTCACTACTTCGATTACCACGTCCCCCCCTCCGTATACCCACAAGTGGGTAGTGGATTTAGACAAGAAACTTGACCAGTCTGACTGGGATCACATTTGGGCCAATACAAAATCATCTTCGCAGAACATTGTAGCATTGGAAACGAATTATAAAGTTTTAACCCGTTGGTACTTGGTCCCAGCGAGAATCGCAAAATTTACCCCTAATTACTCGCCCAACTGTTTTAGAGGCTGCACAGACTTAGGGACACATTACCATGTGTGGTGGGAATGCCCAGTGGCCCGAGCCTTTTGGGATGAAATTTTCACCATGCTATCTACACTTAGCGCTATCACCCTACGACCTGACCCATCAACAGCCCTACTCAATCAGTGCCCCCCGGACGTCTCCAATTCGCAATTTAAGCTCCTTATGCAAGTTACAATAGCGGCTAAGCAGGTTATAGCGAAATCCTGGAAATCCCCCACTCTTAGTGTTGCTGCCGTCAAAACCAGAATAACACAAGCCATGATACATGCAAAGGTGGAAGCCACAATACAAGACATGATCCCTAAATTTCTGCACATATGGAACCCCTGGGTAGAGCACTTCTTCCCGCCTAACTTTGACGAATCACTCCTTCTTCCTTGATTTCTATATTGTGTGCCCAGGATTCTGTCAATAGTCCATCGTGGGCTACAAGTAGAGTCTGCTGTAAGTTAGTTGATTGTACATGGAGTCACTGTTATTGTTCCTTTTCCCATACCCCCCCTTCCTCCCCGTCTGACCCCCCTCCAAACTTCCCCCTATTTCTTCAATGCACCTAGGAGATGTTATTTCGATTGGCTAGGACGATAATGTCATCTATTGTCGACTTTTTTTTTGTTCCTGCTTTTGCTAGAATTGTATAGACATCTGTAATGTGTTCCACATTCATTTTTCTTCATTGCCCTATTGCCTCTTCAATATCCAATGTATATCAGCAAAGTCTCCTTGTTTGTGCTGTTAAAATTTCTCTCTTGTTAATAAAAATGTTTGAACAAGAAAAGCCCTAGCCCTAATTCTCCACCTACAATAGAACATAGCAAATCCATGGAATTTTTTTTTTAAATGTTGGCAACTATGGGAAAGCTGTGTGAGAAATGCAATGCAGCTATCACTGGAGTGCGTGCAAGTAGACAAAAAGAGATGCCACGATCACCAGCACCAACTATTTAAGATATACAGTGCTTTAGAAAACTAAATGCCATTCAGCCAGGGGTTTACATCTAATTAAGTTGATCAACATTGCTTAGGTTTACCCTTTGACATAGAATGATGGCTGAATAGTTTGGCTGAAAACAAATGCTTTGATAAATTATCATATGCTTTGAAGGGGTTCATCAGGGACTGGCCAAATTTCGATCCATGTATGGGCACCCTGGTTGTTCAGAAATTGATCTATCAATCAACTTTTGTACAACCACCCTATCCTTCTTTTTTCAAATAACCGGTGCTGCTGGCTATAGCAGCAACACTGATCATTATGTTCTGATGGCAGGGAAGGCTCCCAGCTGTTAGAACACAGTAGTACAGTGGTAGCGATTCCCCCATACACCTTGAATGTGTGAATGGGAATTCAGAACTTTATTTCATTCAACCCTCTGGTTAAACAAAAAAAATGTATAATCTATGGCCTGCCTAACTCTGTAGACAAGAGATTGTCCTTTATTTAGACCAAAAAATCTTTGGATTGAGGACTGTCATATGGGCAGCTTTAGGGCCCATTCACACCATTGCAATGCAGTGGCACATGTGTGTCAACGGTGTATTGCGTTTGGCCTGCCTAACCAAAAATATTACATGAAGCATTTCTGCCAGCACTCAGTATGGCAAAGGATATGGAAATGTTGTGCAGCACTGCAACACCCCTCCGTCATCAAGGTGCATTGGCTTTCCATTCGGAATGAAAGAAATTGCATCACACAAATGCATGTAGCATGTGTTGCCACACCTTGTAATGAGCTAACTAATGTATGTATTACCACAACACAATAGTGTGAATGGGCCCTAAGTGTTATGTGCAGAACACAGTTACCTATAGCAACTGAACAGCACCCATGTTTCATGATTCTGACTACATGTTTCATGGTTCTGCTACAAACTGATGACAGGCTTCTATTGATTGCTGCATCATGCATATCCCTGGTAAGAGGTTATTTAGAAGATGTATCAACATGTGAGGAAGATTGTTTTCTCTCTTTAGGTAGATGATAGCTTGTTTCTATTACTCAGTATTAATGGAAGCTCCTTTGTATGTAACATCCTTTCCAGTATTAGTCTCTAGTGGATTGTGGCTGCCAAATTTTCATTCCTGCTGGTTCTCTTAAGTTTGTCCATGAAGGAAACATCTTGCTACCATGAGAAATAGATGTCACGGCCTAAATGATATGTCATGGCAGTTCCATGGATTGCATTCTGAAGATTTCTGAGCAAAGTGCCAAAATGTCTTAGCTCACCTGTTCATTAGCCTGTTTATCATAGCCGCTGATTACCCAACTGTGTGTACTTGGTTATCATATTTTCTGCAGTACTTACGCAGTGCTGTGTGCCAACTACGTCAATTCTCTTCCTGTCTGACCTGGAAGCCTGGGCTGGTTCTATGTACAAGTCTGATGATTATGCTGGAGAATCTGGCTTAGTTTTTATAACATTCCATTTCAGGCAATACTTATCAAGGAGTCAGGGGAAAATAAGAACACACAAAATTACTATAGGTGAAACGTGTTCAACTCACTTTCTGAGTGTGAAAAAAATTAGAACAAAAATCTGCATAAAGGAAAAACAGAAATAAAATATTTTAGGCTTTGACTCACTGACATAAAGGTATATTCTGAAGGTTTGCAGTAGTTCACATACTATTTTATTATTTAGATGAGAGGTGCTCATGTGTTTTGATAGGGGCCCCCACATTTCACATGTGCAGAGAACATGGTACAAGTTGTTTCTAGCTGACCATCATGTATTGGTCTAAAGCAAACCATAGATGATTCGACTGGTTCCCCCATCAACACAGTCAGTGTTGACATCAGCAGAGGAGCTATTGTGTTATGCCAGCAGGAAGCCTTTATGGCCAGCAGAACACAATGATTACTGCTAGAGGCTATAACCGCCAGCAGTAATTGCATGTAAAAGATCCAACAGGCTGGTTGTATCCAAATTGATTAATGGATCGACTTGGGTACAACCAACCTATCCATAGATGAATCGAATCTCAGCCGGTCCCTGCTGAACTGACTGAGATTTGATCCATCTATGGCCTGCTTTTGTTTTGGAAAGGTTTGAAGTGAGTACATATACACTGTAATTTATAGCAAGCACATCAACACACAACTGATTGTTGGGTGCATTGCAGTGCCACCCCAATGCACTGTACAGAAGCTGCAAACATCCAACACAAGTCAATGAGCCACAACACACATACTGTGCGGTATGCTGCACTGCAGTGCATCAGCAAAAAAGGCACATGTATCTTGAGGTATGTTGGTGGCCCATTAATAATGAATTCCATGCCTTACGGCAAAGCTTGTTAACATGCATCACAGCACTCATTAGGACACCACAATGGGCCATATACAGTTGCAAGAAAAAGTATGTGAACCCCTTGGGGTTACGTGGAGTTTTGCATGAATTGGGCATAAAATGTGCTCAGAACGTCATCTAAGTCACAACAATAGAAGAACACAGTCTGCTGAACATAATACTACACAAACATTAGATGTTGCCATGGTTTAATTGCACATAACATGTAAACATTCACAGTGCAGGGAGGAAAAAGTATGTCAGGCCCTAGCTTAATGACTTCTCCCAGAGCTAATTGGAGCCAGGAGTGAGCCAACCTTGACTCCAATCAGTGTGATGATATTGGATGTGTTGCTGACAGCTGTCCTGCCCTTAAAAAACACACACCTGTTTTGGGTTTACTGGTTTCAAGAAGCACTGTCTGATGTGAACCATGCCTCGCAGAAAAGAGCTCTCAGAAGACCTACGATCAAGAATTGTTGACTTGCATGAAGCTGGAAAGGGTTACAAAAGTATCTCCAAAAGCCTTGATGTTCATGTGTCCACGGTAAGACAGACTGTCTACAAATGGAGAAAGTTTAGCACTGTTGCTACTCTCCCTAGGCGGGGTCGTTCTGTAAAAATGACTGCAAGAGCACAACGCAGAATGCTGCATGAGGTAAAGAAGAATCCCAGAGTGTCAGCTAAAGACCCACAGAAATCTCTGGCACATGCTAACATTTTTGTTGACACATCTACCATATCTCCGTCTCGTAAATAATTAAAATAATGGGCCATATGTGGAATCAGAAGGTAAGGGAAAGCTTTATAATAGGCATGAAGAAGGCCGTCCGGTCCTAGGGATTTATGTGGAGCTAAGGTTTTTAAGGTGTTCTGAATCTCCTCGCAAGTGATAGGCTGATCCATTAATTCTCTATGGGCCTCCTGAAGAGAAGGAAGAGTCAAAGAACTCAGGAAACAGTTGGTAGATGAGGAGATGTCCCCTCGAGGTGAATGGTAAAGATCAGTATAAAAGGAATGAAACTCTAGGAGGATCTTACTGGGATCTTGAGATAAAGCACCGGTAGTCAGTCTGATTTTAGGAAGAGTCACATGAGAATGTTTAGGAGACAGCATGCATGCTAATAAGGTGCCTGGTCTGTCTCTCCAAGTGAAAAATGTTAAATTGGCCCAACGTAACTGCTTACCCGACGTAGTAGTAACGCACAAATTAAGTTCCAATTGGGCCTGGTCAAGTTTAACCAATAGAGCGGGACCAGTTTATGTTGGGCAACAAGATCAGTACACACTTGAGATATAGTCAAAATCAATTTGATTCAAGCCTTTTTAAGTCATGAAGACAGTTGAATAAGAAACCCCCTGACCAAGGCTTTATGGGCCTTTATGAGTTGTGTCATCTGCCTTATTCATTTCAAAGTACAATTTCAAATGTGTGGAGATATCAAGACAATAAGAAGCATTACCTAAGAGAGATTGATTACGGTGCCAATGAGGAGCAGTCCTCCCATGTGTCCAAGATGAAAGCGTCAAAAGAACCAGGTCATGGTCGGACCAAGGTGTAGAAAGAATTTTAACTGTAATCAATCTAGAAAGTGAATGTGTATGGAGAAATATATGATCAATACAGGAATAACAGTTATGAGCCCTAGAGAAAAGTCTCGAGAAGTCAGGTTAGCTTCTCTCCAGGCATCGACGAGATCATAGCAATATAAGAGCTGGACAAACTTTCGGCTCTGTCTAGAAGGGGATTTAAGCATGACGGTACAGGATCGATCCAGTAACTCATCTAATGCTAGGTTAGAGTCACCAGCCAAAATAACATCGCCCTCAAGCTCTGAGGCCAAATAACTCAATAAAGAATGAAAGAACTCCACCTGATTGATATTTTGAGCATAGTATACCAAAAAAGTGAGCACGTTTCAGCCCAAGTGACCCTTCACCAGAAGATAGCGTCCCTCCTGATCCCTAATAATTTTAGATTCAGTAAACGACAAACAGCGGGACAAACAAAGGGCTGCCCCTCATTTCTTCTCCGTGGCATTAGAAAAATAACAAAGAGGATAATATTTGTGGACATATCGTGGGGTAAAAGAAGGGGAAAAATGTGTCTCCTGAAGGACTACGATATCCGCACCTAAAGAGCGATATGAATTAAAGGCCTTAATACATTTGGAAGGAGAGTTGAACCCCTGGACATTATGAGAGAGCAATCAGATAACCCCTCTGTCAGACTGTTGGGGAGACATGATCAATAACTGGCGAACTTGATCGGCGAGAGCTATCCACTCCCAGAGCACGAGAAAAATCAGGGTTAACCAATAGCAAGGACAGAGCCTCAGATAAAAAAAAAAAAAAGAAAAAGAAAACATAGAAAAAGAAGAGAAAGAAGACACGCAGAGTATTCAAACCCTCGTGTCAAGCAACGTCTGGTATTACACATTATAACACAAACAGAAAAATAAATTGTCAGGACTAAAACCCTATAAAGGAAGGAGTCTACCCAGAGAACTATCGCAGGGGAGAGTCTTCCAAGTCTGGGAATCTGACAATGTCAGGGCATGCTCCTAATGAGACAACAGATGGTGTCCTGGGGTATTTCCTCCCAGATCTGGACCAGAGCATCACTGAGCTCCTGGACAGTCTGAAGTGCATCTGATGGACTGAAACCTGATATCCCAGAGGTGTTATATTGGATTTGGTCAGGCAAGCGTGGGGGCTATTCAATGGTATCAATTCTTTCCTCCTCCAGGAACTGCCTGCATACTCTTGCCACATGAGACTGGGCATTGTCGTGCACCAGGAGGAACCCAGGACCCACTGCACCAGCATAGGATCTGACAATGGGTCCAAGGATTTCATTCATTGGGTGCCATTATCTAGCCTGTAGGGGTCTGTGCGTTCCTCCATCGATATGCCTCCCCAGCCATCACTGGCCCACCACCAAAATGGTCATGCTAAACAATGTTACAGACAGCATAACGTTCTCCATGGCTTCTCCAGACCCTTTCACGTCTGTCACATGTGCTCCGGGTTAACTTGATTTCATCTGTGAAAAGCACAGGTCACCAGTGGCGGACCTGCCAATTCTGGTGTTCAATGGCAAATGCCAATTGAGCTGTATGGTGATGGTCAGTGAGCACAAGGCCCACTAGAGGACGTTGGGCCTTCAGGCCACCCTCATGAAGTCTGTTTATGATTGTTTGGTCAGAGACATTCACACCGGTGGCCGGCTGTAGGTAATTTTCTAGGGCTCTGGCAGTGCTCATCCTGTTCCTTCTTGCACAAATTTGCAGATACCGATCCTGCTGATGGGTTAAGGACTTCTACGGCTCTGCCCAGCTCTCCTAGAGTAACTGTCTGTCTCCTGGAATCTCCTCCATGCTCTTGAGACTGTGCTGAGAGGCATTGCATACCTTCTTGTAATGGTATGTATTGATGTGCCATCCTGGAGGAGGTGGACTGCCTGTGCAACCTCTGTAGGGTCCAGGTATCGCCTCATGCTACCTGTAGTGACGCTTACCCTAGCCAAATGAAAAACTAGTGAAAAACATTCAGAAAAGATGAGTACAGAAAAAATGTCAGTGGCCTGCACCTGTAAAACCATTCCTGTTTTGGGGGTCATCTTATTGTTGCCCATCTAGTGCACCTGGTGTTAATTTCATTAACATCAAAGCAGCTGAAACTGATTAACAACCCCACTGCTACTTAACTGACCAGAACAATATCCCAGGAATTTAATTGACTTGATACTATACTCTGATTAAAAAGCATTTCTTTAATTTTTTTGAGCAGTGTATTACATGACTGACAGAATTTATTTTTGTTCAGCAGCATTTATCTTGTTATCTGTTCAAGGCTCCCCATCCATGATATCAGCCCACATTTTCAGACTGCAGCAAGCTTGAATTATGTATGCAAGGTAAGGGGAAATTTGTGTGAACTAAATAATCTTTATGGTAATTGCCTATTTGCTAGTCTGTCCACATAAGTCTCTATTTTTGGTGCAGTGTGTAAAGTGATTATCAGGCTGTGTATGGAAATTTAAAGCGAGACCTCATTCAAACATACCCAGCGTGTCTTTGTTCCCTTTTCATAGAGAAAATGTTACAATCTTTTTTTAACACAAGTAACAGAGACAATTGCCGAGGGGATATACACAGTATTAGCATAGAAGAATGATGGAAGAAAAATATTGAATCTGCTCTTTTTTTAACATATAAATTTTGCGCAAAAAGCCAAAGTTACGTCTGCTTGCTTCATCACCCTGATGAAGTCACGTGATATTCGTGACGTAACGCGTTGGTACGTTCATTGTCTATTGTCATGACGTCACTTCTGGCGTCTGCGCCATATTGGGACTCCATGAAGCCGCATGTCAGGAGGACAGCCGATTACTGTGTGCGATCGTTTGCCTACATGTAAGTGGGTATTTTGTTTTTATTTAATAAATTGGATATATTGCACTATGGAGCCTGTTTGGTTTATGTCTCTGAGTGGAAGATAAAGGTGTCGTTGGAGCGGTGGAAGAGGTCTGGCTAAAGTTACCATCATTCCGGTCATACTGAAGGGATCAACAGGAGATTGCCTGACTATCTGTTGAAAGCTGGTTGGCCCTTGAGGTCATTGCAAGGAGGTGAGGGGGCACTCAGATTGTTTTGGGATTCCTGTGGCACGTATGACATATCCACGTGTGAAGAGTTCCTCACCTGTGTACTCATATTGGACTGTTTATCACCCCTTAGTCACTTACTAAGTGTGTGTCAATTTGCACCTTGACACCAGTGATTGATATATGCTATTTATGCTGTCACAAGGGGGTTGATTCACTTGTGTTGTTTTATTTGCTTCGTATGCATTGTCTTAATGAATATTAGCAGCGCTGCACCATTTTCATAGTTTTCTGCTTGCTGTATATATTAAACAAAATACTGCAGACCTTAGAGAACTCGACAGCCTTCTTGCATGGCTCAGATTTGTGGAAAGCCTTTATAGGCCATGACCTAATGAGAAAACATTTTTTAAGTACACTAAACGTGCGCTTCGTTGCATTTCATTTTTCGGCTGAAAATTTCATTTTCAGAGATTCAAATGTTTACAAATTTCCAAATATAGACATAGCAATGAATGTCAATGAATCTGAAAAAAGTTATAAAGAAATTAACAGTTTAGTCCCATGGGAAATTAATAAAATTTTTGAATTTGTTTGATAATTCAGACAAAGTAAGGATCGAAATTCCATTTCATTCGTTAATTTGAATGCACATGAGGCCAACTGATATTGTCCAATCAGCTCATGCCATTTCTCTTGGTGAGTTGGATTAGCATCTGCAAATACCGAATCTTTCCAACTCAAAACAGTCTGATTCAATAATATATTGAATATATAGCAATCTTTTGGAAAAACTGTAACTTTTTTTTAATCCACCCAGACCAACGAAAATACAAAATGAATGCTGAAGATGCTAAATAAATTCTGAAAACAAATCAGTTCAACATATCAAATATGTTGAAACAAGATCCTTCAATGAGCGAATGCAACTGAAATGAAACGTTCCGGAGTGCACATTTTTAAAGAATACCACTGTGAAATACTGGAAAATCAAAATCCTGTTAGCTATACATAATACATACTTATTTTTAATAAAACTGATAAATAAGTAAGACTGAAAGACATTGGAAATACATTTTAATAATGATCTAAGGAGCAGTTTTCAGGAAGATATCCGCTCGTTATTGGCAAGCTGTAAATTTAAATGGTTTCGTAGATGTGCCTACATATTACAAGATTATTGCTAAATTTTAATTAATTGACCAGTTAACACCTTATACGGCCACCTATAGAGTTTAAGCCTATGAAGGGTGGCAGCAGTGTAACATGCATATACCAATCTCATTATATACCCTAACGGAGTGGAAACACTGGTGGTTAGGCAAGATTTTCTAACATATATCCTTAATATTTCCAATAAGAACTTTAAACAGGGAATGTCTTTGGGTACCTAGGGAAATTATATTTTCCCCTCATTTGGATCAAAAATATTAGAAATGTGCAAAGAGCATCCCATTTTAATGCCACTGTATACAGGCATTTCAAGTCACTTCCTTTTTTGCATTTTATTTTCTTAACTAAAACACAAGTGCAAGTTACAGGTAGTCTTAGTTCTGTGTTTATGGCTCATCGTATAATATTCTCTAATTCTCTGCTATTGTGCCCTTATCTCATTATCAGGTCTATCTGATGTGAGCAGCTTATTCCATTGTTGAGTTATGGCAGGAGTCTGAGAGGCCACAGGCGGACACAATGGTCTCACTGTGTAATGTTAGCATTTCATTTCCATTGAATATGGCTGTGTTTAGACATGTACTGCCTTGATTGTGATGTGCCAGATACCAGAATGATGTAAATCACATTACAGCAATTATTGCACAACTTTCTGGTATGGGAAACTTCCTCCTAGCCATGGTATATATATCTATTTTGAGGAAAAAGTCTTAGTTATATAGTATATACTGATATTTATAGGAACATTTTGATAATTTAGCTGGAGGCTCTGTGTTTCTATATTTAGTAATTTAGCTGACAGAAAGAGCAGTGGAGTTCAAGTCTAGTGATGGGTGAATCTACCTGTATTGGATTTGGTGAATCTAGTTTAAAATTTAATGATCCAAAATGTAGGGGCTAATCCCATGTCTATGTGGGGGTGAAGTTTTTAAATTCTGGTAAATTTTAGGGCTAAAATGCAAACTACTGTAGAAAGAAGGCATGGGAAACTGGGCACTGCCATGGGAGACATGTAAAGAGGGAATTTTTTTCATGTGACTTCAGGGGGAACATTGAAAATAAATCTTTAAATAACATATTTGGGAATGCCTTAAAACTGTAAATTGTGTTATGGAACACACAGTTTTCACACACAGTCTCAGTGATAGAAAACACCAGCAGCGCATATTTGGCTGTGGAGTTTATTTTTTTCTTTTACAATTAGTTTGGATTACTTTCAGCAGCAGCACCACAATTGGACTTGCTACAGTTTGAAAAAAGGACTTTTTAAAGGTATCTTTAGCATCAACACAAGCTTTTTTATCCAATGATAATAGATAGACTTGCACGCAGGAAGTTTTATTTCGTCATATAAGTTATGTTGACTCGATTCATTTTCGAAATTCATTTTGTATCTTCGGCATTCATTTCATATATTCATTGGTCCAGGTGGATTCGAAAAATGTTACCGTTTTTCTCAGAAGATTGTTATATATTCGATACATTATCAAATCTGATGGATTTGAATTGGTAGGATTCAATGTTTTCAGATGCTAGTCCAACCCACCAAGAGTAATGGCATGAGCTGATAAGATAATATCTGCTGATGTCATGTGCATCCAAATTAACAAATGGAACAAAATTTAGATCCATTCATTATCCGAATCCAAATTATCAAACAAATTTGAAAATTGAATTAATTTCCCCATGGGCCGAACTACTATCATATCATATGACATCCGAATGAAACGTATCAAAAAAATGTGTTTGTTAATTTCGTTATAACTTTTAATCGGATTCCTTTACATTTGTCCATTTGGAGATCATTTACATCAGAATCTCCAAAAATGAAATTTTCATCTGAAAAACAAATCCAAAATGAAACAAAATGTATAGCAATAGACCTGCTTTGATCAGTGGATAGAAATTGTAGAAATAGAATTTTGCTGTGGCTTTCCCTTTTCTCACTGATGCAAAACTGTCACTGACCAATTTTTATCAAGTGTTCATTAAGAATAGGAGACCAAAGATGATATAGCATTGAAAAAATGTACAGTTTGAATCAGGGATAATAAGTAAAAATGTAATAACAAGAAAGGGTATAGGCAAGTGTTTTACTATAAGAATTCAGTAAACGCAGATAATGCAGTAGTGTAAAATTGCCCAGTAGCAGGGAAACTTTATTAAGCAAGGCTAAGTCTGAATTTATTAGAGACAAAAGCAAAAGACGGAGTTTTAATACAAGAATTAAAATACTGCATAGGATACAGCTGTGTAAACTTGGCCAGCAGCAAGACAGTTTTAAGTAGGGTCAGTAAGCCTTACTGGTATATATCTAACTTTTATTTTAGCTGATGGGATAGTGGGGTGCTGTGGATGTGAGCGATATATTGTAAGGTGATTGATGTGCACACTGTTCTTGCATGTATCTTTTTTATTCTAAAGCTGAATTCCAGATATGGATTTTTCTTGCGTAAGTGTATTGGCATAGCATTGCATATGCCATACATGTGGGACCATTCTCTGACTAGACAAAGAGGCAAGATGATGACCTCACGATCTTCACCTTGTCCAATCAAGGAATGCATTCTGTGAATGGCACCTGTGCCAACTGACCAAACCCTTGTGCTTAAGGGACCCCGAGCACAGCGATGATCATTATAGTAGCAGTGGCTTCAACAGTTATTCTCTGTTTCCACAGGTATTCCACAGGCATGGCAAATGCATACTTACATTGGTCCAAGCTGGACCGGTGTAACTATGCAAAAAAGGCATACATGGTGTAGCCCTATCAATTAGCATCACGTTTTAGGGCAGGTGTCTAATTTTTTGTAGACCTCATTCAAAGCATGTCCCTAATACTGAAGGCAATGGTGGCTGGTGTCAGGATTACAGAAGGTTGAACACATGCTGCTCCGTGCTATGGGGATATCAGCTGTAGGACAGCTGTTGGAGACTGGTATTGATTAACAGTTAGAACTGCAAATAGAAGAAGGAAATAAATAGAAAAAAATACTCCTCCAAGTTTCAGTCCTGTTAAAACTGTAAGGAAATCAGTTGACATGCAAATGGTACATTATTTTTCATTTTAGATATTGTGAATTACGAATTGTGAAATATGGAATTTGAGCTAGCAATGTCTTTGCTATCGTCAATTCCATGCCCTTTCCCCCCGAGTTTTCTGTATAGTGGAGATTATTCCACTCTACTCACTGCTTACTCAAAGACTGGGCAATATTGATAGGTAAGTCTGTGCCCCCCCCCTTATCGTATACCAGATTTGGAGGAATTTTGTTTTATGCTGAACTTTATACTTGATATTTACACCCCGATAGCACTGAGTGCGACTTGGCATGCGATCTGCATGCCATGCGACTTGCTAATCGTATGCCAAGTTGCACCCTATTGTCCGCAATTACAGCGGTCAAATCGGTGCGGTTCCAACTTGTTCAGAGCCGCTCCAGTTTCTACATGTACTAGGTTTGGTGCGATTTGCATAGATATCTGTGTCAGATGTCTTACAAATCGCACCTGAAATCGGCATGTCCCTCGACTTTGAAAAAGTGTGACTCCACTGTAAGTCACGCAATTTCAAAGTAAAACTTGATATGATTGGGGTGTTAAGTTGATTGTGTGCATTTCTTACAACTGTTGAGTGCTGTTGAAGAGGTCCAAAGGGTCCCTTTACTAGATCCCTGCAGAGGGGGATTACAACCTATTTGCTTAACATAGTTGTCTAACATGAAATGCTGGCAGATTGCACATAAGTTCTCCATTGTTGGCATCCTTCTGGGCACCAGGTATGTCAAAGAGCTCAAAGCTCTCCAGTATCAGGTACCATTGCTCTGCCATTATAGACAAGATGATAGGCTCCCAATCTGATGCTTAGAAATGGGCACCTAATGTTAATATTGATTTACCCATAGATGATTAAACACATTTTATGGATCAGAATACTGGGAACCCATGCCAAATTTCAAGATCACAGAGGTGACTTAAGATGCAGAAGCAGTTATTCTGCAAACAAGTTTTGCGTCCAAATAGACAGTTGACTGTCAAAGCACTTTAAGGTGTATGTTCTATCTGTTTTAATGAATAATAACATTACAGATCTGTAGATTATGGATGCCATTACCTTGATGTCATTATGATATTAAATATCAGCAAATGCGTGGATTTACTACTGTCTTTTGATGGAAAGGGTTTTAGAATGTCATCATTCTGATCCAGGAATGCTCATACTGGGTGTGATATTTTTATTATCATTATTATGTCAGATGTCAACTTATACATTACATACATTATCTATATGTATATATATTCAGCAAAAATCTGATTGACCAACAAAAAATATCAGTGACATAATCCACTACTTATAAAACGTCTTCATGGCCAGTAGCTCTCGTAACAGACATAGTATGATAGTTTAAAGAAAACAGAGCATACTGGCCTTGTGAAACACATTCTTACATTTATTATAAATACAAGAAATCACTACTTGCTGACAGAATTGAATAAAACAGCCTATAAGCACACATCTTTGCTGACCAATGGAAAGCATTACACATGGAAAATCTAATGTCCCATGACATGAGGAAGAGGCAAGTCCTCAAAACGCATTAGCCTGTTGGAGGTCCAGGGTTCCCACTGTGAGATGCAATGCTATGTGAACTGGACAGTGCTGTTCTTTTTATGATGAGCTATTAAATTATTTGTCCTTTGTGAGTATATTATTATCTTCATATCAATAAAAATGTGTTTTAAGGTAATGTTCTAAGCAGGTGCGCCCTCTGTTCTTTTTTGGATCCAGGTTAAAAAAATGAATGGATTCCCCCATCCACATATTCAAGGTGTAGGAAGGAATCCTCCCCACTGCTTTATTGCATTCTTTTAGGTGGGATAGTGGTGGCCAAAATACACTAATCAGTGATGCAGCTGATTGGCCACATGAGCTGATCGAACACACATTTTCCAACAGTCCCATTTGAGAGGAGTTGGTCACTAGTTCGACTCCTTTCAAATGGGAATGGCTATAGATGGATCAAATTCAGCCAGTCCCTGCTGCATGCACACAGGCAAAATAGATCCAATGCACTCTTCTAAACACCCCCCTTCTCCCCTTAGGCTGTACTAAAAAATAAATGTGAAAGAGGAGGTGCAGCGCTATATAACTAGACACAATAATAAATAAACCACTAATGCTACACAATAGTGATAAACAGTGACTAAAATTAATAATGCCACTAAATGGTGGCCGTAAAGTGAGGAGAGTGAAACAGTCCAATGAAGGAGTGCTCTTGAGATCCGGGATGATCTTCAAACGTCCTATATGAAGGACCAACAGGTGATAAAATATGAAGACTGCGCACTCACCAGATACGCAATCTTTATGCGCATTTGTGTAAAATATCACTGGACCTCCTGTATCCTCATCCTGGTCTGGTCAGATATGGTCAGCATATCCCTCAAGGCCTGGTATCCAAATAGATGTAGGTTTTCCGTAGATTTGGCCGGTTTTCACCAATGCTCAAATAAATAGAAAGGGCCACATAGTGTAATATCCTCAGGTATCTTTATTAGAGGTACAGGATAGCAGGAAAACTGACATGCAAAAGTATACTGACCAAATGAAAATCAAAGATGGCTGCCGGGGCCCCTCGTGGCGCCGGCGGTGAGGCGTCCGACCTGCTGTAGCTTTCACTGACGCGTTTCGAGCAATGGCTCGTACTCATAGGGGTGCAGCTTACAGTGGTGGACGCAAATGACAGTCTTTAAATACGAACGGTGGCGCATGCGCAGTACATCATGCGCCATTTTCCCTATGCTGGATGTCCGCGCAACAGGCGCCATATTGTTGTAGTCCGACCCGATGGCGCATGCGCAAACGCCAAACATCGGGTACACAGAAGCAAACAGCTGAAATCAATGCTGTAAGCACCAGGAATGATTCGATTGAATACTATGGACATCAGGGATGATTCTATCTATAGATTATAAACACCTGTGTAAAGTGAAACCCAAGTAATATGGCTATGGGCAAAAAACAAAATTGGATCCTAATTTAATAGATCCAAAATCCTATTATATCGCCCATATTTATCATGACAAAACAATTTAAGTATATACATCCCAATTATGGATAAAAATATATTTACATAAAAATAAAATTAAAATGCATATAGAAAATCATGTAAAAACCTGATGGTCATACATAAATATCGGCATATATATGATCTGCCAAGCGAAAAAATGTACATACATTATAAATACCCTACTGTGTGAAAATCACATCTAGGGCCAGTGATAATTCACTCAACCATGTATATACATTCGGTGCAACTATAAAACATAACATATACCTATAGACCTATGAGCCACAAGTACATGCTAAATATTAAAATAATAATAATAGTGATGATAAAATATTACCTAAAAACAAGAATATCATCATAATGGCAAATAGAAACCCATATAATTTTGATAAGTTAACATGAAATAAGTTCACTTTTGGGAACAATGACAAGAAATTCATACATAAATGTACATATAGAATGATATCTAAATAGTCCTAATTAGCTGTTATCGATAAAACTATTGATATCTAATTCTATATTAAGTCCCATGGGGTGCATACAGTCCATCTGGAATATCCATTTTGTTTCCATTTGTGAGACTGCTCTTTTTCTATTTATGCCCCTCCAATGGGCTTGTACTGTATCGATACCCACAAACTGTAGTGAAGATGGGTCCCTATTGTGATGGGTCCTGTAATGTAATGATAAAGAATGATCTTTAAAACCCTTTTTAATGTTGCTAACATGTTCACGGAGTCTGTCCTTCAATTTTCTGATGGTGCGCCCAATGTACTGTTTTTTGCACGGGCATTGCAAAAGATACACGACATATTTGCTATGACATGATATAAAGTTATTGATCTTAAATGTCCTGCCAGTACTGGTTGATGTAAAATTCTCCACCCTCTTTTTCCTTTTGCTATTACAGGTGCATATAATACACCTGTTGCACGGGAAAAATCGGTAGTGTTGTTCAAAAAGGAAATATTCCTAGGAGGATCTATAACATTCGGGGCTATGAAATTTCTCAAAGATTGTGATCTTCTATAGGTAATCTCCGGTCTGTCAGGGAGGATTTTAGTTAACACTGGATCCGCCTTCAGAATTTTCCAGTTCTGATTAATGATTCTAGAAATGGTCTTGTATTGTCTAGAAAATGTAGTCACAAAGGGACAAATTTTTTGTGATTTTTGTGAAGTATTGTTAGCGAGCAAGGAATTTCTATCCATATTTCCTATCTCTTTCATAGTACGGTTAAGACATATCTCATCATATCCCTTTTCCAAGAACCTGTTTTTTAAGACAGATGCTTGTGAGAAGAAGGTGTCAACCGAAGTACAGTTTCTTCTCAACCTCAAGAATTGACCTTTCGGTATATTTGAGAGCCATAGCGGGTGATGACAACTACTAATGGGAATGTAACCGTTACGGTCTGTTCCCTTAAAAAAGGAAGAGGTTATAATGGTGCCTTCTTGATTTATTAATGTCAAATCTAGGAAATTCACGCTAGTTTTACTATACTCAAAAGTTAGTTTGATGTTTAAGGTGTTATTATTAAGGGTGCCAAAAAAGTTAACTAATGTTTGTTCATCCCCTTTCCAGATAAGCAGTATATCATCAATATATCGCCTATAAAAGTATAATTCTGGCCAATCTCTGGCGTATATAACATCCTCCTCCCATCTCGCCATAAATAGATTTGCCAGGCTTGGGGCGAATTTCGCTCCCATAGCCACACCCCTCGTTTGTAAATAGAAATTGCTATCATACCAGAAATAATTTCTAGTCATAGCAAAATCCAAAAGGGTAAGAATAAACTTTTTATGTGAGAGAGACAAAGTAGATTCATTGAGATAAAAGTCTACTGCTTGCATACCCTCTGTGTGATCAATACTCGTGTACAGAGAAGCTACGTCAGCTGTAACTAGAAATATGTCGTCATCCACATGGAGGCCTTGGATATCCTGTAACACTTGTTTCGTGTCTCGCAGATAAGATGGCGTTTTCCGTACTAGTGGTTGCAGGAAATAATCTATGTATTGTCCTACAATTGCTCGAAACGCGTCAGTGAAAGCTACAGCAGGTCGGACGCCTCACCGCCGGCGCCACGAGGGGCCCCGGCGGCCATCTTTGATTTTCATTTGGTCAGTATACTTTTGCATGTCAGTTTTCCTGCTATCCTGTACCTCTAATAAAGATACCTGAGGATATTACACTATGTGGCCCTTTCTATTTATTTGAGCATTGGTGAAAACCGGCCAAATCTACGGAAAAGCTACATCTATTTGGATACCAGGCCTTGAGGGATATGCTGACCATATCTGACCAGACCAGGATGAGGATACAGGAGGTCCAGTGATATTTTACACAAATGCGCATAAAGATTGCGTATCTGGTGAGTGCGCAGTCTTCATATTTTATCACCTGTTGGTCCTTCATATAGGACGTTTGAAGATCATCCCGGATCTCAAGAGCACTCCTTCATTGGACTGTTTCACTCTCCTCACTTTACGGCCACCATTTAGTGGCGTTATTAATTTTAGTCACTGTTTATCACTATTGTGTACCATTAGTGGTTTATTTATTATTGTGTCTAGTTATATAGCGCTGCACCTCCTCTTTCACATTTATGTTATTGAAGGTCTGATACGGTGCCTTTTTTTGGTGTACAGCTGCTGCTCATTACATATTCACATAAGCGCTCACTTATCTTTTGTTTTTCTTGTACTAAAAAATAACTCTATTATATTAATAATGACAGCACTTTAGAGGAAGAATCCCAATTTTTCTTTTCAATTAACTCCTCTCATATTTTAATGAACTATTCTGAATTTTTAAATCTACTTTTACTTTAATTTACTTATGTAAAAAACAGGATTCCCTCTCTAGAGTCATATACAGGTGAAACTCGAAAAATTTGAATATCGTGCAAAAGTTCATTTATTTCAGTAATGCAACTTAAAAGGTGAAACTAATATATGAGATAGACTCATTGCATGCAAAGCAAGATAGTTCAAGCCGCGATTTGTCATAATTGTGATGATTATGGCTTACAGCTCATGAAAACCCCAAATCCACAATCTCAGAAAATTAGAATATTACATGCAATCAATAAAACAAGGATTGTACATAGAACAATCGGAACTCTGAAAAGTATAAGCATGCATATGTACTCAGTACTTGGTTTGGGCCCCTTTTGCAGCAATTACTGTCTCAGTGTGGCGTGGCATGGAAGCTATCAGCCTGTGGCACTGCTGAGGTGTTATGGAAGACCAGGATGCTTCAATAGCGGCCTTCAGCTCTTCTGTATTGTTCGGTCTCATGTCTCTCATCTTTCTCTTGGCAATGCCCCATAGATTCTCTATGGGGTTTAGGTCAGGCGAGTTTGCTGGCCAATCTAGCACAGCAACTGAACCAGGTTTTGATGCTTTTGGCAGTGTGGGCAGGTGTCAAGTCCTGCTGGAAAATGAAGTCAGCATCCCCGTAAAGCTCGTCTGCGGAAGGAAGCATGAAGTGCTCCAAAATCTCCTGGTAGATGGCTGCGTTGACCCTGGACTTAATGAAGCACAGTGGACCAACACCAGGAGATGACATGGCTCCCCAAATCAACACAGACTGTGGAAACTTCTCACTGAACTTCAAGCATCTTGCAGTGTGTGCTTTTCCATTCCTCCTCCATACTCTGGGTCCTTGGTTTCCAAATGAGATGCAAAAGTTGCTCTCATCAGAAAAGAGGACTTTGGACCACTGAGCAACAGACCAGGTTTGTTTTTCTTTAGCCCAGGTAAGACGCTTCTGACGTTGTTTGTTGTTCAGGAGAGGCTTGACAAGAGGAATACGACATTTGAAGCCCATGTCCAGGATCCGTCTTTGTGTGGAGGCTCTTGATGCACTGACTTCAGCCTCAGTCCACTCCTTGTGAAAGTCCCCAACACTTTTGAATGGCCTATTCCTGACAATCCTCTCCAGGCTGCAGTCATCCCTGCTGCTTGTGCACCTTTTTCTTCCACACTTTTCCCTTCCACATAACGTTCTATTAATGTGCTTTGATACAGCACTTTGGGAACATCCAACTTCTTTTGCAATTACCTTTTGAGGCTTTCCCTCCTTATGGAGGGTGTCAATGATGGTTTTCTGCACAACTGTCAGGTCAGCAGTCTTTCCCATGATTGTGATTCCTACTGAACCAGACTGAGAGACCATTTAAAGGCTTAGGAACCCTTTGCCGGTGTTATGGCTTAATTAGCTGATTAGAGTGGGACACTTTGAGCCTAGAATATTGCACCTTTTCACAATATTCTCATTTTCTGAGATTGTGGATTTGGGGTTTTCATAAGCTGTAAGGCATAATCATCACATTTATGACAAATCACAGCTTGAACTATCTTGCTTTGCATGTAATGAATCTATCTCATATATTAGTTTCACCTTTTAATTTGCATTACTGAAATAAATGAACTTTTGCACGATATTCTAATTATTTGAGTTTCACCTGTATCTAGGCACAACGCAGACAATGTAGTTTATAAAAAAGGCCAGCAACAAGTATTGTTTCCAAGCATGTGCAAATAAAACAGATCTCTTAGATTAGAAGATGAGAGACGTAATTTCTACATCACGATGTATGTTTATATCACTTGACTTTTTATTCCACTTAATCAGTACAGCAGATGTGTACCCTGCATTTCACTGTACTGTATTTGCTTAATATGGAAAAATATGAAACTTTCCCTTTCCTGGCATCTTTAAAAAAAGTCTAATTTCCTACAATAACAACCTATGACTGCATAGTACAAGTCACTTGGAGTCCCAGATGACTAACAATGATGGAATCAGTTCCACTGTTCTAGCAGATACCAGATTTTAGATCATTTTAATGTCTGTTCAAAAGCTGGCCACACATGGAAAGAAATATTACTTTTTTAAAACATAAGTTAACATTTTAACTTATATTGATAAAGCTACTGATATTGTGGTTTAGGCATTTCATGTTTTTGCCTTTGATAGATGAGGATGTCCAAAATAGTAGAGGAGAGACCTGACCATCTTTTCTTCAACTATAAAGTTTTTTACTTCAGATATCAGAAGGTGCCCCCTGATCCAACCAAAACACATGGATCACGATATTCATCTTACATTATTATTATTATTATACAGTATTTATAAAGCGCCAATAGTTCGCTCAGTGCTGTACATTACAAAGGGGGACAGAACATGTGACAGAACAATACCAATACAATACAAAACATGAGGGGATTGAGGGCCCTGCTCTTTCGAGCTTACAATCTAGGAGGGAGGGGATGGTGGCACAGGAGGAGAAAGCTGTGGGGGATGGAGTGGTAGGAAGAGTGGAGGAGGTCGGCAAGTTAGCAGGGGGTGGGGTAGGCTTCCCTGAAGAGATGGGATTTCAGGGTGCGCCTAAAGGAGAGGAGAGTAGGTGATAATCTGATGGGTTGGGGCAGGGAGTTCCAGAGGATGGGTGACACCCTGGAGAAGTCCTGGAGGCGGGCATGGGAGGAGGAGACCAGGGAACTAGAGAGAAGGAGGTCTTGTGAGGAGCGGAGTGTGCGTTCTGGGCGGTACTTGGATATTAGGTCAGTGATGTAGTTCGGGGCAGTATGGTGGGCAGCTTTGTACGTCAGTGTTAGGATTTTGAATTTGATCCGTTGCGCAATCGGAAGCCAGTGGAGGGATTGGCAGAGGGGGGAGGCGGAAACGGAGCGGTTGGAAAGGTGAATGAGTCTGGTAGCCGTATTCAGGATCGACTGAAGCTAGCGGCAAGGCAGGCCAGTGAGGAGGGAGTTGCAGTAGTCGAGTCGTGATATGATGAGGGAGTGGATGAGCTGTTTAGTGTTTTCTGGGGTTAGGAATGTGCGTATTTTGGCGATGTTGCGGAGGTGGAGTCTGCATGAGTTAGTTAAAGATTGGACTTGGTGCTGGAAGGATAGGTTGGAGTCCAGAATGACACCAAGTACTCTGGCCTGCGGGGTGGGTTTGATGGTGGCGTTGTTAGATGTGATGGAGAAGTCAATGGGGGGTGGTGTCCGGGCTGGGGGGAAGACAAGCAACTCGGTGACATGCCGCTTGCATGTCACCAATGTTCACAATATGCATTAAAACGATTATTCTAATCTGGACTAAAATAAATGTAAATGTTACTTTATGGCTATTTAGAGATTAGGCCAGTGCCTGATATTAGTTAAAGCATGCAGGATTTGTGTGTAGTATGACCTCCAAGTCCCTCAAATTGGTTAGCTGAAACTGTAAGACTAATGCTTAGAAATTGATACAACGTAAATGTATTAAAATATGCTACAATGTTAGGTGGCTAAGTGGACTGTGACATGTTTAACTGCTGTGTGGAAATCAAAGTAATGTAAGGTAATTGTTTAATAACATAGCAATTAGTAACCAGATCGCTTAATTGATGAAGTTATGTTACAAATGCCATTTTAATTGGGCCAAAATCACAGTGCTTAAATTTCTGGCAACTTAATTTTTTGCAAGCTGTGCCAAAGGGAAACTTTGTTATCCAGTGCCCATTCATTGTTCAGGTTAATCTCCCTGACAAACAGGTAGCCTATTTAAAGCTGTAAACACCAGGAACACCATGCCTCAGACAGGGGACCACATGGGTAGACCAAGCCTGCATTACAGCTTATCACTGCAGGGGGTACTGGGCTTGTCCAATTAAACTTCATCAATTTGTTCTCTTATCAGAATCTTCATCTCAGGAGTAGCAGGTGAGGAATGTCACTATGGCCCTCAACATTTACTTTTGCACCTGTTACAATAGTGGGTTTTGCAAATGAACTTTGCCTTTATTTTGACCCATAATATGAAGTAGCTGTAAATACTGTTCTCCATTGTTCTGTTTCTGAATCATCCTAGTTCTCAAGAGTGTTTCTGTGTTCAACAGTATATACTGTGGGATTTATAAAATCATGAAGTGATAGTGTAGTTGATGGCTACAGAGGCCACCATAGAGGTGCAGGCACAATAAGGTGACCCTCACGCATATATTATAACTGCTGGGTCCCTAATACAATGGTCATTAAAAAAAAAAAAAAGCAGAAGCTTTTTGCAGATATGTTCTCCTCCTGACAATCCATGACCAGTGATGTCTGCTGGTGGTCTATGGTCATTGGATCGGTGACTAAAAACAGCTGGATTGGATATGGTCACCTTAAGAGCACTATGATCATTTGCCTTTTCTTATCTGCTCAAGAAGAATGATGCCATTCTATTTTTGTTTTATTGCACATGAAGATGCCCGTAAAGGGATCAAACAGTAATAGAGATAAACCACATGAGATGACTTTTGCTTGATCTGCTCTGATTGAAAAACATTTCATGTCTATATGGTATCAGCAGATACATGGAAAATAGGGAATGGATACATTAGAGAACTGTTGTCACCATTGTTTTCCCACAAAAAGTAGGTGCTGGATCTGTCTGTAACATGTTCCTTCTTCCTCTCTGCATAGGTTTCTCTCTGTAACTGTTCATGTTTAGTTCCCTGTTGGTAGATTCAGTAGCTTGGGGCTGCTAGTTTATGCCTTCAGGACAGTATGCCTTCTAGCACCTATGGTGCTACCTTAATGTAGTGACCTCTAGTAATAGGCTTTGTTAATTTGTTAGTTAGAGGCTGGGTGCAGTCAGCCTGGGTGTGAGGTAGAGTAAGTTCACCTTGACATAGGCTGGGAGCCTGTACAGGTCAGGGCTTCTGGAGCCTTCCCACCCTTCAAGAAACTGCAAGAACTTTCTGGAAGATGGACGGAGGGGGGGAGGAAGCCCAGATTTACATGTTTAGGGGAACTCAGGCAATCCCCAGGCAGGAGGCCGGGCATGGTTGCTAAGAGCAACTCTTAAATGTGTCAGAGCCTGTGCAGCAGGGAGTTGTTGCTGGAGTCAGGTGGAAGATGGACTGAGAGGAGGCTAGAGTGTGGAGCCTGGGAGGGGGCCCAGGTAGGGGGGCCTACCTACAGGCAAGATACTGGAAAGAAGGATCTCTTATGCCCAAAGTTCTCCTTTGGGTGACATCCTGTGCAGCAGGGAAGGAGAAAGCCCAGCGTAAGTCCTGAAAGCAGCTACCAACCCATCAAGGAAGCTAAAAGGACATTGTGAATACTTCTACATCCCCTTGCCACATAAAGGGAGAGGGCAGTCAGGTGCAAGCCCCAACTAATTCTCACTTGGGACTACTTAATTGTTAGCTCTTGCCCAGGGATACCTACAGTACAGCTGGGTGAAGAGGAGGATTCATCTGAGGTCTGAGGAGGTACACCAAGGGGACTTCAGTGCTCCTTAAAGAGACAGTGCTATTTTTCCTGATCCACATTTTTTTCTACAGTGTACAGGTTGCTAAGAAGTTTGTCCTCAAGTTTGCAGTTGCATATTGGGCATCCAATATACCCCTAGACCCCATCCAAGTTGTTAACCCCTCAATAAAAATAACAAAAAAACTAGCCCAAGGACTGTTTTCCTTACTTGTGGTAAGATGCGTGTGTGCAGATATGTGGGAAATGCATTTTGCCTGGCCATGCAGAGCTTAGGAGGAGCCCAATCAAATCCAGCAGCTCCTGCGGGGGTAGCACTACATTAAGATAGACCCTCTGTCAGGTTTTTATTGCTGTCTGTACCTCCACTGGGGAGACTCATCCTCACTATTAGTTTTGGTGACCATTGTCTCTGATACAGTAAGCAATGAGAAATTTGGAGTAATATGTTGATACAGAAACAGGAGATGAGAGAAAATCTTCCAATGGAAAAAACCTATTTGGATGACAACTGTAACAGAGAAGATTTTATTCTTGCATTGACTCTAACTTCCTATGTGCCTCTGTGGTAGGAATTGAAGATAAATGTCCCAGATGGGTAACAGACAGCAAAAAAAAAAAACCTGTTGTGGTTTTAACTGTTACCTAGTTTCTCTGAAACAAACAAACAAAACAAATGTTGGAATTACATGCCCTTTAAGAGTTCAATATTGCTTAAAGTGATTTTATTACATGTTATATTGATTTATTATAATTTTTTTTTGCTGATTAAAAATAGAATTTTACCTTATATAAACTGGAATAATACATTATGTATTTTATCGTGTGGTGAATATGACAATAATGTCCAGAACTCCCTTCTCCCATTGTAGTTAAAGCTGTTCTTTGCCCTGTTTGAAAAAATAAATAAATAAAAGACAGCAGCTACAAATACTTTTAATAAAAGAACACTCACCTGTCCAGGGGCCGAGCACTATCCTCACCTGAACTGGTTCTTTGCCGGTCTTTGGGTCCCTGGGGCCAGCAAGTTTGTTTTTTTTTAATCTGAATGGGCAGAAAATCACAATTATCCCATTAAGGGGTGCTGCCCTATAACACCATAAGGTACCAAAAAGTATTATGAATAACTTGCACCTCAAAAAGCATAGGAAAACAATACAAACACTGGTGTACCAAAAAAAGTACAATAATAAAAATCAAACTACCAGTGGTACAAGGCTCCAACACAGTGGATTATAAAATAAAAACTATGCCTAACCAGAATCCAATGTCACCTAAAGCAGATACTTGTGAATATTCCCTTAGAAATTGAATGAAGTGGCCGTTGATGAATTATCTATACAGCAATCATTTATTAAACTTAATAGGACAACCTCTATTTCGGTAAGTATCTTGATACAAGGGTAATATGGAATTAACCAGTTTCATCCAGAAGCGAACTGATGGAGGTTTAGGCTTCTTCCAATGAAGGGTAATGGCTTTTCTGGCATAAATGAGTAGTAGACTTAATAGAATTCTCGAAGCCAGCTTAGGGGACAAATTTTTGGCTAGGCCTAGTAGACACTGTCTGGGAGATAAAGCCATATGAGTATGCAATATAGAAACAATAACATCAAGAACCCATTGCCAGTATGAGACTATTACAGGGCATGTCCAAAATACATCCGTCCATCCTGGAAACAGATCTCTGTAGAGAGCAGACCGCGGAGCAGCAACTGTGGTTTCATTACCAAAAGACAAAAAATGTTTTGGGATGAAAGTTGGTTAAAGTACAATGATATAAAACAAGTACAGGATCACCACTAAGTAGGGTGGAGCCATGCACACCCGCTACCACGCATGCGCAACCGGCCGGTGGCCATTTTGGATGCTGGAAAAATTTGACTTTTTGGTTTTACATGCTCATCTATGTCCACTTTCATGTGAGTGTAACCATATTTTAAATAAACATTGTTTTATTGGTTTTACACTATGTGGAGCATTCTTCTCTTGCATGTCTCCTAATACATATTTGGTTCCTAACTGGAGTGGTTTAGCTACCTTATTAGGGATCATTACTTGGAGGATCTTTGGCTTTTCTCCCTTGGGGGTCCAAGGAGGGTCCGGATTTCCAACCTTCTGGGTTACCATACAACAAAGCGCAATTGACCACTCTTAACAGGGGGTCACATCTCCCTGGTAAGCCTTTAAGTGAGTGGGTGGTGACACATCAGCTATTCCTAAAATCCTTGGATTTTTCCTGTTTCATCACGGTCTTTGGGGACTTTCCTTTATTTTGACAACTCTAGACTGACATTTCTTTAAATTTTTTTTATTACAATTTTGTTTCACTAATTGTTTGGTATTCTGTTAATACCAAAGGATAACTTTTGGTTGATTGCCATGGCCAGAAGTGGGAGCAGGTACCTGTCAAAACCAGGTACCTGCTCCCCCCCCCCCCCAAAAAAGTGCCAAAAATGGAAGAGGAATGGTGAATTTCCACTTTATTAAAGGAGAAGTACAGCCAAAGCTGGCTGTACTTATCCTGTGGATCAGAGAAGTGCAGTTTGTTCTGCACTCCTGTGACCCTTTTTTTAGCTGACAGTGGGCTGAAACACGCTGTTGGCTGACATCACTCAGCCAGTCCAGGCCGGGGAAAGATCCCAACTTTGAATTCGGAATCCACCCAGAAGCCTGAGCCAGCCACTCCCTCTCCCTTCATAGTCCAGCTCTCCAGTGAGCATGGGGGAGGGGGGGCAGAGCAGAGACCAGTGACTGCCAGTCACCGCTCTCTGCTCACAGTGGCAGTGAGAACTCAGTGATCACATGACCACTGATCACCCTTGGAGTTGGAGGGGGATATATGCAACTTTGGACTGATGCTGCATCCACCTAGGCTGGTATAATTTAAAAAGAAAAACCCTTAGTTATGATAACTGCCCAATTACAGAAGAGAACATATATCTTTGATATTCTCTTCTAATCAGCCAATGTATGGGTCCTTCCAGTTTAAAAGGATTATAAATATCTAACTTGATATCAAATGGTTGAAGTGTAACATATGGTTATATGAAACTTTTGTGTGTACATGATCTGCCCATTTAGAATAGTTACCGGATGTCTTTATCTGTCAGCTAACCTAAACTGTGCATTAATAAATCTACAGTATAAACTTGGTTAGTTTTAGCTGCTGGTAATTAAACCAGCCATTTAAAAATATAAGAACTGCCATTACCAACCTTCTTGTAAAAATGCAAGTTGTCTGGCTATCTAAGTGCTTTCTGAGTAACTAACCTGAAAATAAAATATGCGGCAAGTGAACTCAGAGTTCCTGATCTGCGTAGTCTTTTTGAGTCAGCAAAGTGCTTTCAAGATGTCCAGCAAGCTTCAATACTTTTATTTTGGTCTTTTTCTGAATCAGACAAAAATTTACCAGTGTATGGCTAGCTATAGTTACAGACCTAGGACAAGTATACAGCTCACAAAAATAAGAATGAATATCAAAATTCCTTTTCTGAAGTGTATGGAAGCAAAATAGCCAGCTTGACATTTAGCCAAATAGCATTTTTAGAAGGACAGGTTGGCAATGGCAGTTTTCTCGTTTCCCTCATAATGAGTTTTCTTAAAGGGACTGTTAATGGCCATGAAACTGAACCCTATATTTCTACGAGCTAGGTGTTTTAGGTTACATCATTGATCAAGGAATGTTTTCATCACTCTATTAAATTGCCCTGGAGTGTGATCATTTATCACTTAAGTATATCCAGTGGCTGAGAGTAACTCTGAGCAAGTAAGGTGTCTGGAGCAGTGACATATCTAGCTGGTGTTTATGGCTTGACTTTTAGGTAATAAGCCTCATGTTATGCCAAAAGTGTACAGTTTAGCTTCAGCCATTGTCAGGCTTGTTCGATGTGATCCAGACTCTATTACATTATTAAGTTACAAAACTTCTGTAACTGTATCACAAGGGATTGTAGAACAGTATCACTTGTTTTTCATCCTGCGCATTATACAGTGCAAATAGGAAATAGAGTATTATTATTGGCACCAAAGAACGACAGGCCTTGTTTTCTGCATGTACACAAATTGTTTCCATGTTTAATTAGCCTCTGAGAGGATTCTGTTTCTTTCCTCTCCGCTGGGACAATAGAATAACCTTAGGTTTGCACTTTGTAACCATAAATATACCAAGGTAATTCAATCTGTTCTCACTGGGAAAATTACAAATGTCTATGTTTTTATTTCTCAGAAATAAATGTAAATGATTGGAGCTGTCCAATTTAAGAAATAAACTAATGTTGCAATACATTTACTTTATACTGAGATCACTTTAATCAAAACCATGATTAATACACAATAAATTGACTTGATATTTGTAAAAAAAAAAAGCATACATGGCGTAATATGGCTTATATTCAGGAATTATGTAACGATTATGATGGCTAATCAAAACATGTAGAAATCACTGTTCTACTGCATAAAGTAAATGAAGTACATCTTCTTCACCTACAGATAAGTTGAAATTGGCACTTTTAAAATCTAGAAATACCAGTTTGTACACTAAAACGATACAGTATATCTGCATAAAGTTGCCAACATAGACACTTGTACAGAGGAAGAAAGAAAACAGAATAATGTTTTTCCTATAAAACCTTTAAAAATATTGCTTTTAGTTTAGTGGGGGGAGAAAGTACAATGATCATATACCATATTTTTCGCTCCATAAGACACACCTGACCATAAGATGTACCTAGATTTTAGAGGAGGAAAACAAGAAAAAAAAATTCTGAACCAATGGACTGCAGACATAGTACAGGAAATGACCAGAGACTGCAGGCATAGTACAGGAGATAACCAGAGACTGCAGACATGGTACAGGAGATGACCAGAAACTGCAGACATACTACACATGACTAGAGACTGCGGACATACTACAGGAGATGACCAGAGACTGCAGACATACTACAGGAGATGACCAGAGACTGCGGACATATTACAGGAGATGACCAGAGACTGCGGACATACTACAGGAGATGACCAGAGACTGCAAACATACTACAGGAGATGACCAGAGACTGCAGACATACTACAGGAGATGACCAAAGACTGAGGACATACTACAGGAGATGACCAGAGACTGTGGACATAGTACAGGAGATGACCAGAGACTGAGGACATACTACATGAGATGACCAGAGACTGCGGACATACTACAGGAGATGACCAGAGACTGCAGACGCAGTACAGGAGATGACCAGAGACTGAGGACATACTACAGGAGATGACCAGAGACTGCGGACACAGTACAGGAGATGACCAGAGACTGCAGACATAGTACAGGAGATGACCAGAGACTGTGGACACAGTACAGGAGATGGCCAGAGACTGTGGACATAGTACAGGAGATGACCAGAGACTGCGGACATACAGTCAGGTCCATAAATATTGGGACATCAACACAATTCTAACATTTTTGGCTCTATACACCACCACATTGGATTTGAAATGAAACGAACAAGATGTGCTTTAACTGCAGACTGTCAGCTTTAATTTGAGGGTATTTACATCCAAATCAGGTGAACGGTGTAGGAATTGCAACAGTTTGCATATGTGCCTCCCACGTGTTAACGGACCAAAAGTAATGGGACAATTGGCTTCTCAGCTGTTCCATGGCCAGGTGTGTGTTATTCCCTCAGTATCCCAATTACAATGAGCAGATAAAAGGTCCAGAGTTCATTTCAAGTGTGCTATTTGCATTTGGAATCTGTTGCTGTCAACTCTCAAGATGAGATCCAAAGAGCTGTCACTATCAGTGAAGCAAGCCATCATTAGGCTGAAAAAACAAAACAAACTCATCAGAGAGATAGCAAAAACATTAGGCGTGGCCAAAACAACAGTTTGGAACATTCTTAAAAAGAAGGAACGCACCGGTGAGCTCAGCAACACCAAAAGACCCGGAAGACCACGGAAAACAACTGTGGTGGATGACCAAAGAATTCTTTCCCTGGTGAAGAAAACACCCTTCACAACAGTTGGCCAGATCAAAAACACTCTCCAGGAGGTAGGTATATGTGTGTCAAAGTCAACAATCAAGAGAAGACTTCACCAGAGTGAATACTGAGGGTTCACCACAAGATGTAAACCATTGGTGAGCCTCAAAAACAGGAAGGCCAGATTAGAGTTTGCCAAACAACATCTAAAAAAGCCTTCACAGTTCTGGAACAACATCCTATGGACAGATGAGACCGAGATCAACTTGTACCAGAGTGATGGGAAGAGAAGAGTATGGAGAAGGAAAGGAACTGCTCATGATCCTAAGCATACCACCTCATCAGTGAAGCATGGTGGTGGTAGTGTCATGGCGTGGGCATGTATGGCTGCCAAAGGAACTGGTTCTCTTGTATTTATTGATGATGTGACTGCTGACAAAAGCAGCAGGATGAATTCTGAAGTGTGTCGGGCAATATTATCTGCTCATATTCAGCCAAATGCTTCAGAACTCATTGGACGCCGCGTCATAGTGCAGATGGACAATGACCCAAAGCATACTGCAAAAGCAACCAAAGAGTTTTTTAAGGGAAAGAAGTGGAATGTTATGCAATGGCCAAGTCAATCACCTGACCTGAATCCGATTGAGCATGCATTTCACTTGCTGAAGACAAAACTGAAGGGAAAATGCCCCAAGAACAAGCAGGAACTGAAGACAGTTGCAGTAGAGGCCTGGCAGAGCATCACCAGGGATGAAACCCAGCATCTGGTGATGTCTATGCGTTCCAGACTTCAGGCTGTAATTGACTGCAAAGGATTTGCAACCAAGTATTAAAAAGTGAAAGTTTGATTTATGATTATTATTCTGTCCCATTACTTTTGGTCCCTTACAAGTGGGAAGCACATATGCAAACGGTTGTAATTCCTACACCGTTCACCTGATTTGGATGTAAATACCCTCAAATTAAAGCTGACAGTCTGCAGTTAAAGCACATCTTGTTCGTTTCATTTCAAATCCATTGTGGTGGTGTATAGAGCCAAAAATGTTAGAATTGTGTCGATGTCCCAATATTTATGGACCTGACTGTAGTACAGGAGATGACCAGAGACTGCAGACATAGTACAGGAGATGACCAGAGACTGCGGGCATACTACAGGAGATGACCAGAGACTGCGGACACAGCACAGGAGATGACCAGAGACTGTGAACATACTACAAGAGATGACCAGAAACTGCGAACATAGTACAGGTGATGACCAGAGACTGCAGACATACTACAGGAGATGACCAGAGACTGCGGACACAGTACAGGAGATGACCAGAGACTGAGGACATACTACAGGAGATGACCAGAGACTGCAGACATACGACAGGAGATGATCAGAGACTGCGGACATACTACAGTACAGGAGACTGCGGACATAGTACAGGAGTACAGAAGATGACCAGAGACTGCGAACATAGTACAGGAGATGACCAGAGATTGCGGACATAGTACAGGAGATGACCAGAGACTGTGGACACAGTACAGAAGATGACCAGAGATTGCGGACATACTACAGGAGATGATCAGAGACTGCGGACATACTACAGGAGATGACCAGAGACTGCTGACATACTACAGGAGATGACCAGAGACTGCGGACATAGTACAGGAGATGACCAGAGACTGCGGACATAGTACAGGAGATGACCAGAGACTGCAGACATAGTACAGGAGATGACCAGAGACTGCGGACATACTACAGGAGATGACCAGAGACTGCGGACACAGCACAGGAGATGACCAGAGACTGCAGACACAGTACAGGAGATGACCAGAGACTGAGGACATACTACAGGAGATGACCAGAGACTGCAGACACAGTACAGGAGATGACCAGAGACTGAGGACATACTACAGGAGATGACCAGAGACTGCAGACAAACGACAGATGATCAGAGACTGCGGACATACTGCAGTACAGGAGACTGCGGACATAGTACAGGAGTACAGGAGATGACCAGAGACTGCGGACACAGTACAGGAGATGACCAGAGATTGCAGACATACTACAGGAGATGATCAGAGACTGCGGACACAGTACAGGAGATGACTAGAGATTGCGGACATACTACAGGAGATGACCAGAGACTGAGGACATAGTACAGGAGTTGACCAGGGACTGCTGACCTTTGGGGAGTGGGGGGGGGGCTGGTACCCGAATTTGACAGGTACCCGCTCCCACTTCCACAGAGTTGTTCTTCCTCCTAGTCTTGTAGGACTACAGGGCCATTCACAAAGCACAGAGACTGAGGACATACTACAGGAGATGATCAGAGACTGCGGACATACTGCAGTACAGGAGACTGAGGACATAGTACAGGAGTACAGGAGATGACCAGAGACTGCGAACATAGTACAGGAGTACAGGAGATGACCAGAGACTGCGAACATAGTACAGGAGATGACCAGAGACTGCGGACACAGTACAGGAGATGACCAGAGATTGCAGACATACTACAGGAGATGATCAGAGACTGCGGACATACTACAGGAGATGACCAGAGACTGCTGACATACTACAGGAGATGACCAGAGACTGCGGACATAGTACAGGAGATGACCAGAGACTGCGGACATAGTACAGGAGATGACCAGAGACTGCAGACATAGTACAGGAGATGACCAGAGACTGCAGACATAGTACAGGAGATGACCAGAGACTGCGGACATACTACAGGAGATGACCAGAGACTGCGGACACAGCACAGGAGATGACCAGAGACTGCGAACATACTACAAGAGATGACCAGAAACTGCGGACATAGTACAGGTGATGACCAGAGACTGCAGACATAGTACAGGAGATGACCAGAGACTGCGGACACAGTACAGGAGATGACCAGAGACTGAGGACATACTACAGGAGATGACCAGAGACTGCAGACACAGTACAGGAGATGACCAGAGACTGAGGACATACTACAGGAGATGACCAGAGACTGCAGGCATACGACAGGAGATGATCAGAGACTGCGGACACAGTACAGGAGATGACCAGAGATTGCAGACATACTACAGGAGATGATCAGAGACTGCGGACACAGTACAGGAGATGACCAGAGACTGCAGACATAGTACAGGAGATGACTAGAGATTGCGGACATACTACAGGAGATGATCAGAGACTGCTGACATACTACAGGAGATGACCAGAGACTGAGGACATAGTACAGGAGTTGACCAGGGACTGCTGACCTTTGGGGAGTGGGGGGGGAGCTGGTACCCAAATTTGACAGGTACCCGCTCCCACTTCCGCAGAGTTGTTCTTCCTCCTAGTCTTGTAGGACTACAGGGCCATTTACAAAGCACAGAGACTGAGGACATACTACAGGAGATGACCAGAGACTGCAGACATACGACAGGAGATGATCAGAGACTGCGGACATACTGCAGTACAGGAGACTGAGGACATAGTACAGGAGTACAGGAGATGACCAGAGACTGCGAACATAGTACAGGAGTACAGGAGATGACCAGAGACTGCGAACATAGTACAGGAGATGACCAGAGACTGCGGACACAGTACAGGAGATGACCAGAGATTGCGGACATACTACAGGAGATGATCAGAGACTGCGGACACAGTACAGGAGATGACCAGAGACTGCAGACATAGTACAGGAGATGACCAGAGACTGCGGACATACTACAGGAGATGACCAGAGACTGAGGACATAGTACAGGAGATGACTAGAGATTGCGGACATACTACAGGAGATGATCAGGGACTGCAGACATACTACAGGAGATGATCAGAGACTGCTGACATACTACAGGAGATGACCAGAGACTGAGGACATAGTACAGGAGTTGACCAGGGACTGCTGACCTTTGGGGAGTGGGGGGGGGGGGGGCTGGTACCCGAATTTGACATGTACCCGCTCCCACTTCCGCAGAGTTGTTCTTCCTCCTAGTCTTGTAGGACATGTGACAGGTCCCAGAAGACTACAGGGCCATTCACAAAGCACAGCGCTTCTCGTGCATGCGCAGTGGGCACCCGGCTGTGTGCCCACACTGAAGATGCCAGTGCGAGGGAGAGAAGATGGCCAGTGACAGCAGGACACTGCTGGTCCGAGGAACAGGTAGGACTGAGGAGTGGGTTCTTCTGCACAGTAGAGCCGAGCGGCCGGCCTGGTATTCTAACACGGCGGTGGTGGGAATACTGGGCCGGCCGCTCCATAATCGCTCCATAAGACGCACAGACATTTTCCCCCATATTTTGGGGGGGGGGGGGAGTGCATTTTATGGAGTGAAAAATACGGTAGATGTTAAAAACCACATAGGAGCTCTATCCACTCCTACCATCTATATTTGGCATATTACCCTCAATCCGGCCTTACACCTTGAAACCTGACAGTTGGTGAAATCTTCTAGTTCAGGGGTTGGCAACTGTTGGTGAACTACAAGTCCCATCATGCCTCTGCCTTTGGGAGTCATGCTTGTAACTGTCAGTTTTGCAATGCCTCATGGGACTTGTAGTTCTACAACAGCTGGAGGGCCACAGTTGCCCACCCTTGCTATAGTTGATTGGGCTAGTAGGCAGTGTTAATTTTGACATCAAATTTCAATTTAGTTTTATCCATACTGTAGTCTATTGACTAAAATGCCATTTTTGACATTTGACATTTGACATTTTTGTCTCAGTCATGTTTTAGTCATCTGAATTGTTTTAGTTTTAGTCATATTTTAGTCAACTAAAATCTACAGCATCAAAAACAAAAAAAAATGTTGCCTTTGACAAACAGAAGTACAACTTTAAAATATAAAAAAACAAACAAACTGTAAACTCTATTGGCTGTAATGCTATTTGCACATATTACCTGTATATAAAAACTTGAACAGTTTTCTGTTAATAATGAAACACATATCAAGTAACATCTTTATAAATAAAACCAAGTTTTGTAAACCAACAAGAATATTGCTTTTTTGACCAACTGTAATTCTGACATCAAATTTCGATATAGTTTTAGTCATAGTCTTTTGACTAAAATGTCATTTTAGATTTAGTCGTATTTTAGTCATCTGAATTGAAACTGAATTTTATTTTCATTTAATTTTTGTCACTGAAAACATGCAGCTAACGAAAACTATGATGAAAATATTTTCTGTGATGAAATTAACACTGCTGGTAGATGATAGATTGCTAGGGCTGGCCATAGATGCCTCATATTTTTTTCAAACAACCAGAGGGCTGATCGCAAAAAAACAAACAGATTGGATGGATGGAGAAATCCTCCCCTCTGTGCTGTTGTATTCTCCTCCACTGTCAGAATACACTTGTTTGTAGCTGCAGCCCATGGGCTACAGCTTGCTGATCAAGAAAGCATTTTCAGCAGTCCAGCTCGACAGAACTCAGTTGGTAGATCAACTTCTGATGAGTGGAAATGGCAATAGATGGATCAAAATTCGGCTGGTCCCTGTTCAACTGGCCAAATTTCAATCCACCTATGGGTAGCTGCAGAGATGGAATGATGCATTTAAGTCTTAGAGAAAGTCAAGTGTTTAGGAGGGTTGACTGCTGTGTCACTAAATGGACCAGTCCAAAGAAGTAAAAAAATCAAACATCTGAGAAATGTAACAGTACATGAGGCAGACAATTTCTCTAATTTGTTCCCCGAAAATATCACAATTTTCATTGCTGATCACAATAATCACAATTTTCATTGCTGATCACAATAATCAGGCAATGTTTAGAAGCCTCAAAGGCACCTCAGATTTTGTTTTAAATTGTCAAATTTTAAACCTTATGCATTAGCCTTCCATTATCCTACATAAGTCTTGATGTTGCTTCTACACCGTGTTCCAAATTATTATGCAAATTCTATTTAAGTGTCACAAAGATTAAATATTTTGTTTTTCAGTTTAACTCATGGATGGCATTGTGTGTCAGGGCTCTTTTGATCACTGAAAACAATCTCGGACACCTGTGATAATTAGATTGGCAGGTGAGCCCAATTTAAGGAAAAACTACTAAAGGAGGGTGTTCCACATTGATAAGCAGAGCACCATTTTCAAGCAATATGGGGAAGAAAAAGGATCTCTCTGCTGCTGAAAAGAGTGAAAAAATTCAATGCCTTGGACGAGGTATGAAAACATTAGATATTTCAGGAAAACTTAAGCATGATCATCGCACTATTAAGAGATTTGTGGCTGATTCAGAGCACAGATGGGTTTGTGCAGATAAAGGCACATTGAGGAAGATTTCTGCCAGATCCATGCATCGGATCAAGAGAGCAGCTGCTAAAATACCATTACATAGCAGCAAAAAGATAATTGAAGCTGCTGGTGCCTCTGGAGTCCCACGGACATCAGGGTGTAGAGTCCTCCAGAGTCTTGCAACTGTGCATAAATCTTCTATTCGGCCACCAATAACCAATGCTCACAAGCAGAAAAGGCTGCACTGGGCAGAAAAATATGTGAAGACTAATTTTCAAACAGTCCTGTTCACTGACAAGTGCCGTGCAACTCTGGATGGTCCAGATGGATGGAATAGTGGATGGTTGGTGGACGGCCACCCTGTTCCAACAAGGCTGCGATGTCAGCAAGGCGGTGGTGGAATCATGGGAACAGAGCTGGTCAGCCCCTTTAGGTTCCCCGAAGGTGTAAAGATGACCTCTGCAAAGTATGTGGAGTTTATGACTGACCACTTTCTTCCCTGGTACAGAAGGAAGAACTATGCTTTCCGTAATAAAATCATCTTCATGCATGACAATGCACCATCTCATGCTGCAAAGAATACCTCTGCATCAATGGCTGTTATGGGGATAAAAGGAGAGAAAGTCATGGTGTGGCCTCCATCCTCCCCTGACCTCAATCCTATTGAGAACTTTTGGAGCATCCTCAAGCAAAAGATCTATGAGGGTGGGAGGCAGTTTACATCCAAACAGCAGCTCTGGGAGGCTATTCTGACATCTTGCAAAGAAATTCAAGCAGAAACTGTCCAAAAACTCACAAGTTTAATGGATGCAAGACTTATGAAGCTGCTATCAAATAAGGGGTCCGATGTTACAATGTAACGTGACCTGTTAAAATGTTTAAAAAGTTAAAATGTTGTTAAAAGTTTGATTGAAATAGCTTTTGATTTCAGTAAATATGTTGCAAACACAACAAAAGACAATTTTCAGTTCTTTACAACCTATAAAGTGTTTTGAAACTTACTGTGCGTAATAATTTGGAACAGTGCATTGTAAGATTTTTATGTTTCAAAAAAATACTGTTATCATTAGGAGGTTTGTTCAATAAAATTTGAATTGTACTCTTAACCTCCTTGGCGGTATTCCCGAGTGTATCTCAGGGTAAAATTTCAGTACCAAGAATGGTAACCCCGAGCTACACTCGGGCTTACCATACGGCGTTGCTCAGGGAGTCCCTGCAGCACTTACCTTGTCCTTCACTCCCGCGATGTGTCCCCTGCAGCGTCCCCGGCCATCTCCTCCGGCCGATGCCGGCATCCGGCTTCCGTGTTCTGGTCCCTGTGACGTCGGGACGTACGGGCGCCGGAACCGGCTGCAAATTTGAAATTTTTAAAAAATGTCATTTTTTAAGAAATGATTATTATATAGTAAAACATTGCTGTTTCAATGCATTTCACATATATTTTGTCCCTACTGCTTTGTCCTGTGCCCTGCCTGCATTTTGACTGTTCTTTCTGCCTGGAAACTTAGAGAATTTCATGACGTCCAAAAAGCATCCCTTTATGTCAAAAGCGGTTTTAGACCAGCTAGAGAACAGCGATAGTAAATCAGAACTACTTGCAGAATTGAGTGATAATGATTTGTGGGGAAATTCGTCATCAGACACTGAAAACGATTTTGCGACTTTGCTCAGCGATGTGCGAATTTGCCTCTGTATTTCAAATTTCAGTGTTTTTGGTTTGATTATATTATTGAATTAAATATATTATTATTATATTATTATTTTTTATGATTATTTATTAAATTATAATTTATGATTTCGTGTTTCAAGTTTTATCATATCCGGAATGTTTACTAGACTCTTGTTCGGACAGATTTCAGTGAGTTATTCCTAATAATTACAGCCTACAATAAAAAACTACATATTTCCATGCAAAAAAATGGTACCGCTTTCAGCACAAAAAATCGGAAATAATCATACCGCCAAGGAGGTTAATAGTTGATAACATGAGAATTATGCTGACTGTTATTTACATCAATTATTTAGGTAAATGAGAAAAATATCATTTGCATAATAATTTGGAACACGGTGTATGGATTAACCCTTTAATTTAACATGGATTTGGGTGTCTTCATATGACTCACAAATCAAAAGCATTACAATACTCAAATAATTATATGAACGCTCTCAGAGAGTTGTTCATTGAACTGGCTGCTTGACCTACAGTCCCTATTCCATCACATAAAATAATCAAAATGATGCTTCGTAGGGTAGAAAAACTCATCATAAAGGAAACCTGGAGACTGTTATATATAATGTCTCCCTCTGAAAATGTTATTTACCTGGGTGTCACGCTAGTTATTTTCCACAATATCTTAACCATATGCTTGCAATCAGCATGCAAATAATACTTTTTTCTGAATTTTTTCTATTTTACGGTCAGTGGGGTCAAAATTACAGTCGGCAACCAGCATTTTTAGAAAGAGGTAAGCAGTTGCAGCCCCTGTATTTCACTGCTATTTCCTTTATTATACCCTTTATCATATCATATAGACCACTATAGTTAAAAAAGATGAATTCTTGCAACTACAATACATGTAAGGACACTATACAATATACAGTATAAATCCAGTTTTATTTCCCATGTTTTTATTTATTTTTCTCAGTGTTTATATGCTGACAAAGCTATCCAGCAAAAATAACTGTTTCAGGGGTTGTGAAAACTATAAAACACTGCTGGGGTGTTTACCATGGTCAGCTTTTATTCATACGATTTAAATCTTTTTTTCAAAAGAAAATAAGAAAATAAAAAGTAATGATATGACTGCCTAAAGCATAGCAACTAGAGTTAGGCTTTAATTTTTTGTGCTGCTTATTTAAAGACCATTTAAAATTATATGTCTGTTTAGGTCTACTGTGTTCACAGTGTGACAACACAGCTGTAATTTCATTGCAGAACAAACATTGTTGTCATCCTGTTAAAGGAAGTTGAAAAATAATGGAACTACTGGCAGGATCAACAGGTAATAAAACTATATTATAGGAGGACAGGAAAACAAATATTTCCATGTTAATAAAAAAAACAGACTGCATTCATTTGGGGTTATGTACTATTTATTTCTTTCAGGTACTTATATAGTGCCGTCAATTTACGCAACGCTTTACATATATATATTGTACATTCACATCAGTCCCTAACCCTCAAGGGGCGTACAAACCTGGAGAATGCAAATCACCCCCCATATGTCATATTTATTTTACCCATAGGTCAAGTTGCAACAGTTTATTTATAAAATGGTAAAAAAAGGTTGCAGGATCTTTGTTGTCAGATGAAGAGAAGGGTTTCAGTAAGGTGAGTCAGTAGAATTTACAATATTATTGTACACAGCAATATTAATAGAGATACAAGCTTCTTAATACCTGTTATCATGTAAAGAATGTATTGTGTGAAAGGTCTGTCATGTTTGTCACATTATGCCTTATTTAAACATTGTTTCTTACTAAACTGACAAAAAGTGATTCTAAAGGCTTAAAAAAAAACAACCCAAAAATATGTTTATACTTACCTGCTGTGTGCAGTGGTTTTGCACAGTGCAGCCCAGATCCTCCCCCGACGGTGCTCCTGGCTCCTTCTTCTTGTTAGGTGCCCCCACAGCAAGCAGCTTGCTATGGGGGTACCCGCTGCTCCATGTGTTCATTCACACATGGAGCGGTGGCTGGACCTCGCCCCATCTCTCTTCTCATTGGCTCACTGGCTGAGATTGACAGCAGTGGGAGCCAATGGCTCCCACTTCTGTCTAAGCCAGTGAGGAGAGAGAGTCCTTGGATAGCCAAGACTCCTGAGCACATCGCTGAATCGAGAAGGGACTTAGGTGAGTTTTAGGGGGGCTGGGGGGCGATGCTGCACAGAGACGTGTTTTCACCTTCATACATAGAATGCAGAAAGGTAAAAAAACATTGAGCCTTTAGAACCACTTTATCTATCTAAGAAGGAAACAGCATGCTGATACTAACACAACTTATTGTTTTTATAGTGGCTGCAGAACATCAATAGGCTGCATCCATACAATGTTCAGAAAATATTAAATAATATGTACTGAAGCCTCTAAAGGGTTTTATTGGAATCCACCTATCAAACCTGTATAGAAATGTAGCAGGGTCTACCCCACCTGCTTTATGAGGATCCAAAAAAATCTGTTTCTACTGTTTTGAAGTAGCGTAAACTTTTTTTTTAAGCATTTGTCGCAAACACTTGATCAGTTTGGTTCCTGTTAAATCTAAAACAGTTTGGTCAGTCCCTAAAACTGTTAATGGGAATGAACTGAGATTTTGCAATTACTTTCTTTATTGATTTATTATGATCAGGACTAAAGAAATAAAATATTAGCAATATTATGTAGTCTTCTATCCAGTCAATAGGTGGTGCTCTAGTCTACTTTTCACATGTTGGTAAAATCACTTATACTTTATTCTGACATCGTTCTGTTAAAAGATCATTATACAATGTACCCGCAGACAATGTCCCACAGCCCACCATATTGAAAGGAGCAAAGCCAGTGATGAAGCATAATGTAACCACCAGGAAGATCCTATGGGGGGTGAGAGACATTCAGCCGCTGGAAGAATGGCCCAACATGTTTCGCGACAACAATTGCTTCTTCAGGGGCTTTGTAGTATTGTCTAAAAAAGATATGTGTATTTGAATATACACAGAAACACATCATGCAAATATGAAAAAGGTTCCTATAGCAATATACTAAGATTTACATACAATGGTATCATGCTCCATGCAGCGGTAGACCCCCTAGTCACAGAGGGCAGGCCTCCTCTATGTTCTAATGGGGCAAGGGGCTGTCCAGGGGGCCAGATATGGGGGCGCAGTAGTAGCCAATGATCCAGAACCCTTAGAGGCCTAAAACAGCTATCAAAAAAGGGAAGGAAAAGGAAACTACTGAAAGACTCAAACACAAAAACATATATAAAGTTATATAGACTACAGATGTCCTCCTCCGTTATGCCATACCAGTGATATAAATACTGGTTAGCTATGTGTTACCTTAAAGAGATGTTATTGTAGCAAGACTCATTGCTGATAAACGGCCAGATGGGAGCGCTGCCAATGGGGGTGGATGTTTCTAAACGTCCCCTCGCATCCATTGTCTGTGCACGCTCCCTGGGAGCGCGTGGCACCGCAATCAGTGCCCGCTGTGTCATATCACTGTAGGGACCTCTGTGTGAGGTCCTGATTCCTGATTCATGTAATCACTGATTGGCCAATCAGTGATCACATGAATAGTAGTAAACAAGATGTCACTTCCTGACATGATTGCTTACTACTTGTGAATTCTGTAAATGATAACAGAGGTCACATGGTACACGGCTATTCAAAACAGCCTTGTACCATGTGACAAGCTATGACCAATCACAGCTCACACAGTTTTTCTCAATGGCTGCAGGAATGCAGCCAGAGAGGAGAAATGATTGCTTTTACAGCCTTTATGGGTGTAAAAGCAATCTGTATAAAAAAAGAAAAAAAAATCTTCATCACCCCACACAAGTAGTACAGTGTCACTATGGGTGAGAGTATGTAAAAAAACAAAACATAAATAATAATATAAGAATGTAAAAAAAATTTTTGAAAAATTATAATTTTTGGTTATAAACTAATTTGTTTTTTTTTTCTAAAAAGATAGATGAATACATTTTGGCCAAGATTTATAAAGAAAGATTATTTATTTGCAAAATTCTATAAGAAAAACACTTTTTTTCAAAATGTTTGAACTTTTTTATTTATATAGCAAAAAATAAAAATCCCAGTGGTGAATAAATACCACCAAAAGAAAGCTCTATCTGTCTAAAAAAAAATGCTAAAAAATTCATATGGGTACAGTGTTGCATGACCGCACAATTGTCATTCAAAGTGTGATAGCGCTGAAAGCTGAAAATTGGCCTGGACAGGAAGGGGTTAAAAGTGTCCAGACCTGAAGTGGTTAAACACAAAAATGACTGGAGCTCCACTTTAACACAAAAATGGTTAGTGCACTGCAAAATAAACAATCGATGTTTGAAAGGTCTGGAAACCCTGGTTTTCATATTTACAACTTCCGTCTTCAAACAGTAGATGTTTGAGGATAGCAGAAGTGGCCCTGAGGACAGGCTCTTGTCCTCCCTCTCTCTCTTTTTCATTTCTTTGACTCCTCTTTTTCATATACCGTCTTCTCTTCCTCATCTTATTAACCTTGTTATCCTTTTGCAGATGAGTCTTGACTTACACTCATATCTTAATGGGCGGCAGATATGCTATTTCTGCTTAAATAGCCATTTATGTCCATTATGTCCCTTTCAAAAGTGAATTTTCTCATGGTTTGCACAGTGATATTTGGGTATAATATTGATTATAATTAAATGAGTTTACCTCTTTTTTGGAGGATACCTTGTGATAACTATTGCAAAAAATGCTGCCTAGAATCCATTAACGTCCATTGACTGCTGCTCTTCCATTTAATACATGTATACTAATGTATTTATGAGCACATTCTCAGGTACCTTTTCCTCTTTTGTATTTTGAACCACTAGTGCAATTTTTTTGTGACATCAATAAACATTATTGAAATTGAAATGTTAAATATAGTTTTAAAATCCATGAAAACTTAAATAGATTCTGTCACATGAAATGCTTCTAAGAAAATGCAAACCTGAAAGAATACATACAGGTACATCTCTTGTAGGTTTTCACTGGTCTAGTGGCCTGTGTATTTCTATTGAGTTTTCTAACAACAATATAATAATTAAGTCTTAAGTGGATCTATGGGGAAAAAATGTCATCCAGTAATTGACACCGTCTGTTACTAGCATTAACACAGCAGTAACTTCTGTAACATAGTTTTTATCTATTGAATTATTATCTATTGATCCTGCCTGTAAGTCTGTTATTTTTCAACTTCCTTTATTGGAACAAGCTGTTCAGGAAAAGAGGCAGTTATAGCATTGAAGCAAATTATTTAAGCAGCTCCCGCCCGCCATATAGTAATATGACGGACGTAAGCTGGTTCTCTTGTTCTGGGAGGACGTCATATGATGTCCTCCCATTCTAACTGCAAATGCTGGGCTCCCGGAGTGCGCAGCGCGGCGATTGGCGGTGCGCGGTGTCCCTCGGACACAGCGTATCACCGATCCACGGAAAGAGCCGAAGATGTCGGTTCAGTTCAATCACAGCTGATCACATGTAAACAGGGAAATGCCGGTTATCGGCATTTCTCTCCTCTCGAGCTGTCACGCTGACAGCTCGAGAGGAGAGGAGAGCCGGTAATCGGCATTCCGCGGAGTGGACATCTACACTGATCATCAGAGCACTGATGATCAGTGTGCCCTGATGATCAGTGTAGCCCCAGCAGTGCCACCTGGCAGTGTACATCAGTGCCAGCTGTCAGTGCTCATCAGTGCCACGTGCCAGTGCCCATCTGTGCCACATCAATGCCACATATCAGTGCCTACCAGTGCACATCAATGCCACATATTAGTGCCCATCTGAGCTTCCTTTCAGTGTCACCCATCAGTGCCATTCAGTGCCACCTATCAGTGCCAGTCAGTGCTGCCTAACAGTGCCAGTCAGTTTGATTAAATACCACCAAAATAAAGCTCTTTCTGTCACAAAACAAAGATAAAAATGTCATATCGGTACAGTGTTGCATGACCGCGCAATTGTCATTCAAAGTGCAACAGCGCTGAAAGCTGGAAATTAGCCTGGGCAGGAAGGGGTATAAGTGCCCTGTAGGCTTGTGGTTAAAGTATATGTGAACTTTGTAAAATAACCCATTTAGTTTAAAATGGAAATGAAAGGCAAAAAGTTTGTGTATGTATATAAAACAGTATAAATCCCTTTTATTCCCTTTTCTTTATATAAGTGATCACATACTCTCTGTTCTCAGCTGTATAAGAGGCTTTGAGAAGTGGGAGTGGAGAAACAGAAGAACACTGATCTTCCCAGTGAATGCCTGTGCAGAGGGGAAGGCTGTAAGCAGAAGTCTAACCATTGGAGGACAGGAAACTGACCAGGCTGAGATGGATGAGCTCTAGTGTGGTCAGCTTGAAGTAGGAAAGCAGAGGGACTAGCAGGATCACCAGATATTTTACATAAAGGAAGCAATACAAAGAGATACAAAGAGAACAGAGTGCTTTTTAACACAAGTGCATGGTACAACAAATACATATCAGGAATATGAAATGTTGCTTTTAAAACCATTACCCCAAAAGGAAATAACATGTTTCTGTAGTTACCCTAAGACTGGAAGTGAGTTACTGACTGGATCAACAGGTGAAAATAAATGACAAAAATCTTAAAATATATATATAAATTAATGTAACCTTCACATCTAAGGATCAGTAATTTGCAATATATTACATTATTATTTGGGTTTAGATAGGCTATAAGAACTATCATCATGTTCTGTAACAGCAACACCTTTGTTATATAAACATCCTGACTGGAGATTCGATGTGATGTGACCTTAAAGATTTTAATCATTAATTTTGTCCACAGCCTTCTATTGATTGCACACATATGAAGTGTAACACTATGAAAGCCATTGCAAAAATACAGGTAGCTTTGATTCTGAGTGGATCAATAAATTTACATTTCCAGTCCAGGTTTTTAGAGGTATGTTGCCACTAGTTAGTGGGACGAGTTTACATATTTCTTTAAAAAAAAAAAAAAAAAAAATATATATATATATATAACATTTTAAGAAATATTTAAGATCATTTACAATAAAATACTGCCATAAAACTGTTCCTTATTCCTTCCAATGCCCCATCTATGAAGTCAGCAGGAAAGGCTTTCCCATGTACGATCCAAATGGTTGCTGTTGTGAATTTAATTGCCTTATTTTCTCTGCTAAACCTAGGCTTTGGCCAACCAATATACAGTAGGTATATTGGCAGCTGTGCAGGCTCAGTTTGCATTGTATGTAGTTTCTCTCAGGATATTTTAAGCTATTAAGGAAAAAAGCTTTATTAGGAGTTCTTAAAGCAGTTCTTCTATAAATGTTAGTAAACTCAAATCAAGTATCTTCAAAGCCCTTCTAGAGTCCTCCAAAGTATAATTTCTTCAAGGGAATATAGAGTGTGATAAATCCTCCATGCATCCTCAAAAACATTGCTTTGTGTTCAAGCAACCAATTGCCAAGCTTAAACAGTTTCAGAATTGAAGGAAAGGGGGAAGAAGAGACAAATCTATGCAAATGTCACTTTTAGAAGTCTGTATTAGTATAGGATCTTCTAGAGCAGTGTTTCTTAAACTGTGTATAGGGACTCAAGTTGGGTCACCATTGTGTTTGTGACGATTTGACACTGAACTATGTTGTCTAGTGTGTCCAAGTGCAATTTCAATGGATCAGTGGCGAATGATATGGCATACTGATTATGACCAACTGAACAGACACATATGGGGCACTAGTGCATGTTCAAAGCTTACTATACAGATTTGCAGAGATCCACTTAAATACATTTAACTTTTGTTTGCTAAAAAGATTTGTAATCACTTTGTTATTAACGTCTGCAAGTTCATTGTAAATCCTACAATTTTTCTGTTGTTCCCAGGTCCTAGGTGGGCTGTTCACAAACTGTAGCCCATCCCTGCTTGGGCAAAAGCATTGTGCCATTCAATAAACCAATACTAGAACTTCAGCTGCATATAGAATCTGTGGTATAGGATTATTTAAAATTAACAATTCAAACAAAAGATTAACCCAAAACCACTCTAATTTGCAGGTGAAATGTTCACGTTATATATAATATATATATAAATATATTTGATCACCAAATTAATTAAAATGATCAGGGTACTGCAAGGAAATCTGTTGTAACACTAGAATGGCTTTCACATTTTTTTTATTTGAAGACATTGATTAGTTTAACAGACTTTGATGACTTAAAATGATTTAAAACTCCACCGAAAACTAGCATAATGGAGCGTTAGAGCCTCCTACAGCTAGAGCAGGAAAACGTGGAGGGTGGTAAAAAAATCTAGAAAATCTAGTGAGAAGAATTTTACAGTTGCCACTAAAAGAGATGTCCTCAGAGAGATTTTCTTTCTTCCCCTGTAACAAAATAAAGATTTATTCTTATTTTCTGCCCCAGTGACACTGGTTACCGGGACTATAAACGTGAGTGAGTCTCCCTAGTGGGGACAAAAAGAACAGACAGAGGTTGTAATCCTTCCTCACTGTGTCCAAACCTAGAAAATCCATTTTAGCTGGAGTAATGCTTTTATTCACCCTACATCTATAATTAATAATTCAGAATTAAACAACAGATTATAATTCAAAAAGGTGACCAACTACTTGAGCTACAGTAGGGCTTAACTTGATATCCCTGATTAATTGTTCATTTTATTATATTATGGAGGAATTTAACATGAAGAACTGATACATGCAAAGGTGGAATGATACATCTAAAATTTCCAGGGCAACAGATCTCAATGTTGCAAATACAGTACCAACCTTATAAGAAGCCAGGGACCAGCTTTGCCAACCAGGTTTCACAGATAAGTAAAATATTATATTTTGGTGAATCAAACTTTAGATGTTTGTTGATCTTAAATTACCTTGATTATAGAAACCAGGTAATGTACTCTCATATTTAGTTTTACAAGACAAATTCAGCGTAAACCACTTTATTTAGTATCTCTATACCAGGGCTTAAAATTTCAAGTCCTGAGCTACTAGCCAGGCCTTAAGAGTTACTCGCCACCAACAAACACACAAATAGAGACACCTGTACACACACACAGACATGTACATACACACATAGAAACATGTACACACATGCACAGTGACACATGTACACACACACACATACAGACACATACAGCTCCCAGTGCCAATGACAGATCCGGCCTGAGCTCCAAGCCTGCTCAGCAAGACGGCCCTGGGGAAAACACTCACCCCCACCATAATTTCCACTCGCCATTGACGAGCAGGCAAGTGGAAATTTCAAAGCCTGTCTATACCACTGATCAGCATGTGAAGCTGTAAGGAGGTATTGAATTAAATAGCTTAGGCATATTTATTATTCTTATCAGTAGACTTGAATCTGTCCACCTCCATCCCACACCATGAGATGTGCTACCAAAAAAACACTCACAGACCAGCAATTAGTGCTGTTGTGTGAGAGATAGAGCAGCATCTCTAGTGAAGATTTTATGTTTCTAAAATTCAGTGAAGAAGCCATATTGTTCAGATTAAAAAGGTACTATCATTGGGGTTAAGTTGGCCAAACTGCAGAAGTTTTGAACTGCTGACAGCTAGCGATATTCAATATATAAAGCTCAAACACTTACAGGTAGTGTCAGAGCTGGTGCTAAACCCTGCCTCTATGCGTTCCTATTGGCCCATCACTATGAAAGGCTGCCTCATTGTCCATTAGGAATTACAAAAGGTAAAACATGGCAGGCAAGCTTCAAGAAGTGTTGCAGATTTGCTTGTCAGAATGGCCTAAGCTTCAGCCTTGACAGGAAGGATTGTGCAGCTGCTGAAGGTGTGTGTAGGTATCTCCATATATTTGTACTTTATACCCTTTCCCCTTAGTGAAAAATATGCTTTAACCACTAGCCCCAGTACTTTTACTGTGGGCGGGGGGCACAACCACGCTAGGCAATATAACAATAAGTTGCCTAGCCAATGCATACTAGCGCACCCCCTGTGGTAAACATCAGCATGATCCCATGATCATTGTGTCCAGTGGACACAGTGGATAATGCCACATGGTACTCAGCTGCTGTGAGTGGCCAGGGCATCATATGATCGCTATGACCAATCATAGTGATCACATGATGTTTACAGTATGTAAGCAAACTGTCATGAATGGCTATCATTCATGAACAGCTTGCTTACTGTTGTGATGCTGTTATTGGCCCACAGCTATCACACTGTACCTGGCACCCTGTACCATGTGATTAGCTGTAGTCAATCACAGCATGAAGAGAAAGCCATTTATGACAGTTAACTATTGCTTATAACAGTGATCATCTCTGATACAATACATAACAGTGTAAAAAAATCCCTGTTCACCCTCCCAATGATGAGAAAATAGAAAAGAATAGCAAGAAAAGAATAGTAAAAACAAAGTGTTAAAAATTGAATTAACTAAATATTATCAGGCGAGCCAGATCGCCCCCTATCTATGTTGCATGCTTCCTCAGACATACCTCTCTGGGTCCTGCTGGAATTACCTAATTGTGCCCCTATTGCGATTTCGAAGCTTCTATGGCTTCCCCCTGCCCTGCGCCCCACGGCACTGAGTCCGATTTTGCTCCATGGCTTACAAGTGTGGGATTCGGTACGTTACTCTAGTGGTCTAATGTCACCTTTCTTGCCTTTGCTCCCAATTACTAACAACCCCCTCTTTCCACTGGGTTTAAATGAACCAAGGGCATTTTCTTGGTGGGTGGCCAACGGTTTTTCACAAGTACGACACTTTTTGACCTCTCGGTCCTTCCCCACCTGGAATTCTCCTTGGGAGTCATGGGATGTCCCTCCGGCAGAATTTTTTCATTACCTTCAATTGCAGCATTGGCTTCTCTCATTGCGGGGCACTTCTGTTTTCCCATACCAGAAATCTGCCTTTGAACTGCTTTGCCAACAGCGTCCGGGTACCCTGGGCCCTATCTCCCTTCTTTATAAAGCCTTGAATAGACGCTCGTCTCATACTTCTCTTTCATATGTTGTTCAGTGGGAGCGCGACCTGGGAGTGGTTGTGGATCCGGGGACTGGAATAGGGCCTGGTCGCTTGTAGCTAAATGCTCTTTTAATACGACCACGCAGGAGGTGGCCTACAAGGTGTTGTTTCATTGGTATTGGGTTCCGGCTCGTTTAGCACAGGCGAACCCTGCCTGCAGTGATCGATGCTTTCGGGGTTGTGGCCATCGTGGTGATGTATTGCATATCTGGTGGTCATGCCCGAGGCTGCTTCTTTTTTGGTCTCGTGTGTTTGGCCTCCTTTTAACTTTGTTCCATCTTTCTATACGACAGGATGCTCGGTATGCTTTGCTTCATTGTCCCATACCATGCCTCTTGGCTCACCAGCAGAAGTTGGCTTCCTATTTGTTTTTGTCGGCCTCTAGAACAATTGCTCAGGCCTGGAAGAGCCCGTTTGTCCCTCTTCAGGGGGTGCGGGACCGTACGACCACTATGATGCTCAATGAACAGATGTCGAGTATCTGCAACGACTCCCAATGTAAATTCTTGAAAATATGGGAGCCGTGGTTGCAATATACCTTTCCCACACTCCCCCCGGCTAGCCTGGGGATGTGATGTTGTTTGGCTTTGGCGTTCTTGGATCCCTGCTCTTGGTTTGGCTATCCTTTTTTTCTTTTGTACTTCTCCTTCCTTTCCCCCCTTTTTTTTCTCTGTTTGCTTTGGTGTGCAGTGGATAGCTGCCTTTAGTCTGAGTTATTATCAGTGTTATATTTATGTTTTGTTATTTAAGTGCCATTGATGGCCCCTGCATGGGTGTATCTTTTTGCCCTGTTGGTGTTAGAGCACTGATTTCTCTAATTTCTAGTTCCTCTATGTGCAATTGATAGCCCCTGTGTGGGCGTGATTTGTTGCTCCTGTGTTAATTGTTATAAATTAATAAAAACCATTGAAATACAAAAATTGAATTAAAAATAATTTTTCTTTTTTTTTACATACTGTAACCAGTCAGTATCCTTGATCACCACCACACCAGTCATTTGATGATGTTGTGTTGTATTGCACTGGTGACAATATGTAAAAAAATGTATTTCATTTCTTTATTTTCCCAAAACTGTGACAAAAAAATTACAGGTTCCAAAAACTCACCATTCCTTCTACTAAATACCTTGGGCTGTCTACTTTCCAAAAAGGGGTAATTTGGGGAGTATATGTACTGTCTCGGCATTTTAGAGTCTCAATTGAGATAGGCCATCTGTATATCAGAACTGATCAATTTTCAAATATAAATATACATACCATAGTTTGCAGACTGTATAACTTTCACACAGACTAAATTACACTGATTTAGGTTATATTTTAGCAAAAAATGTAGCAGAATGCATTTTGGCTCAAATTTATAAACAAAGATTATTTGCTTGCTTTGCTTGTATAACAGAAACTCAGAAAAACGTGTTTATTTTTCATAATTTTTAGTATTTTTTCATGTATATAGCAAAAAGTAAAAAACCCAGTTGTGATCAATAACCACCAAAATAAAACTCTATTTATGTGGAAAAAATTATATAAATTTCATTTGGGTACAGTGTTGCATGATCGAGCAATAGCCAGTTAAAGTAGCGTAGTACTTAATAGTGAAAAATCGCCTGGTCATGAAGGGGGTAAAACCTTCTGGAGGTCAAGTGGCTAATGTGCCCACTCATGCTGGAAATGTAAACACTGGAGGGGAATGGAAATTGTGCAGAACAATTTGTCTTTACAGTATCTCTAAATGATCTAGCGGATGAAGTGGACCTCTAGATACAGTAGGTACCCTTTAATTAAAGTCATTAAATTAACTAAAGCATTTGAACTCTACCATGTCAATTCTAGTCTTGACAATATTAACATTTATATTTAGACTGAATTTTTTTTAATCAGTATAATGTTAAAGGTTTTAACGTTTTAGTGATTGTATATTTTTAAATGTTAGCGTTGTGTCTGGACTCTTTTTGCAGCAGTGTGACAGCATTATCTTATTGTGGCTAGCATTATGATGCTGACCTTTGAAATAAGTTGATGGGGCCAATCTTGATTTTATCTTTCCCTTTGCAGCTGCCTGGGTTTTTTTTTCTGCTGTACAAGGCGGGGAACCAGCGTTATTTCAATATCAGTCCTGCACAAGTGTTGTTATTTTTCCTGTCATGTTTGTTGCGGCGCTGATCTAGTTTATTTTTCTTACAAAAAGGCAGGAAGGCAAATTTGGGAAAAAAAATCAGTGTGCATGTCATCAGCAATTACTTGGCCGTGGTGCTTGGCATTGGCTTGCTGACAGTTAGTTGGTAGGGAGTGGGTGAGGCGTTGCTGCAATCGTCAGTGTAAGAGCAGAGGAAAAAAAAAGATCTTAATCTTTTCCAATCTTCAGCTTGCTTCCCACCTCCCCTTGTTCCTTGGTATTCCTCCAGGGAGTAGTGGATAATGCTTCACACAATCAACTGTGTTTCACCCGCTATTCTCCGAGTGCCATTCTATTCTATGGGCCCTGCTGCATTCTGTCCACCTTCTTCCTCTCACAGTGTATGTGGAGGAAACCACCCAGCCTTAACAGCCTCAATCTCCCAGCTGAATACAATTCCCTTCCCGTTGTGTAGAATAGGTACAGTGTGCCCACACCATGTTCTGCACACGGCCGAGATTGTTTTGCTGTTATCATACATATCTTAAAGTCTAATGGTGTTATTTATTAGCTCCGCACGTACGCTCTCCCTTAACAACATTTTTATAAACATAAGATAGTTATTGTACAATTATGTTTATTTCATGCTACCGTGTGTACATTATTGTTTTGCTTTACAAAAACAAATCAGCTGAAGAAAGACTTATTTTATGGAAGATGTTTCCAGCCTTTGACAGCTTGAGAAATGGCTCTGAACTAATAAGGAAACAAAACTTCACTTTTAAACTCTCTAAAATAAAAAGGGGAAATATTAAAAAGATATGCATTTGGCAACATAACAAAATAATGGTTATGAGCATTCATATTTAAGCAGTTATCCTGAATAAAAGGAGCCAAGCATCTACGGGAGTGAGGCTTGAGAAAGGGGGTGTGGACCCTGAAACATGTTGCTGCCAACTGCCCTTCCCTGTGACGTCCTTCTTGGTGTGTCAGGTGGTCGAGTTGTGGACGTAGATGCCGCCTGGTGTCACTCTATGGAGCTGGTCCATTGCTGCAGTAAATGAGACTTACTGATGATCTATGCCTTTATGCTGTTGCTGTATTTCCATACCTGCACCCTAGGCTGGAAACAAGTATTTTACATGTGAGTGATGATATTTTTATAAATAAATGTACTGAACTTTTTACTAATCCTTGCGCCCTTGCTGTTTCTGTCTTTATAAATGCTGGATTGGTCCCAGGATCTGTTAAGAGGAGCTGCAGGATTCCCCCTATTCCACTTGATGACACTGATGAACTTTTTCTGTTTCAGTTTTAAAAGGGTAGTGTGTCTATGAGTGCAGATGTTCATATATACTTAATCCTTTGTATTTATATATTATTCTTTTTATAGTATGAGAACAGTGACCCAGAAATAGGGAATTATTGAATAAACCTGTCTAAATTTACTCTTCTAGTAATCCACCATGTGTTTCACCATCTACATTATATTGCCAAAGGTTTTGAGACACCCCTGCAAATCATTGGCCACAGGTGTATAAAATCAAGCACCTAGACATGCAGACTGCTTCTACAAACATTTGTGAAAGAATGGGTCGCTCTCAGGAGTGCAGTGAATTCAAGCATGGTACCGTGATAGGTTGTCACCTGTGCAATAAGTCCATCCATGAAATTTCCTTGCTACTAAATATGGTCAACTGTTATTTTAATATAACAAAGTGGCTGTTAACAACAGCAACTCAGCCACGAAGAGGTAGGCTATGTAAAATATGTAAAAAGTATTTGCCTTAGGGTAGTGAAAAAAAATATAAATCCTTAATATGAATGAACTTGTGAGTGCAGCAACCAAAGAAAGTTAGAATACCAAACTTATAGAAATATGCTGTCCATATCACATAAATACAACAACAAATCAATTGAATATGAGTGTATGAGTCCCAAAATCCAAATATTATCGGTGCAGTTGAGTAGGTTAAATGATAGACCTGCTCAGTCCATATGTCATCCAACGGTGATCACAAAAACACACTTAGGGTGAACCATCATGCTTCCACCATCAGACAAATACTTAGCCTCTAACCAAAACATTGATCTCATTAACAGGAGATCAGTCTACATCTGTGTACCCTTTGCTCGGCACTGACTGTACTGTCAGCCAAATATACTCTCATCCTCACCAAATGCTCACAAATGGATAAAGGCATCCATCAAAGCAGGTACAACGTCACTCCATGAAAGGATTATAGATGACCCTCAAAAGTGTTATACTGTACAAAATATTTGTTTAAAATTTGGACATATACTCACATATAAAAAGATTGGTTTTTGGGACTCATACATTCATATTCAATTGATTTGTTGTTGTATTTATGCGATAATTGAGTAGCACACCAGGTGGACAGCATATACCTATAAGGCCACGTAAAATGACAGAGCAGGGTCAATGCATGCTGAAGTGCACAGTGAGCAGAAGTCGCCAACTGTCTGCAGAGTCAATAGCTAAAGACCTCCAATCTTTGTGTGGTCTTCAGATTAGCACAACAGTGCGTAGAGAGCTTCATGGAATGGGTTTCCATGTCTGAGCAGCTGCATCCAAGCCTTACATCACTAAGTGCAATGCAAAGTATCAGATGCAGCGGTGTAAAGCATGCTGCAACTGGAATCTAGAGCAATGGAGATGTGTTCTCTAGAGTGATGAATCACACTTCTCTGTGTGGCAATCTGATGGATGTGTCTGGGTTTAGTGGTTACCAGGAGAGTGGTACTTGCCTGACTGCATTGTGCCAAGTGTAAAGTTTAGCAGAGAGGGGATTGTGGTGTGGGTTTGTTTTTCAGGGGGTTTGGCTTGGCCCTTTAGTTCCAGTGAAGGGAACTCTTCATTTTAGACAATTTCATGCTCCCAACTTTGTGGGAACAGTTTGGGGATAACCCCTTCTTGTTCCAACATGACTGCACACCAGTGCACAAAGCAAGGTCCATAAAGACATGGATAAGTGAGTTTGGGGTGAAGGAACTTGACTGGCCTGCACAGAGTCCTGACCTCAGCCCAATAGAACACAATTTTGGGATAAATTAGAGTGGAGATGGCGAGCCAGGCCTTCTTGTCTGATATCAGTGCCTGACCTCACAAATGCGCTTCTGGAAGAAGACACTGGACACACTCCTAAACCTTGTGGACAGCCTTCCCAGAAGAGTTGAAGCTGTTATAGCTGCAAAGGGTGGGCCAATGCAATATTGAACCCTACGGACTAAGACTGGGATGTCATTAAAATTCCTGTGTGTGTAAAGGCACATGAACTTTTAAATACTTTTGGCAATATTGTGTATATTGTACATATTAGCCAGATGTTTATGTACCTATTCACATTTTTATTGTAGCCTCTTTCAACATGGAAGTAAATCATTAAAGGTTAACAAGACACAAGTACACTTCAAAGGATCAGTTATCCCCTGGGCAGATTAGCCCAGTCCTGTTCAAATATCTTTTAGATAGTGAGCTCTAATGAGCAGGACACTCTGATTCCTCTTGTATTGTATTGTATTGAATTGTATTGTAACTGTACTGTCTCCCTCCATTTTGTGAAGCACTGTGCAAACAGTTGGGGCTATATAAATCCTGTATTATTGTAATAACACTGGTTTAGGCTCATCTATTCATCACAGAGTCTTTATCCTGCACCTCTCTCCATTCATATAATTGATTTAAAACTGAATTCTGGGATAAACAAATATTTTTCTACAAATCCTAAGTTATTTGTATTCTTCTTGTATCATGGTGTGCTTTGTGTATTTCTTCCAGATCAGTGCAGTAATCCAGTCTGAAACTTTTCATCTATGTAGGAACTTCCTGTAATACAGACCAGTCACTGCTGCTCTGTCTTCTTGTGCTGATAGCCTGTAGTGGGTGGAGCCTACTGGGCACCTCCCACAGCTCTGCTCTCTGCACAGGCTATGTACAGCACAAGGATGATGTCACTGCTACTGTATTTTACAAGGTAATATATGGGTTTGTAAGGACACTTGGAATATATTTAGTTGAACGTTTTTGTATCTGGAGTTCAGCTTTAAACTTGGCCAAACTGAGATTACACAGTCTGCAGTTTGGTTCATAGCCAACCAACCTCTAAAATGCATGGTCAGCTTTAGATAGATGATGAATATACAGTGGGACAAACAACCCAGGCAACAGTTTGTTCCTTTAAAATGGGTACTGAAAGTGCCTGCTTAGGTCTACGGCCTCCACAAACATCCGGTTGCTGTTTACTCCTTGTCCCAGAGTTAGAAGATTTCTCTGTCATTACAACCATCTACACAATGATGACATAACTGCATCATTCACAGTGATATTGGTATTAGAACCCCTGAAACTCTGTGATATCTCTGTTCTTATAGGCAAAGATAGTACAGTTTTTATCAACATAACTGTTACTGTTATAACCCCTGTATTCCTGTCAAATAATGCACCAGTTTGCCCAGAAATTGTTGCAATTGCAAATTTTTGGGCAATCTCATATTTATTTCTTTTGTTTGTATAGGTATGACACAAAAAAGTGGAGAAACGAAAAGCCAAATCTGACACATTCCACACATAACCCCAAAAATGGACTGGAGAAAATTATTGGCACTTTCACAAAATTGCATTCCAAGTTTGTGATGCTCCTGTAATTTGTAATCAAACTCACCTGTATCATTTAACAGATCTTAATGTTCCTGAGTCCACTGAGTGCAACATTGTCAAACAGTTTACAACAATGGCACCGTAGCTAACCTCCCTGGATATGGACGAAAGAGAAAAACTTGATCAAGGCTTGCAATGAAGGATTGTTCAAATGGTGGATAAAGAACCTCGATCAACTTACAGATATATTCAAGCTGACCTTCAGGCACAGGGTACAACTCTGTCAGCTAGCATTATATGTCGCAATCTGAATGAAAAGGGATGCTATGGTAGGAGGCCCATGAGGACCCCACTGCTGACACAGGAACATAGAAAAGCCAGATTGGAGTTTGCCAAAACGTATCTAAGGAAGCCAAAATCCTTTTGGGACTATGTGTTGTGGACAGACAAAGAAAAATTACAGCTTTTTGGTAAAGCCTATCATTCTACTTTTTTCAGAAAAAGACATGAGGCCTTTAAAGAAAAGAATACAGTCCCTACGGTCAAACATGGTTCAAACATGGTGGAGGTTTGCTGATGTTTTGGGATTGCTTTGCAGGTTCAGGCACTGGATATCTTGACTGTGTACATTGCATTTTGAAATCTAAAAACTACCAAAGAATTCTGGAGTAAAATCTAGGGCCCAATGTCAGAAAGCTTGGTCTCCATCAGAGGTCATGGGTCTTACAGCAAGACAATGACCCAAAGCACACATCAAAAAGCACCCAGAAATGGTTTAAGACAAAGCAGTGGAGAGTACTGAGCTGGCCAGCAATGAGTCCAAATCTCAATCCCATAGAGCACCTGTGGAGAGATCTCAAAATAGCAGATGGGAAAAGGAACCATTCCAGTTTGAGAGACCTGAAGCACTTGGAGAAAGAAGAGCGGTCCAAAATTCCACTGGTGTAAGAAACTCATTGATGGTTACAGGATTATTTTTTCCAAGGGGTGAGCTACCAAATATTAAATTGAGGTTGCCAATAATTTTGTCCAGTCAATTTCTGGGGTTTTGCATGGAATGTGTCAGATTTGGCCTTTTGCGTCTCCACTGTTTTGTGTTATACCAATACAAGCAAAAAATAAATAAACATGATAATGCCTAAACATTTGCAATTGCAACAGTTTTCTGGGCAAAGTGGTGCATTATTTGAGAGAAATGCAGGGGTGCCAATATTTGTGGCTATGTCTGTATCTTTATTTTAGTCTAATCTCTTTCATCTCTGTTCATTTCATTACTTTCCTCTTGGCTGGGAAAAACAAAAATTAGATGAAAAACCTGAGCACCCTGTGGAATACTCTGCTCTGCAATTTCCTTTCATCTCTTGGGGTCTACATTACTAACACTACCGTAAGAAAACAAATAAAGATGAAATTAATCAACTCTGTGAGAAGACTTCTGCATTTCCAAAAAAAAGTGATGCTAATATATTGCAGCCAGGCATAGTTAGAAAATATATGTTGTGCAACTAGCATCCTCATAGTGCCTTTCAATGTGCAGTTCCCTTGTATCTCTCTACAAAGCCTGTATTTTGTCTGCTCCAAAAATTCCAGCCTGTTGTTTAGGCAGGATGGAAGACATGGTCATTTGATGATTGCATTTTTATGTGTATGAAGCTTTTGAATGACCAATTATATTGTACCCACAGATGGCTGATACCTACATGAGCCACCCATATCTGCATCATCTGACCATCAGAGAGGAAGGCTACATCTGATGCAGATTGGCTGCCTCATGTATAGCAAGTTCAATAGCACAACAGTCAGGCCCTCCTCACCAGGGCTTTTTTCTCGGAGAAAAGGTGCAGGAACTCCCCCCTTCTGAGTCCCCCTTGTCTCTGCCCCCTACCCACTTACGAGCATCCTTTAGTTCCACCGCCTACCCACCTACCATTACCACCCTTTTTAGTGAATACAGAACCAAGTATTATTTTACGGTGTTAAGTAATTTATATGGAATTTGCTAATAATAACATAAAAAGCAGTAAAATAGATCCCCTCCTGGCAGCAACAAAAGCACCCACAGTAACAATGGACCCCTGAAGGCAACAATAGATCTTCCAGCAGCCAGCAACAACAGACCCCTCCTCAATAGTAGATCCCTCCCAGCAACAATTGACCCTTTAGCGAAAATAAACCCCTCCCTCATGAAGAGATTCCCCCTCCCACCCAGCAACAATAGATCCCCCAGCAGCCAGCATTAATAGACCCCCACAGCACCCCTTGCTATTTTATACATTCAGAGTTGAAGGTGCCGGAACTGGTCTTGAAATGTATTGTAATTGTTACTGCTTTCATTTTTGTAATATTGGACAAATATAAAATTAATTTTAGCATACACTAGTTTTATTGTCTCTCAACTAAAAGCTATTCATATATCTTTTCTGTAGACCTAACTTTAGGATAAGGCCAGCCATAGACTTAACATTATTCTGCTGGAAAATCTTACATCCTAGAGATCTTTCCATAAACACAGATGATATTTTCAGGTGAATGTGCATGGTTACGCATTAAGCATATGCCCCTGATGTCCTACGGGAAATGATCGTGACTGTTCAAGAAACTTTATTTTGAACAACATTATTTGACCAGGATATCTGTTAAGGATCCAGTAGGGTTGATTTACTGAAGGCAAATAGACTGTAAATTTTGCAATGGAAGTTGCATTTTGCAAGGGATTTTTCCCAACAGCCCAGTGAATAACGTGAAGTTTTGCTGACTTCCATCTTCCAATCATGCGCAAACAAAAATTCAATTTTTAAAATTTTCCATGAATTTGATTGAGCATTCCTTACTAATTGAAATTAAACCACCTTCACTAAGCTCATAGACATTCCATTCCATTGCGATTTAATCAATATTGTATAGACTGATATCAGTTATGTAATGTCTATGAAAAATGTTAGATATAAATGATACAAAAAATTATAGCGTGCAAAAAAAATTAGTCTTTCCAAAGCAAATATTTTAATTCTTTATTTCATTTTTATGGCACAGCTGTCAATGTGTTCATGGCTTATGCAAAAAAAGAATGGGGGTGGAAGAGGCGCCACTGAGTGTAGACTGTATAAAATTTATTTAAGAACAATATAAAATACAGTCACATGCAATCAGTATGAACTAGGCACATCTTTATTCTAGTATGATCCGGGGCCAAACTTTTGCCTGTGCTGTGGGTTAAAAGCTGTCCTTATCCAAAGTCCACGGACGCCCAGGAGATGTGGAGGGACTGGATCAGGGTCTGAGGCGCAAGTGGATGCAGTGCTCAGCGTGTCCGATGTCACCGGATGTGATGCAATGGCATTTCGGAGCATGCGCACCATGGGAGTGGGCGCACTCCTTTGTCAAGTTCAGTGGCACCTCTTAAGCCTCCCTTTCGTTTTTTGCATATGCCTTGGAGATTGCTTCCACTCTACTTTAGCAGGCTTGCCTTTGATGTGACATCTGTATGGTATCCCAGCAAAACCTCCATCCAATACACCAGAGGACTCCTCTTGGACCCTATAGGGATTGCTCATTCTTCACCATTCTTCGCCAACCTATCTCCATGAATGTGTTCATGGCTGTCTGCCCCTTAAACAATGGGCCTGATACATGATGATGCAAAAAACATGACAATGTCAGTCAAAGCAGTATGTGCTATAGAATGAAAGTACTAAAGAAAAACCTCATTGATATCTGCAGTTCTAACTTGTTCAGAAAACAAATGCATAGTGTCTGTGCAAATGCAACATATGTGGAATGTAGACTTTCATAGAGTATACAAAATGTAGAAAGCAGCAGACCCTGGTAGCTATGTGCATGCCCTGTAGATGTACTTTTAATTATCCAAAACAGTGCAGACAAAGAATGGAAAAACAGTAAAGCCCTGGAAATGCATACATAATGGACTGGACCATTGCCTTCTACAGGGTATAGAAACTTAATACTGTAGGTGTGTTTTATTTTTATGAATGTTTGTCTTAGTCAAGCAATATTTAAGTTAGAGGACAGTTGTGGCAATTGTATGATGATCACATACAATGATACATGTGGTCATCATATGTCTGGATTTAGCAATTTCATATCTGAATGAATACAGACTGAAGATAGTATTCACTTCAAACCATTAATATCCTAGTAATCTACAGGTTATGCCTGGTCTGCCATTAAACTTGCCTGGGTTGAGCACAGGTACTATAAGTATTTAAAATTATTTGAAGGAGAACGTCAGAAATGATCATTCTTGATTTGCAGTAGTTTAACTTACTTGTGTATGCTCTGAAAAGAGCTTTTCAAGTAGTTTTTTTCCATAGGGCAATACATATAACATCAGCATAACACATCCTAATCAACAAAAGGGGTAGGGAGGGTACTGGCACATACTGGCTGCTGATGTAGTTTGTAGCTATCATTGTACAGATACCTTGTTCACAGAAATTTGTGGAAGTAGCATTCAATTGCACATAACTTGTAATGCTCAACAATGCTTTTTGGTGGTGAGCCCACCTTAATCAACGTATAGCAAATACACAAAACAATTCAACCTGTCCAATTAATATTTGGCTCTTATATAAAGTTTAAATTTTCCATACATGGTTACAATTTGCAGAAAGGCAAGTGGTCAGCTCATTTAGCAGTTAGACTTTTTCTTAGCACAATATTCAACTGTACAGTTCCAAAAATGAGAACCCTGCACACAACAATAATATGCACCTAGTCCTGATGCCCAATATACAACATATGGTGTAATTTATTAAGATGTATGCATTATTTTCATTTGCCTTTAATACATTCCATATTTTGTAATCCTCAGATTTTTTTCTAATGCAAGCTGTATAGGTAAACACGCAGACACACACTAAACTGGATGTTGTCTGATGTGGCAGACTGCATTATACATGGCTCCCCTGGGCAGGATCCCACTTAGGAAAGAGGTAAAGGGCATGGCAATGATCAATATTAACTTAGACTGTAGGCTCATCTGCCATGGTTTACTGAGATACTACACTTCAAGCAGGATGGTAAACTAAATGTTTATTCTACATACAAAGTGCTGCAGGATGTACCCTGGACTCTACCTGCCATTGAATGTAAAATGTCCAAAGATAATAACTGTGAATTAGCAAATTAGAAGCTTTCAGTATTGTGTCATATCACAACTGTAGCAGCAGGGTATCCCCAATGATTTTGAGCTGTTTCCAGACATACAATGAAGCTTTGTTTGGATTCTACTAACATGTTGACAAAGCAGCTCACTAAACACCTCATAGGCTGGTTAACATTACAGTAGAATGGGAATGTCACTTCACACAATACAGGTTCGCATAATTTGCTTGTAAGGTTGTGCTGGTGACGTTTTTTACTAATCAAGGATAATAAACAATAATTAAACAGAGAAAGCTTGTATTAAATTAATTCTCCTTTCATCTAAACAGACTGTTTACTTAAACAGGAGCTTAATAAGGAAGCACAAGGAACATTTTTTGAAGCAGCCATGATATGTCATTTGTATTTCTCAGGATTGGTTTCACTCTTGTTATCAGAGATACACAAACCAGTATCACTCAATCAGCTTCAACACCATCATTAACACACAACTTCACTTTAATAAAAGATAGAACCATTAATGTAGCAGATGAGTCATTGTTAAACCTTACCAAAACAGACAGGCTTTAAAACTATTTTATGGCCAGCATTTGAAATTTAATTTATAAAAGTCCTTGGATGATTTTAAAGGTACCTGCTGACATAGCATGATTGTCTACTCACCTAATTGCTGATGATGAAAACAAGGAATGACTAAATGTTTACAGGCTACTCTCGTACCTTCCAACTTTCTGAAACGATAAAGTGGGACATCTTTTTGCAGCCCCAGTTACATGGATCACAAAGATCTAATATGCAGAAGATGATTGGCTAAACCACATAAGTTTTTTTTATTTCTATTTTTCTATATTGGCCTTTCAAAATAACAAATTTAGTAATATATAGCTTGGTCAAAAAGTTTAGTGCAGCATAACACTTTCATTAGTAAAAGTACATTTTGTATAGAGATGTACACATCAGACCAAAAAAAGGGATTACTGAAGCTGCATGAGGGACAGAGGAATTTGGTCTCAAAAGAGGGACAGTCCCTCCAAATGAGGAGCAGTTGGGAACTATGGCTAGTCCTGACCTATGGGGTATATCTAGACTTAATGAGCTGAAGGGAAGGTCATCTGTTCCAATGTCTACACAGGTCAGCTGTTTGCCCGGGTGGCATAACTGAATATTTATTCCACAGTCATTGAGTAGAACAGTTGTGTAGTTCTCATATCTTTTATTTCAATAATTTTTTATTGATTTTTTATAAAGTATACATATTTGAAGTGCTACAAGTAGCAAGCAGAGAAAAAGGAAATCAGGAAGTAACAGTATGAATTATACTGTTAGCCTGAGATTTCATAAAGTAAAACAGGTACAAGCAGAAGGGCACCTGAAGTTCAAGTAACAACAATGGTGCCAATGAAATAGCAGAGATAATGTACAACTAGAGGAAAGCTATCATTTACTTATTCAGGTAGTCCAAGGTTTACATCTCAGCTCATACATCTCAAAAGCATGTGCTTTTCCATTTAACAAAGCCAACATCCTTTCATAAAGGTAGTGTGTTCTAATTAAATCTACAGTTTTTGACAGATTTGGTACAAGGTGTTGCTTCTATTTCCTTGTTTTATTAATTGTGGTCACTAGTAGAGTATGCGCAACAATCATACAAAAGTCAGTTGGAATTTCCAAATTCAATTATTCTAGAGATGTTATAGGAGACAGCAGAATCCCATTCACCTTTAAAATAATCTGAATTTCTCAGATCTTTTGACCGCAGTCCCATGTTACATATTTAGGTTGAATACAGATGTGTATCAATGGATTCAAAAGAGAGAGAGGAGCGAGACAAAGTAACACTAGGACCGACAGTGCCCCATCCCAAACCAACAATTGACTACAACAAAGTAAAAACCAGGGACTTTCTAAGATGGCACCCAGGGCTGTAAATTTAAAACAAAAGCATAAAGATATTTCCAAATGTATTTGTCACATCATACAAAGGTTTAAAATAATCACATATAAAACTCAATACACTGTTTCTTTTTTTTTTTTGACCAACTACAAGAATCACTTATATACTTGCACTATACTAGTGGCATCATATGATTACATCAATCTGAATCTACACATCCCCACAGGGAAATAGCTTGTAGTACTCCTGTATGGGACTAAGAGGCAGAGGTGTCCAGGATTCAATATTGTCCTGGCCTAACGTGGTAATATTGGAAGAGACCTCCTCCCTTCCTGATCCACAGAGTAGAAATAAGCCCAAAGCTCTTCCAATATTACCACCGTGTTGAGCATCATATGTGATTTTCTTCTGAACTGTATGATATGACTAATACATTTGGAAATATTTTTATATACCTTTGTTTTGAATTTGTATAAAGAAAATCCCCGGTTTTACTTTATTGTATACTTTGTTGTAGTCGTGCCTATCATGTTCATCCAAAAAACATAAATTAAACTAAAAACCTTGCATCCTTAGAACCTTTGACCTGCAGTTGCTCCAGATAACTATCTTTAAGGCTGCTATATGTTTTGGTTATGGTAGTAAGCATCTCACCCTGACACCCATGTTTTTTCTCCATATAGATAGTCCTTAGTTTTAATAAGCAGTCTTAAGCTGCTCATATAACAAAAGTACATTTATTGTATTTTTCCAGGCCACATTTTTACTACAAGGAAGAAATGTGGTATATTGTTTCAGTTCCCTCATTTTAATGAGCTTAATAGCTACTTGTTCCTCACACACACAAATCCCCCTTCAGACGTACGCTTGGCAACTTGGCAAAGAAATCGATTTGCTTACTATATCAAATGACAGCAGTGATTCACTGTGTTTCCTTTATTTCTGTGGTGTAACTCATTGACTGCCATATTAAACAGTAAAAGGCTGTACTTAGTAAGAGAAAAGAGTGAGCGAAACCAGTGATAAAACAAAGCTCTAGTTGGAGTTTATTTGCTGAATTTAAAGACGGTCAATGGTGGTTTATTGCTTTGCTTATAGCAGCAGCATATTAGATGATTAGTATATCTTCTATGATGAAAAATCCAGCAAGTGACCCAGAGTTCTTGGTGCCACATTTTGTAGGACATTAATTAACCCATTCACTGGATAAATAATTATCACTGGTCTGGAAAAGACATTCCAACTACCTGTATATATGTGAAGTTGAAGGTAATGTTCAAACTATAGAAAGAGGAGGGCTGAGGCCTGGGTGGTTTTGCTGGGCAGCATTCCATTGATGCCACCAATGTGGCTCAAGAAACTGAACTAGAATTCCTGGCAGAGTTACAGTTGCGACCTTCCACCATGTTGTGCAAGTTTCTCTAATCTGGTGAGTTCTAGTTGCTACTAGCTTTTAAAGAAAGACAGGAAAAAACCCTTTACGAAAAATGAAATCACCCAATGCCTCCATCCACCTCGTTTGTGTGGCTGGAAGAATCTGTTAGTTTTTTTAATTTCAGCCCACTAGCTGAATGAATAAAAAAAAACTAACAGTGTATAGCCAGCTTATATGTGAAAATTGTACACTACTACTTCCTTGTTATACACACTGTAGCAGTAATTATGTTTTTTGGGGGGTTTTTGTATGTAAACATCACATAATATCACTTTTGGGTCACACTTCTTTATTTAGCCACAACCAGTTATTGCCGAAACACATCCTTATCACCCTATTTAGTGTTCTTTTAGGTTGACATCCCTGACCCTGAAAGCTGTCCTCCATAAAGCCAGGCAGAGAAAAAGGACTAGTCCTCAGTTTTGCCTATGGGCTTTCTGCAGTTGAGTTTTCCCCATTACTGACTTGCTATGCCTTGCTCTGCACTGTGTCTCTGGGTGGAGGTTACCATTTGGGTAGAGGCAGGGTTTTGCTTCCTCATGTCAGTGCCTTCAGCAAGAACAGTGATCACATCACCAAATCTCATTCAAAATCTGGTGAGGCTAGCGGTCAGAAGTAGCATTGCCTTAGATCTCATACTGAAGATATACAGACATACATGCCTAGGCTCCCTCAATACCAGGCTATGCACTGTTTTTTTTCAGGAGGGATTCATGACAAAACGTATTGTGTTATAAGATGACTCCTGCTCTTTTCCCCTCTTACTAAACGGGGCTGCCTTAGAGAACTATAATTCATCTCTGTTCAACTTCTTTATGTATTACTGGACTCTTTAATCATCTCTGTTCATCTACCAATGATTTAAAGTAAAAGAAAATGACGGAAAGTAATGGAAAATAAAGAATTTACAAATGTCATGAAAACAACAGGGATGGATACATTTTCTAATTGAGGCACCTCTTCTGGTGGCAGTTGTCTGAGGAGGAAATTTCTCTTCTCTAACATTGTAAAGATATCCTTTCCCTTCCTGTTGTGCCCCCAGTACAGGAAGTAAAGGAAAATCCTACCAACGGGACAACTAAAAGTAAACTGACAGCGGTCTTAACCCTTGCCTACTGTATCTGGAACAAAAAAATAGCTACACATACATTTTCAATTATGTGCTACAAGCAAGAGTCCCACAAACACATAAAAAGTGCAGCATGATCATTTCAAAAAAGTGAAATTCTTACTATTATAAGAGCTTTTTTTAACACATAAAATATAGACACAGAATATCAACAGAGGGCTGACACCTTGTCTCAGCCTACCTTAAAGAAGAACATTAAATTATTCGGGGACTACATAGCAATCACCAATTGCCAAGAAATCTAGTGCTTTGATCAGGAGTATGTTAATACAAAATAACAAATATAGTATAAGGGTCAGGAGAATGTAATCTACAACATAGTGTTTGTAATTCAGGAGACAGGAATATGTAATATTGAGAACAAACGGTGAGAATAATATCAGGAGTGGAGGGGTCACAAGTAGGTTTCAACCTCTGAACTCTGTATGCTGTGGTGTACATTGCACACTCCTGACTGGTGCAATGTAGTGCAGTTGTCAGGAGTACCTAACACAAAGCATGTCAAAAATACTCTCTTCCCAGTAAGCAAAAATCTCTCTAGCAAAACACCTCTTCCCCCAACAAAAATCTCCTCTGCTCCCACCCAATCCCCCCCAGCAAAATCCCCCCTTCCTCAAGCAAAACTCCCTCACAGCAAATAAACCCCCTTTCTACAAGGTGAAAACCCTTATATTTTTGTGTAATTCCCTGCCCAATAATAATCACCCCACAAGAAAAAAATCACTCCCTGGCAACTATTCCCCCCAAAAAACAAACCCCGCTTCCTTTAGGCAACTCTCCCAGTGAAAACCTCTACCCAGGGGTGGACTGACCATTTGGAAACTCGGGCACTGCCCGAGGGCCTGGGGTCAGTAGGGGGCCCCATGAGATGTCCCTGGTACCTTTTTCATAGGCTTTTTTGAGTTTGGGCAAAGACACAGGGGCCCCATGATCCCCTATTGCCCAGGGGTCCCATGAGTTTTCAGTCCTCCCCTGTCTCTACCAACAAATAACTCACTCATGCAAACCTTCCCATCCAAAGCAAAGATGCCCCAAAAGAAAAAATGACCCCAAAAGCAAATTACTGTTAGCATAAATCCCCTCATAGGCAAGTCCCCTAGCAGACATCCCATTCCATTATTAGAAAAAGTGAAACAGACCTCAGATGCACCATGGCAGAGAGCCCACTGAAGAGTGATTTCTTCTTCGGGCAGGGCTAGTGACGTGTGTTATCAGTGACAACCTGGAAGCAGATTCATCCTACACAGTAGGGCACTTAGGGCAGCCTTGCGTATAAGTCACATGGCAGGCTGAAGGATGGGAGGGGATAGGAGAATACAAACTGTCACCATACTTTCAAACTGTGAAAAAATGGCATTGGGACCTGGGGCATCCAGAAAGAAGGATACCATTGAAGACCCAAATACAAGCACACACTGGAGGTCTTCTCTTGCCTTGAGCGAGTTTAGGCATCCAGTGTGTTACCTTCAGGTAAGCCTTGTTGCAATGCCTTATTACTATATACAGTATATCCCAAATCAGACAGTCTAGCAGAACAACACTTCATGGAGGTGTCTTGATGCAGCAGTTTGGCTTTAAGCCCTGAATAAAATAGAAACTGTCCGGCATTCGGCCCTTGTGTACACCAGGCTGTCTGACAGAAGCCAGCCGAATGTCTGTCTTTTGTTGAACGGCAAGCTGAAAAACCATCATCCAATCGGCCAATGGCTTCCAGCATTGACTGATGTGTTCGGGGGGGAGGGGGTCAGGGGCAGTCCCCCAGTCAGAACACAATAGCTCATCTGGGAGATTGCTATACTAATAATTGATAATAAGTACATCAAGCTCCTCCCGAGCGTTTTTCTTTTTTTTTTTCGTTTAGCCTGCTGCATTGAATGGAAAAAAAAAAAAGATGGTGTGTACCCAACATTACTTTTTTTTTCAAAGGTATAAAACAAAATCTTCTGTTTTTAAACCTGAATTTCTCAACTTAATTAGGTCTTTAGTACTGACCAGCTGGAATGAACGCTGCAGAATTTAGTATGTTCTATTTTTGTTTTAGAAAGCTTTGCTTTGCCCCAGAACATCCACCCTTCACTCATTTGGGGCTCGTCTGACTATAATTAGAAGTCTTCATTATATAGTAATTGCTCTAAGAGGTCATTGGAAGCCCATCCTATCTGAGCGGCAGGGAACTCACTCTGGTGCCACTCTCTCTCCGGAGGTGCTGGCTGCCACCCTACTCCAGCCACTCAAACAAAACAAGGATAAACACATTACCCTCTCTTTACTTTGGACTCTTCCCTGCAAAGTGGTTTCACTAGTTTTCCTCACGTAGCAAACATTAACATGTCTTTGATCTCTTCCTGCTATGTACGTGGTTGTAGTTATGGGCGCTACTTGATATCTTTTGTTCTCTTTGCTATATATTTTCAGGGGTGATAGATTATTGTTTATAATCTACATAAATGTCTCTTTTGCTGCCAACAGTCAACTACTGCTTTTTCCTGTTAACATTCTCAGTAGAAAAAAAGTCTCATCATACAGCTAGTGAGTGGTGAAAATGCTGAATCTATTGGGAGGGTTCTAAACTGACAGAAAATGCCTTGATAAAAATCATTGTATACTAGAAATGTCTAGTACAAAGTATTCAGGTACTAAATCTTTATTGTAGGACCTTTCTTTGAGCCATTGTACACTTTTAAATTGGCCTTTTGGTAAAATTGCCCCCCCCAACACTCCTCGCCCCCCCCACACACATACTCACTACAAATCACCTACTGTTAGTAAGTGTACAGTGTATCTGTTAAAAATTTAATCACCACTTACCTTCAGGGGCATTGCTAGGTTTGTAAAAGAACTGGGGTACTTTTGCTTGGGTGCCCCAAGGAGAGTAATAATGTGGTGTGCAATCCTCTCCTCCTAAATCTCCTCTCCCAGTCAAATCATCTTCCCCCAAATTACCCCTCCTAGCATAAATCCTTTTCCCCCAATTTCACCTTCCCAGCACAAATCCTCCAGTCCCCCAGCATTAATCCTATCTTCAATCCCCCCTCTTAGCACAAATCCTCCCTCCCCTCCATAATCCCCTTCACAAAATAAATCTTCCCCTCCAGCACAATTCCTCTCTTCCCTCAACCACCTCAAACAATAATTGTGACTGAACATCCCCCCTCCCAGCACTAATCATCTCTCCACAAAATCCACATCTTAGCAGAGCTCCTCTCCCACCTCTCCCAAATCCTCCTTCCTCAGCACAAACGCTCCCCTTCCCCAAACTCCCCCCCCCCACACGCACATACTCACACAATAATCCTCTCCTGCAAATCCTCTACCCATCACAAATCTTCTACCACTCAAATCCCCCTCCTCAGCACAATCCCACTCCCAGAACTCATCCTCTCCTCCCTCAAATTCCCCCAGCACAAAACTTTCCCTGCACTTCACTAGTTCAATCCAGAGCATTGCCTAGCAAATTATGCAGCCATATTAAAATGGTCATGGCTCAAAGCAAATTGTGCCCAGTTTTTTGGGGGATCAGTGGGAGGAACTCCTGAGCACAGCGGGGGACCAGGAGATTGACACTATAAAGAATTTCTGATTACTTTAGAGATAGATTTTTTTTTCCACAAGCAACATTTAATGGTATGAACAGGTAAGGGAGAGGTAAGTATTCTTTCTCTACTTTTGCAAAAGGAGTATTGTGTCCAGTTTTTTTCACCAGACAGAATTGCATTAAAATGGACACTTGCACCGTTAACTACGATTAATTAAAGGTGTAAAGCAGAAAGTTCTGGATGCCACTATCAAATCACCCTACACTGATTAGTTAAATAAACATTCATTGGTTTTACTTACAATTTTCATGTTTCCAAATCCTGGTTGAGTGAAGACCTGGTGATGTACTCAGTTGCTTCCTGGGAAGTTCTCGGCACATGTTACAGGAGGGAGAGCCAGCATTCTAGGACATAAAGGGAAAACTGAGAGAAAGGGTACCCTTCAGAAACATGAAGGGGAAAAGAAAAATAAGGTATGCTGTAATTGTTGAGAATGCAACAGCATGTACTATAATGTACTATATATAGTATTTCTGTGTTAATATCACTTGACCAGTAGATGGCACTGTACGCTAAAGGTTACTAGTTGTGTATGTGTAAAACTTGCTGATACTTTCCTCCTCTCTATCATCTCTTCAGGAAGTAATGTGTCTGTAATATGTCTGCTGTTATACAGTCTGCTGAAATGTGCTCTGTATGTTTGTAACTTAAGCCACACAAGTAAAGTCATAGTTCTGCCTCATCACTACCAGTGTCTTCTATAACACATAACCAACAGCAATTACCTATACGTATCTGTTTGTTGATTGCCATTACTAGACTTTTCTAAAGTTTCCTTTGTTGTATGAAGTCCCTCTTTAGGTTCCTGTACAGTACTGTCTAAACGTTATAGACTGTATAATGCCAGTGTGGGCCATCATTTATAGAACTCTCTAGAGCTTGGAACTATCTTGTGTCCTTCTCTCTACCAGAGGGAAACCAGTACTGCAGTGCACTGGTTTGAATGGTAATAGGGATGTATAGAATGTAGTAAGTCTTCACAACCAGGAATATTTTAGCTTACTGACGTAAACTAACAAATGATTTCTGATTGCTATCTCACCATTGCTCAAAGTTGAATAACTTCTCATCTCTTAATTTTAGGAAGGATAACCACATGCCTCTACAAATTACGAGCACATACTGTATGTCTAGTCTTGCAAACACCCAAGACTCCCTAAGAAGGACTGTGAGGTCACCCTCTCCAAGCTGCCATGGGCAGTAAAGTATTTTTTTAAGGGTAAAAAGTGACAATTTTGCAAAGAATGGGGTGGTCCACTATTAAATAAGCAGATCTTGGATTTTAGTGCTAGGTGGCCTTGGGCATTAGAAAGGATACACATGCATGCCTAACCCAACCACTGGACATTTTCTTTGTACCTAAAAAAGTATACTAGGATTTCCCTAGATATACATCCTTATACCTTATTAAGGAAGGAAAGGCTGACTAGCCACTTCCAGTGCTAACATCTCTTAGGGAAAGACAATGTTGATCTACTAAAACTATCTAATAACGTCTATCACAATTTCCACAGGATTGGATGGTTGTGAGTGTCTACTGCAGTTGTTGATGTCCACAAGGAGCCTTTCTTAGATCAGCTGGATTGGTCATTGATCATTTTTGGCCTATGGTCCTTTAGTATGGGCAGACTGGGTCATTTCATATTACAGGTTATCTGCTGTGAGAAGAGGGTTTTTCCATACACAGTGATGATATTCACTGAACATGTGCACTTTGTAGGCTCTAAATGAAAAACTGTATGAGACCTAAATACAGAGATACCTAAAGAAAAGAGGCATTTCTGTGAAGCAGAACCTGCAACGCAAAGCTGAATCAGGTATGTGATAAGAATAACAAAGTCAATTACGAAGGATGGTTTAGTCACCATCTTTCATGTCACCTGAGATCTGAAGAAGCAGATTAATGATGAACATATTCTCTGGGGTGTCACAGAAGTTACAGACAACATTGCCAACATGAAAGATAATTTCACAAAGAATAAAGAGAAGCTGACTTTTAGATTAACATCTATTGATCAGTAGCAAGAGGCATTCCAAATGCACTCATCATTTTCACCATCACCAATGTAAACAACATCTAACAACTCACGTTGTGTTCGTGCATGAGGATTAGTTCATGGAAGATCAATAAGGAAGGAAAACAGGACTCAGATCTCTTGCAACTTCAGTTGAGGATTTTTAAGATTTGAAGTGGCTGTTCTGTATTATTTGTTGGTGCACAGGGCAAACCCAGAGCAAAGTGAAGTATGTCATTGCAACCAATCATATTTCAATCCAATATTTTAAACTGTCATCAGAATAGGAATTGTCTTTCAATAGGTACAACTGTCAAAGGGAGGTTTTTCCTGTTACTTCCTGTTATGTCTATGGAACAGGAAGTGAAGGGAAATCTCCCCAATGGGACACATACAGTATGGCAACAACAAACCTGACATTAGATTTAATCTCTCCCTATATGCAAAAGTAAAAAAAAATTCTGGCTTTTGACATGCTTTAAAAAAAGGCCCTAACATGTTCATTTCACCAGTAATGACCTGGAACGGATTGTGGGTACTGTGACAAATGACCATGAAGTATATTGTTAAATGGGTCATAGGCACCTATGCCAGGCAGCTAATTCCAAAATGATGCAACTGTTTATAGCTCTCTTATTTCCTTGTAACGTAAGTCACATTTGCTGTTATTTTTAGAATACCAAAGGACATTTGTGGCTCAGTAGCAGTGATTGTGCAGCATATAAGGGCCAGCTCTGTTAGTCTCAGGAATCCACTAACAGGCTTGTCATTTTTTAAGCTTCAGTTTAATGTTTGGAGACTTTACATACACAATAGAATACGTCAATATTCTGGTGACTTTTTGACAGAGAGAATACGTGGTTGGTTAAAGCTGAAGTATAGCCACAAAAACTTTAATTTCAATATATTTTGATGAAGCACCCTCCTAAAATAGGTATAGGTTGTTAGAGTGGTTCAGGTAAATATAGTTCATTGGCGAATCTGTAATCATTGGAGCGTTGTGTGATTATTTTCAGCTGTTCTGGGTCTCACTCTCTGCAGACTTAACTACTTCCCCCTGCATTCTAGTGGATTCTGGAATGTAGTGGATTAGAAGAGGCAGACCCTTGGCCTCAATATTTATGTGGTCTCAGCCAATTCCTGGTTGATAGAATGCCCAGTAGGTGGTTGAGGAGTGCATAAATAGTCTGGGGCCTGGAGCATCAGGGTTCTTGTCCAGGAGGAAAAGACCCCAGCCTGAACATCTGCTGTCCTTCTAGGCAGTGTAGCTAAAGTCTGCAGAAGGTCACTGAGGTCCCAGCTAACGGAGAGCTGGCGGGTCTATTGTAAATAACTGGCACCAAATCAAGATAATTCACTGAGGATCTCGCCTGGAGATTCACAGGAGAAGTGTCTGGCCAATATTGGACAGAGGCATCCAAGTATACGGGGACATTGTGAGTATAAGACTGAGAATCCTAGTGACTGTTTGCTACTCTAACCCTTTGAGCATCTGCTCAGTGCTAATGAATTGGGACCTCTCCTTTGCTTGTAGTCCCAGTGTTGCTCCTATTGTCTGCCAAGAGGGGAATTATACTAAAGAGTGCAGACAAGACAAAGAGGGGTTTATTTACTAAAGCTGGAGAGTCCAAAATCAGACTCACTTCTGCATAGAAACCAATCAGCTTCCAGGTTTCATTGCCAAAGCTTCATTGAACAAGCTGAGGTTAGAAGCTGATTGGTTTCTATGCAGAAGGGAGTCTGATTTTGGACTCTCCAGTTTTAGTAAATAAACCCCAGAGTGTCCTTTGGTATCTTTGCACACTAGGTTTGGAGTATCTCAAAGCCCACCCTATACTCCAACCAAGTTCAACAAGCATTAAAGCATAAAAAGACATTCCTTGCCGGTCACTGAGTTGTGAGACTGTCTGAGTTGTATGCCTGGCTGCTTATACACCCATTTGAATAGAGAACTTGGGGCAAATCAGTGGGGTCTCATCAGAGGCCTGTGCTACACCTATAATTATATTTCTTTCAGAAGGATATAAATCCACTTTGTGTATACCAAAAGCCTTTGTGAACCCAAATATTTCCTTGTAAAAGTAGCAGTGACTTCACCATTGTGCTAAATATAGACTGTGCTATAGATAAGAACTGTGGGAGGGAACCAGCAGCCCCCCACCCACTACAGGCTCCCTGCTAAAAACTACAGGAGGGGGCAGATACAAGACCAGCCACCTGCACAAGAATAGAGAGCAGCAGTGACCTTTGTCTTTGTTACAGGAAGTTCTGCACAGAGGCAAAGTTTGACAATCGATTACTACACAGATCTGGAAGAAATGAACAAAGCACACCAATACTCAAGTAATCAAGGCACATATCTTTTGGATTTAGACAATATTTGCTTGTCCTAGAGTTCATCGATAAGACATGTTCTTAGTAAAAAGTCTGTAAAGTGTCAGTCTAAGTAAAATACATCACAAGGTGCTTGCATGTACCTTTTGTTATTTTCACAAGCATCCTGGGAACTTTAAAACTAAGGGTGTGCTAGTGTTTATAAATCAACTTTTGCCAAGAAAGCCAAAGGTTCCCCTCTCTCTTTCATTCCCCTAACTCCCAATTGGCCTTTTAATGTAATTGGTGCCCTCAGTATCAAACAGGAAGGTGCAGGAACACATCAGTCCATAACTTCTTCTGCCAATTAGAATGTCCCATGTTTCAGGGACAACTGAAAGTGTCTGGATTGATTCAGTTTTTTTAGGGGACCTAAAGTAGCAATATAGCCAAACTCTATTATGGTTTTAAAGAAAATTCTAACATTTTCTGTTGGCATCCCAACATCTTTAGCCACCATCCACAGTAGAAAGGATTGCAATCTATGTTCCTTTGCCTGGCTATTCCTTAGCCTTTGATAGGTGAGCAGGACTGAACCAAAAATTGGCCTCCCTTGCTGAAATAAGAGCTTTACCTAATATCTTTGTGAGCAGTACTGTCAATCAGGGAAAAGAGGGAAATGTATCATTTTTATAGTATTAAAGTGTATGCACACCCTAACGTAGAACTTCTCTTAGATGCTCCCTTTTGGTCTGTTAAATGTACTGGTTTAAGTATTTTGTTATTTGTGTTTGATAAGTGCAAAAATCCCTGTTAAATTTGCCAGAGATTTTGTGAGTTGATAACTATCTGTGTTGTTTGCCTGTGTACAGGGAGGGGTTATTGAGATGGGGAGGGGCCTTTGTTCTTTGTAATCCATCAGAAAAGAAGTAGGCAGAGCTGACACTATGTGCTTAGAAATTTAGAGCTCTGTTGTCATGTCAAAGATGGAGGTAGGAGCTAGACATATAAATGGTGAAAATTTTTGTTTCATTTTGTTTCAGATACCTTCATTTATTGAAGAATTTCATTTCATCATATTCATTATGTTGAACTGATTCATTTTCAGGATTTTTTGTATCTTCATTGGTCTTGGTGAATTCAAGACATTTAGCAGTTTACTACTGTATACAGTGAAGAAAATAAGTATTTGATCCTCTGCTGATTTTGAATGTTTGCCCACTCACAAAGAAATGATCAGTCTAAAAATCAAATGGTAGGTGTATTGTAACACTGAGAGACAGAATAGCAAGTCATGTTTTGTGAAGGGGAACAAATACTTATTTCCCTCATGAACATGCAAATCAGTGCATAATTTGTTAGACATGCATTTCTTTTGAATTTTTTGTTGCTATTCTGTATTTCAGTGTTACAATACACCTACCATTCGATATTTAGACTGATACTTTCTTTGTGAGTGGGCAAACATTTAAAATCAGCAGGGTATCAAATACTTATTTCCTTCACTGTATGTTCGAAGCGGACAGATTTGAATCGGAAAGGCTTCAATATTTTCAGATTTTAGTCCAACTCACCAAGAGAAATGGCATGAGCTGTTTGGACAATATCAACTGGCATCATGTGCATCCGAATTAACGAATGGACCAGAATTCAGATCCATTTGTCACCCGATTACGAATGATCTAACAAATTTGAGCATTTAATTCATTTCCCCATGGACCCAAACTACTATCATGTTATGTGACATCATCTGAATGAAACAAATGCATTCATTAATTTCATTATAACAATTTGAATTCGTCCATTCGGAGATTCATATAGATCCAAAGCTTCGAAATATTACATTTTTGTCTGAAAAACGAATTGTAACAAAAGGAAACACACATGCCTAGTAGGAGCATACTATACTTCTGCCACATTTCTATACTTGAAGCATATACATATACGATGATATTCTAAAAGTTTTTTTTGCCTTGAGATATGCTTTAAGTTATACAATGATGATAATATATAGCTCAATATTTTCATACAACAAATATCCTCCTTTTTAACCAAAGCAGTCTTCTTCTTTACCAAGTCCTGCCTTCTTATGACACATGTACCTAAATTTAAAGTTGAACTTGGTAAATAGACAGGATAGTATATCTTAGTTGTTTTAAACTTTTTTTAACATTTCTCTAGTTACTTCCTGGTTTCCATGTCTAGACAAATTATGTTATACATCCCTGGAGTCTTTGGGGGGGAGGAGAGGTTTTCTCAGCTAAGCACACCCTCCTGCCTGAATGCGTGAGCTAAGGGCAGATGAATTCCAGGAAGTAAATGCTACATGAATCATCTGCCCTTATGAAGATGGCCGTGGCCAGAAATCCTAGGGGAATGTTTTTCTAAGTAATTTCTCAGCAAAAAAAGTATGGAGACATGGATGGATGGATTACTTTGAATATTAAAAATGAATTAAATAGCGCTTTTGGTTTGGGGTGCTCAGATGCAGTGCAGTTCTACTTTAATTTGTTTCTGTTTTTACTTTGTAAATATAACAGGGAAAGGAACAAAGACCAATCATGTTCTAGGTATTCCTATTTAATATTGCCATCCACTATTCTATCACCATTTTAGGAAACAGGTGACATTTGGAGATGGGCCATTATTAGCTAAGTCAAGTCCATGTCAGATGGAACATAATGGATCACATTTAGTATGTAGAGTTATTTCCTCTGAACTGTGCAGGGTCAAATTGAATTGCCGCATACAATCTGATGTTCACCGTGAGCACTCAAGCTCTTAGAAACACTGAAAAATAATGAGGAAATTGCACAAATCATCTCTTATTTTGATAAAGCCGAAGTGAGCTCTAGGTTTAAAGAGTAAATGGCTGGGTTTGTTTAGTTTTAAAATGCAACTGGCTTTTTTTGTAAGAGAATGAACACAGGGGACCTGACTGCTCTTACGACTCTGGCCCCATAGTACTTCCTTCCTGACCTCTCACAACTTCCTGCTTGTAGTCTTATCACTACAGAAAATGTGACAATGTACTGGCTGGGACATGGGCAGTGCACTGGAATCCCTTACATGGAAATTGACATCTCTTTTGCAGTTGTATAGTACAGGAATACCTCTCTATAATGTTCCTTGGTGTGGAATATGCAGAACTACTCTTTAGAATTCACTAAAATTGCAGTTTGCACTATATGATAAACTGAATCCCCTTAACAAATTATATGTAAATCCAACTATTATATAATTTAGGCTTTACCATGTTAAAGTGTACAGTATGTATAGCTAAAACATTTTTTTAGTTTTAGATAGAGTAAGCAAGATATTCCTGAACAGAAAAATATCATAAAAGAAAACTGGGATGCCTCACAAAAATAAATTCCCAAAGAAAGAGAAATCTCAAATATTTTAAATAATAATAATTTTGCCAATTCACCAAGTCCAGCAGTGGTGTCCTCAGAACCGTAAAGCATACAGTAATAGGAAAAAATCAGGGAAAATAAAACCCACTGCCGTAGAGGTCCTAATGAGAACAAACAGCGGCTAGAGATATTCCTGCAAGATTTTTTTTTTGCCTGTGCGCCAGTGGCCGCTGTCATTGGATCAGGGTTCCCCTTTGAGATTTCCTCTCACTTCAGGTGACAACTGTAAGTTTTTCCATTTCCAGTTGCCTTCTGTCTCGGTGACAATGGTCACCAGGACAAAAAAAAGGGTCAATCTACATAGCAGGAACACAGACCATGGCTGTCAAATTGGGATGAGCGGCTGTGTCCACGCAGCTACGACACCTCAATAGAAATTATTATGCTGCCTGCCCGAAGAAGTTTTTTCTGTTTGTTATCTACAGTATTTACTCGATGCAAAAACATCTTTTATATTTTACCCAAAAAATTGGGTATTGTATTGTGTTTGTGCACTAAAATCCATTTAAGCGTAATTTCTCCTGACAATTTGTACTTGTACTTGCAACAGCTACCATTTTATTCTCCAGGGCCTCTGCGTTCAGAAAATAGATAATGTGTGGGGGTTCTAAGCAATGTTCTAGCAAAAAAATGCTGATTTAACATGTGTGTGAAATTTTTCAAAATTGCCCCAGACAGCTAGTTTTTAAAGAGAAAATTAACTCTGGAAGCTGTGCCCAAAAAAAAGCAGATAAAAGGCAAAGAACTATTTATCGGCACTGCCTGTGGTCTTCCTGCAGCTGAACTTTCCCCCCACGACTGACTTAGCAAGCTTTGTTCTTCACTGTTGAACACCTCGGTAGAGATGATTCTTCATGTCAGAGCTTCCAGCAAGAACAGTGAGCAACACCACCTAATCTCCTGAGACCAACATTCAAAGGCAGCATTTTTTTTAAACTGCTTGTGACCCGCCCACAGTACATTTACTGCGGTCAGGGCAGCACAACCAGGCTGGATCATGTACATGTACATCCAGCTTCTTCTGGGTTCAGGTTGCACACATGCGTGCCCCCTGCAATACCTCACTTTCACTGGCTACAGAGCTATTTTGTCAGCAGGTCCAGGCCAATGATTTTGGCTGTAGCCAATCACAGCACAGAGTCCCGAGTTTACAAACACACAGGGCTCTGTACACAGATCAGGGACCTGGCTGTTTCTTCTCCCTGCAAAGCAGGGAGGAAAAACAGTCAGATCTCTTAGTAAAAGCAGCACATTTTACACACATTACACTTGTTAGGCACAGAGTTAACTCCTTGATTTCCCCTTGATTTTAACCCCTTCCCAGCCAGTGTGATTAGTACAATGACCATGTATAGTATTATATCTAATCACTGTATTAGTGTCACTAGTGGTGTCAGTGTCAGTTAGCCAGTTAGTGTACCTCACAACGAGGGTCTTTTAGTGCCAAATTGCCAGCCACACTATCACAGTCCTACTATAAGTAGCTGATCATCACCATTACCAGTATAGCGCCATAGCTGCATAAATTCCTGTATATATACCATAGTTTGTAGATGCTATAACTTTCACACAAACCAATTAATATACACTTATTGGAATTGTTTTTACCAAAGACATGTGGCAGAATACATTTTGGCCCAAATTTATGACGATTTTTTTTATTGGATATGTTTTATAACAGAATGTAGAATATATTGTTTGTTTGTTTTTTCAAAATGTTCTGTCTTTTTCACTTTATATAATAAAAAATAAAAACCCAGTAGTGATCAAATACCACCAAAAGAAAGCTCTATTTGTGTGATAAAAATGATCTAAATTTAATTTGGGTATGGTGTTGCATGACTGCGCAATTGCCATATAAATAGCATAGTGCTGAATAGCAAAATAATACCCTGGTCATGAAGGGGGTAAAACCTTCCGGAGGTAAATTGGTTAAGCTGTCTACACACTATACAAATTTCAGCCGGTTCCTGAGGAACCATCCAAACTTTGCTATGCTTTGCTTCCTCTCACCTAGCATTCTTTGAGTGAAAAATCAAAACAGATGGGCATAAAACTGTCAGCTGAGCTATGGCTGTATCCACTCCACTGTTTGGGTGCTTTGACAGGCTGCAGCTGTAGCTGTAAATTGTATTCGCAGCCATTGGAAAAAGTTAATTCTGACCGTAAAGGGCAAACTGCTGGGTGCTCTCACAAAACATTGGTCAAAATTGGTGACATTTAAGCAAATTTCCATTTTAGAGTAGATCTAAACCATAAACTAGGTGACATTTGGTTTGATAAAGTGTATCAGAAACTGCCATTTTTTTTCATAAATTTCTGTTTTTAGTCTCTACCTGAAGTTTGTATAAGAGAATGACAATGCAAGTCAAAGCATATATTGCTAGCACACCGTGGATCTTCAAAATAACATCCAAGGAGGTGGATTTAGGCATATAGACTGCACACTTTTCAAGTGCAGTTGCGTCAGAGAGTAGTAAATGAGATGAAGCTTCACGTTGCCAAGAATACCTAGTCACATGCAAGGAAAATGTAAAAACATCATTTTTGCTTGCATATGATTGGTTGAACAGAGCTTCCCCTCATTTACTAAGCACTGAACACCTATATAATTTTTAAAAATGCATAAAGAATAAATACTAAAGTGTATGATATAAGAAACATCAGCTTTTTTAAAAAAAATCACGTTTGTTTCCCTCATGTCCACAGTCTTGATCTGAGTTAAGGGACGGCTCAAGAGTGGCACCAGCAGAAGAATGTCTAATATGTAAATAAGGAAAAGAACATATAAACATTGTGACAGTTCAATATGAACTTCGGACAACTTAAAAATGACAGAATTCATAACGAGATTGTATTACACACCACAAAATCTATGACCATCTTTTCACTGTATGCCACAATAACACACATACAGTATGCTGTATATATATACTTTATAGTCAAAAGATTGTGAATGCCTGACCAATGTGTCTATAAAAGCTCCAAAAAACAGCCTCTAATCTTCCAAAAATCTTCCCATAATATATTTGTGTCACTTCAGCCAAAAGTGCACTATTGAGGTTAGGCACTGCAGTTGGACAAAAAGACCTGAATTTCAATTGAGATTCCAATTTATACCAAAAGCCTTAAAGTGGAAGTAAAGCCACTTTGGTAACTTTTACCTACAGGAAAGCCTTTAATAAGGCTTATCTGTAGGTACTGTAAATATCTCCTAAATGTGCACAGTTTAGGAAATGATTACTGTAGAAGTGCTGGTGATTTCACTGGTGCATTCGCACTGTGCTCTCATTGGACAGCGTGCCGTCCATTGAGAGAGCTGTGCTGCAGCCGAAACTCCCTTCACGCATGAGCGGGAGTGACGACATTGCGGCTCAGACAATCATATGGCCACAGCCTGCGAACCAGAAAGAAAGACTTGGTGAAGATGGAAGCCTTGGGGAGCCGTGACAGTGCTCTGCTGGAGGGCTTTGTTTTAAGGTAAGTCTTTCATAATGTGCTAGTATGTGATGAATGCTAGCACATTATGCTCTTAACTTGCAGGGAGAAGATTTTTTCAGAATTTTTTAGGGCAGTTTACTACCGCTTAATTGGGGTTTAGGTTGGTGCTCTGTGCAGGCCACTTGGGTTCCTCCAAAACAAAGTCCACAAAGCATGTCTTTTTGGAGCTGGCTTTGTGCACAGGGGGACAGTCATGCAGGAACAAGGACTTTCCCCAAGCTATTCAAAAATTGTTCAAAAAGTGCACATTGGTCCAAAAAACTTTCTGTGCTGTAGCATTGACAGAATCTTCATTGGAACACCTGAACCCAATCATTTTGAGTTATATACAAAGACTTTGGCAGCAAGGTGGAGATATGATTGTTAGATGTCTTTTGGTCAAACAGTATAAATATATATAGTATATATTTATGAGAACATAACTTTAGAAAGAGGAGCTTCTTGCTAACCTACATTTTTTGTACAATTCATTTAATTAGAAATATGTCCATCAATGTACAAAGCAGACAAACCTCAAATAATCACTAGTAGCCCTCTGGACCTCAGCCTTCTTTTTTTGGTAGACCTATATAAGCTACATAGCCTTAATTTAATGCACACCTTCTACATGAAATTCAATTCTCTGTTCTTTTAGAGTCTCTCCTGTCAATTGCAGATGATGTCAACCCTCTCTGTCCTTCTTCTGTAGTGACTGATATAATTGATTAAATTATGGGAAAAAAATCTCCTCCAAATAATTAGATGCTTTTGGAGCCCCTTTCATTATATAGCAAGGAATAGTTTCTACTGCATTTCTGGCTCTACTGGACAACCTGAATAACACCTCACATTCCATCCTACAACACAACGATCACTTTGTACTTCAAGACAGATAACTTTGTCTGCTGGATAAATTAAAGAGTAACCCTTGTTTCTACATGGATCCAGTAAATTGTATTTAGAACACTAAACTGTTCGAACCACAGTTCTAGCTCCAGATTTGGGATGGTTAGAGATAGAGGAGATAATGTGAGCTTTGAGTTTTTTGTGACTGGATGTATTACTTGCCGGAAAAATTACATGGGTTGGGATTATTACATCTGGAGCTGTTGGTATAGAAGTGACATTTTTTTTCCAGCTAAGTTCATTTTCTGCAAGTACAAAAAAATACTTGTGGATCTTTCCAGGAATCCAGTGTTATTGTAAGTCATTGGTAATCTGTAAGCTCGAAGGAAAAATCAGACATTCTTATTAGCCTTCCCAGCTATCTTCTGTGAACTACAAAGAAATACCACTCTATGTAATGGAGATGAGGAGAGGGGGAGGTGTTCTTTAGTCGTGCCTTAGGGTGATAACTTTTTTCCTTCTTAAATACAGTACAGGGATTGAGCGTTGTCACCCAAGTGCGTCACTGGTAGGATCACTGGATGAAAATTAGAGTGGAAATAAACCTTCGCCTGAAAAATAAAACAAAGGTCCCCAAGAGGTTTATGCCATAATGTACTAATATGCACAGCATATTAGCACATTATAGCAGACTTATCTGCCAAGTGTTCCCTTCCAACGCTGCAGTGTTATCACTCTTGGCTGTCATAGGGGCTTCCATCTTCTCCTGGTCTTCCTTCTGAGTTCAGACTCTTTGGTTGCTTGATTGGCCAGGCTACAATGACATTATACCCTTGCATGCACACAGAGTGCAGCTCAGTGTATATAATCGCTGATAGGCAAGGAGAAGGGTTTTATGTCAGAAGAAACTAATAGGGTCTCTTTCATCATAAACATTCTACCTGTCAACATTTTTAAATTCTTTAGGTTTCATTCTGCTTTAAGGAATTTATCCTGAAAAAAGGCTGGTAAACTTCAATACATATTTTTTTTGTTTTGTGTTTAGATAAGCTTTAATCTCTTGGACACAGGAATATATAATGATATTCCTAACTAGAGAAGAGTGAATTGACCCACCAGAATTGTTTTCTCTTTTTTAAAACATTTTTAAACACAGGTATTAAAAAGACATGTAACACTAAACCAAATCTGATGAGTACCAAACTCTTCTGCACCACCAGTGCAGTCCAGGAGGTGGTCTAAGTGTTTGATTTCTCCTACATCATATACAATAAATCTTAACACAAGAAATTAAACCATCTCATTACAAATATATAATCACTTTTTATTACATTAAGTACAGAATATTTTCTGTATTACTATATATACCCTTGCTCCACTTCAGATTCACTATGCAAATTATGGATGTCAAAGGTGAAAATTCTAAAAATAACATCACAGCCTCCAGCACAAAGACATCTTCATGTTTTCTGATGCTAAGTGGTGGAATGCAATCTGTAAATTGTTTAAGTTGTGAAAAGGGAAGACAAGAGATGTTACTCGAAAGGCATTTGCTGCATATCCTGACACCATGTCCCTCTAGACAAGACATAAATAAGTCGAAGAGGCAGTCTACAGCCTCTTGGTGAAGTACGGTGCACTGTAACAAAGCAGGGAAGTACACAAGCATTTATTTACAGTGACTACGTGACAGTCCTGACAGTGATAAAACATTATTGCTCCTTTTGTGTTGAGAACTGAGAAGATCACTTAATAGCAATGAGAGGGTGGGATGGACTGACCTGAGGACTGAATTTAAAACTGAACTGTGGGATTGTCTAATACAACAGCCCTGTTTATTCTTATTTGAATCTTGGTGCCAGCATAAAATGTTGCCTTTGTGCAGGAATTTACCTGTAATAAAGGCTAGTCACTGATGCTCAGCCTTCTTATGCAGGGTGACTGGTCTTGTATACTCTTCAAGATGTAAGCAGGTAAGTCTGTAGCATGTACACCTCCTGGGCTCCTCCCACAGCTCTGTTCTCTACACAAGTACAACACAGTGATGATTTCACTGCTTCTTTTACAAAGTAATAGTTGGGTTTGCAAAAACACTTTTTAATCAGAGTATAGCATCAAGTCAGTTAAACTCCTGGGATATTGATCTGGTCAGTTAAGTATCAGAGGGGGTTGTTAATTAGTTTCAGCTGCTTTGGTGTTAATGAAATTAACAACAGGTGCACTAGATGGGCAACAATGAGACGACCCCCAAAACAGGAATGGTTTTACAGGTGGAGGCCACAGACATTTTTTTCCTTACTCATCTTTTCTGTTTTTCACTAGTTTTGCATTTGGCTACGGTCAGTGTCACTACTGGTAGCATGAGGCGATACATGGACCCTATAGAAGTTGCACAGGCAGTCCAACTCCTCCAGAATGGCACATCAATATGTGCCATTGCCAGAAGGTTTGCTGTGTCTCCCAGCACAGTCTGAAGAGCACGGAGGAGATTCCAGGAGATAGGCAGTTACTCTAGGAGAGCTTGACTGGGCTGCATAAGGCCCTTAACCCATCAGCAGGACCGGTATCTGCTCCTTTGTGCACGGAGGAACAGGATGAGCACTGCCAGAGCCCTACAAAATGACCTCCAACAGGCCACCGGTGTGAATATCTCTGACAAAACAATCAGAAACAGACTTCATGAGGGTGGCCTGAGGGCCCGATGTTCTCTAGTGGGCCCTGTGCTCACTGCTTGGCACCATAGAGCTCGATTGACATTCAACACTGAACACCAGAATTGGCAGGTCTACTACTGACACCCTGTGCTTTTCACAGATGAGAGCAGGTTCGGCCTGAGCACATATGACAGATGTGAAAGGGTCTGAGGAAGCTGTGGAGAGCATTATGCTGCCTGTAACATCGTTCAGCATGACCGATTGATGGTCTGGGGAGGCATATCCATGGTGGAACACACAGACCTCTTACAGGCTAGACAATGGCACCCTGACTGCCATTAGGTATTGTGATGAAATCCTTAGTTAGTCCCTACGCTGGTGCAGTGGATCCTGGGTTCCTCCTGGTGCACGACAATGCCCGGCCTCATGTGGCGAGAGTGTGCAGGCAATTCTTGAAGGATGAAGGAATTGACACCATTGAATGGCCCCCACACTCGCCTGACCTAAATCCAATAGAACACCTCTGGGATATCAGGTTTTGGTCCATCCAACGCCACCAAATTGCACCACAGACTGTCCAGGAGCTCAATGATGCCCTGGTCCAGGTCTGGGAGGAAATACCCCTGGACACCATTTGTCATCTCATTAGGAGCATGCCCCTATGTTATCAAGCATGCATACAAGCACATGGGGGCCATACAAACTACTGAGTAACATTTTGAGTTGCTACAATTACATTTCACCAAAATGGACTAGCCTGCTGCATACTTTTTTCACTTTGATTTTCGGAGTGTCTTTGAATTCAGTCCTCTGTAGGTTGATAATTTTCATTTCCATCAAACTATGGGGCATCCTTACATTCCTAACAAATTACCCAGTCCATATCAGTATAGATATCCAGCATGATATTTTTCCCCATTGAGATCTGATGTGTTTTCAAAGTGTTCCTTTCATTTTTTTGAGTAGTGCATTTAATTAAAATTTTTGTGCCTTGTATTCAGCTTGTATTCAGCTTTAAAGCAGCATTCTAGATTTTTGTTTGAAGAAAAAATTCTCCTTTAGGCAACTTTATGCATTGCATGGTTTTATAGTATATATAGAAACAAAAAGAGGTCGCACGGGCCTAGTGCATTACCTTTAAAAATGAGATTTATTGATAAAAAGTAGAATACTCATAAAGGAATAAAATCAAATGAAGGGCATGTCACAAGAAATGCAGCGTGGTCCAATCACCCTGAAGGATGTCCGGTGGGGGACTGCAGACATCTAGGTGGCTGTTGCCCTTCATTTGATTTTATTCCTTTGTATTTTACTTTTTGTCAATAAATCTAGTTTTTAAAGCTAATGCACTAGGCTCGTGTGCCCTCTTTTTGTTTCTTCATATACACTTCTGTTTGGATTTCCCTGGTCCATTGAGGGAAGCAAAGCTTGCATTCCTTCCATACTCCATGTGGGAATACAGACAGTGTGGAGTCCACTGTCAAGCGCAGGAATTCAGGCATTCAGTTGCTTTTTTTCTTCATTGCATGGTTTTAGGTAAGCCTTATTACAGTTGTTCACCTTTATCTGATCTGAAAAAAAGACTCATGCAATCCTTACCATGCTCTTCTCACACTGACTTCTTAGTAGGAGGATCTGTTTTCATTATCATCACCAGGATATTTCTATTGCTGCATTAAGATACAGTATATTTTCAGCCACTGCATCTCTGTGGTGTTAGAACCAGGGGCGGACTGACAACTCATGGGGCCCCCGGGCAATAGGGGATCAAGGGGCTCCTGTGTCCTTGCCCAAACTCAAAAAATCCTATGAAAAAGGTACCAGGGGCATCTCATGAGGCCCCCTACTGATCCCGGGCCCTCAATAGGGGATCATGGGGCCCCTGTGTCCTTGCCCAAACTCAAAAAAGCCTATGAAAAAGGTACCAGGGGCATCTCATGGGGCCCCCAACTGACCCCGGGCCCTCAGGCAGTGCCCGAGTTTCCAAATGGTCAGTCCACCCCTGGTTAGAACTTTTTTAAAGTAGCCCACCAAAAATGAAATTCCAGTTGCAAGGGATGACAGAAATTTTGCCTCAAACTCTTTGAAGCAGTAAGCCAATTGCATGGTCTTGAAATGAGGGTATTTTGTACATGAAGATGAAAATAATGTGACTGCGCCAAGGAGAATATTAAATAAAGTGTCAAAAACCCCTTCCTAATTATGTCGCTTTCATGAAATATATGTCAAGGTGCAACTTCTGGTCACATCACTTAAGGTCCATGAACATCCTGTAGTTGGAGCACATGCCGGGTCCAGAGTTTAATTGGAGTGGCAGCGTTTCCAACCAACACACAGGCAGGTTATCCTTGTGCCAGTTTTGTGGTACTTTACAATGTGAGTAGTTTTAACTTGTCATTTATAAAGTCATGTTCAATAAATACTATGCTATATAGTATTATTTCTTGGTTTCCTTGGTGGTATGGAGGAGTGGAGGAGGTAACATCAGATACAAGCACCTTATCCTAGTGGGGGCTGCAAAGGACCTTAAAGTAAAAGCACATACTGACCTTTTTTGCATAAAGAGGTCATATTGGTCTGGTGTATGTTATATTTATAAGAGCACATTGGGTGTGAAAACGTTTTCATGGTGAAGGTGCACCAGTGGATAAACACTGAAGATTGGTGAACATTGGAGTAATTGCAGAGACACTTGTATAAGGACAGAATGGACTGTATATAAAGATACTTATAATTACATGATTAGTTAGAAGTTTTTTTCTTGTAATTGCTTTATATATTATTTATTGTGTAGTACTCATACACAGTATAATTGAAATTTGGTAAGATTCAGTATAGTGCCCCTTTCCTTCTTGCCTTTGTACATGAAGATGGTTTCAAGGAAGGAATATTTTATTTATTTGAAACGGAAAGGTAGATTTTAACAACCTTAAACTACAAAATGCTTAGTCCTTGCAGATAAAGAAGAGAACATGTTCATATTTATTGATGTACTCTACAAATAAGCTTCACGTATGAGTGAAAACTGTTAGGGTTGTAGGTGCCAGGCAGTGCTGTGGATACTTCAATAAATATGAACTTGGGCTTTTAAAAAGGTTAGTGGCTTGCCCTTCTTGATATGAAAGAATGGAACTGCTGTGCTGTGTATTTGGAACAGTATGGAACTGTTGGGAGCCTGCACCTGATGCCAGAGGTTTATAGGGATGGTTTGCCTGGAACGTATCACCAAACTCTGAATATCTGGATATACAAAATGGCTTGTTTAGCAAAAAAAAAAAAAAATATATATATATATATATATATATATATATATCACCATCATCAGTGCACTGTTGGCTTAATTAAAGAGCTATGATAAACAGCAATGATGTACAAAGCATTGTTAATAGCTAACACTTAAAGCTCAAAGTTTCAGTCACACCACTGGAGGAGGCATTCTGATTAGTTGGTATGCATCAGGATATTTTGTACATTAGATTAGCCCAAGACAATGGTGTTGATTCACTAAAAACAAACAGGCTGTGCATTTTAAAAGTGCAGTTTCTACAGATCTTAGTAAATGAGGGGACACTCTGCTGACTTCCATCGTCTAATCATGTGCTAGCAAAAAATGCAGTTTTTTTTATTTTCCTTGAATATAATTGGGTATTTTTTGCAAAGTGAAGCTTTACTTCATTTACTAAGCTCTGGAGCTATTGCACTTGTAAAGTGCACAGTCTATTTGCCTTTAGTAAATCAACCCCTTCTTCACTCCTCCTAATTTTCTTAGATGGGATAGACACATTATAGCATATTAGGAACAATTTGGATCTCTACCTTTGAGCTTTGCTCCTTCCATGTACCAGTTTTCACTATCTTGTTAGATGTACAAATGGCTATGTTGAGCTTTTAAAAGTTTTCATTAGCCATAAATGTGAACCATAATGTGTTTAATGCTTCTTTGTCACTGGAGACCCTTAGCATCTGAGTTAAAATATGATCATGAAACTATGGAAAAAAATGCAATTACAAATGTGAAAATTGTGTCAAGAAACACTGTACATGCTAATAGTATTACTAATAACACAAAATAAAAATACAGAAAAATATTTAAAAAACAAATTTTATTTGGACATCAGAACTGTGGTATTGACCATCCTGCAGTCTGACGCGCATGTTTTGTTGAATGTTTTAAATGTTTTAAACAAACACAAGAAATCTCTTGCATCTCCAACTGTAAATAACACTGAACCCAACCCCAAGCTGTCTATGCAAATTGCGCATGTGATAAATGAAGGTCTTGGTGACCTGGCAAAATAATGTATATGTAGCTGGATGATTGATATATCCTTTGTTGGAAAGCCTGTAATTCAATTAATTTCACTGACGGTAATTACAACAAGCAAAATTTATGAAGGCCACAAAGTGAGTTCAGTGAACCGCATGCAAATGTCAGCATGCCCACCATAGAATAAACTGTCCTAGACTTTTCATACTTGCCTTGGCAACTCTTCTGAAAAAAAGTCTTGTCATTCCAAACACAGAACACCTTGAAAGATGTCAGTACAAAATATGAAACTAGGTACGGATGCCCCACCTTCATAGAAGTCTTTGTTATGAAGATGACATGAGCTAGGCCATAGTTTATTGCTTGAGGAACATGCTACAGGTGGCCATTCATAGGCAGTTTATTACAGCAAATTAGACCATTTTACATTACACTGGCCTATTGTCATGGAGGCAAAAATGATGATAAGCCTTTTGGACATCAAATAATGGGATGTGAAATCCCATAATATTATGGTGACCAATGTCTTCTTATAAATGCTTCTTTTGTCACTTCTTAAGCTGGATTTAACCGAGAAGTACAAAGTCTGATATTGATTAGTTTACATATGCATGTGTAGCCAAATCTGAATGTATTTATTTTGAGTATTTTATTTTTTAATGTGTAATTTATTTTGAAAAAAGTAAATACATTTAGCCCATATTCATACTTGACCTTTTTTTCTATTAATTTTCCCATGCTTAACTATGCCTGATTATGCAGAATTGCATTCTTTCTACGTTCTGTTCAGGTGTGAAGGCTTATGGTTTTCACCAAATACAACTGTTTTCTTTGAAGTATATCGAAGTATATATAAAACAGACAGATGTTAACAAACTTGGTAATAAGTTCTTAACTTTTTCTATTCTATCCTATGGAAAGGTCTGGTTCATTATAAGTACCTGGTGCACTTTCAGTGGTCTAATGAGGAAAGATGCTGTGTCTGCATCCCTTTAGAATTAAGTGACCCTTAGTATCCCACCAAAAATGAAATTCCTCTTCCCTAAAATGTTACTTGTATCTTAGAAAAGACATCTGAGGAAATCAGTGAGCCAGTCACACAAGCAGGAAATTACATTTTCAGGTCATTTAGTACATTAACTGTATATAAAACGCCTCCAGATCACCATATCGTATTGGATTTTTTGACAGTGGTAAAAAAAATTACAGTGGCTTCAGACTAAAATAAAAATGGTCTATGTAATAAGGGATGTGGCCGGGGTGTGACCTTGTCCTACATAGTTTGTTCTAAAAGATGTTCCTCTTTCTCCTCTCACAAAGTTGGTAGGTATGCTAAAATATTGTATGCAATACTGTAGGCACTGAGAGTGAGCATACAGAGAATTAAATAACTTCATAACAAGAACTTCGGTGTATAAAAAGGAAAAACAGATTCTGGCAATTGACTAAATGGTGATCAAACAAGTTGATTTGTTTAGCATATGCTCTATTACTTTTTGTTATGCACAATTAAAATCAGACATGTTGTGTATACTATCATTAAAGTGGAACTACACTGCAAATGAGCACCACAAACCAAAAATGCTATTTGATTCATTTTTAATATTCAGAGCAAACTCACCCTTCCATCCATGTCTCCATAGTTTATTTTGCTAAGAAATCACTTTAAATACATGCCCTACAATTCTGGTCATGGCCATGTTGAGTAAAGGCAGATGATTCATGTAGCATTTACTTCCTGGAATCCATCTGCCCTTAGCTATGAAAACCCCTCATTCCTTCCTGAAAACTTCTGGGATGTATGACGTAATGGGGTTTATTTACTAAAGCTGGAGAGTCCAAAATCAGACTCCCTTCTGCATAGAAACCAATCAGCTTCTAACCTCAGCTTGTTCAATGAAGCTTTGGCAATGAAACCTGGAAGCTGATTGGTTTCTATGCAGAAGTGAGTCTGATTTTGGACTCTCCAGCTTTAGTTAATAAACCCCAATGTGTCTAAGCCTGGAAACAAGGAAGTACCTGAAAACGTTTAAAACAAGTAAATATGATAGACTTTTCTATCTATTTACTAATGGTAGCAGCATAAGGAATAAAAATAGTCAATGTTGATTGAGAAAGTGAAATTCCACTTTAAATATTCATTGAACAGTGTTTGTACATTTTGGGGGGAAACAACTTATTTAGGGAATTATCAGAATGCTTAATATATAAGAACATCTGAGTGGAATAAATGTTACAGAAACATATGTAAACCTAAGTTACCTTTGATTTGCAGGATAGAATTTTCCATTGATCAGTGCTCACTGATGATGTCAAAATTTCAGCGTCCCGTCATACATGATCAGAGAATGGGCATGCAAAAGGTTAAACATGAAAGGAAAAAGAAAATTATCATTGGTAATCTTACCTGCACAGGGCAAAAGGCTTCTGTTTGCTCTTGTCCTTGAAGTTGCAAACAAAAGAAGCCTTTCATTGACGTCTGCCCCTTCTTTTAAGTCAGCAAGTGCTGCTTACCCTCTGTCACCTTTCAGCAGATATTACTTAGTCAATATTCGGGTGAATTTACTGTCATAAAATTAACTTTTTGGAAACTTGAGTACACAAGGTGAGATTCTGCCAATGTCTTCAGGATTTCACAGAATGACTTCATTATTGGGTCTGTGATATTTTCCATGCACTGTCTGTTGTTATGCCTAGCTATTGTGATGTGATGACGTTTATTCCATTGACAGCATATGGGTGTATAGATATGAAATTCCAGAAATATACAAGATATTTGTCGAGCCCCTGCAGGTCTCTACCAACATTTGCGTAGATTTAGTATTTTGAGGTATACTTACCGACATAGGTGTCCGTTTGTGAACCAGCGGTAATAGATCGCTGCTCAGTTCTCTGGCATTCTCGGAGAACACAGTTCTCCTGTGAATGCAGTTTATGAAGCAGTTCTCCGAACGAAGGGAGAACGGTCTCCAAACGCTGGAGAACGGTCTACAAACTCTGAAAAACGGCTCATTTTACTATAATCTCTCGAGATTATAGTAAAAGATCAGTTTACTAAACAGAGGTAAACTATCTCTGCTTAGTTTTCGGTCCCTCTGATTCTCCAGCTCTGGGCTGGAGAATCTGGAGGGAGAACACAAATCTCCAGAAAAGGGCTGACATGATCTCCTGAGTGTCATAAACTGTGAATGACCAGAGAATAGCTGAGATCTGTTGAATCGCAGCTATTCTGTGTGTCATAAACGGACACCTATTTTGGAACTGTAGACTTTTTCCAGTTTTCAGCTGAGAGATAGATTTCAGTTTTGTGTCCCCTAACCCCACCTATGACCACAGTGTGAGAATACATTTTTGTGCTCCATATACAAAATAAATAATTCAGTTCTACATATAATGTAAAGTTACTGACAAACGTAGTTTTCTAAAGAAAAATCCAAGTTATCTGAGAATATCCAAGCCAGCCAATAGTTTTGTGCTTGAGAATGTTTCACCGCAGCAGTAGTAGAGTCATATACTGTGTTAGTCAATGCCTGTGGGAGAAACCTACGAAATGTCCTGAAATTTTGTATTTTTTATTAACTTAATGTGGTTTTACAGTCAAAAGGTTTTTTTTTTTTACCCCAATGCATTCTATGCTGAGGAGCATGCCCACATCTGTGCCACCACAGGAAGCGGCTTCCTATGGGGGCATGCAGAGCTAGTGGGGGACCCCAGAAGTGGAGGTAAGGGACCTCTCTGTGCAATACCATTTAGAAAAAAAAACTGACTTTGCAACTGCTTTAAGGTAACCTGTAAATGTCGATACTTAAAGTATATGCCAACCGTCACCTTGTAAAACAACCTATTAATTTTAAAATGGAAATGAAATGCAAAACATGTATGCATAAATATAAAAAAAATTATAAATACCTTTTTTTATAAGTAATCACATACGCTCTAAGCTCCTTATGCAGGTGAGAACAGAGCTGGGGAAGAAGAAACAGCAGCACACTGAACTTCCCAATGAAAGCCTATACGGTGGGGGGGGGGGGGGGTAGTGTCAGGGCAAGTCTGATCACTGGAGTTGAGCAAACTGAGTTCCCAGCACAGCTAGAGAACTGACCACACTTTGCTCTCATGCTTACTATGGTCAGTTTTTACTAGGAAAGCAGTAAGACTTGTAGAAACACCAGGACTTTTATACAAAGGAAGCAATACAAAGAGAACAGGATAATGTTTCACGCGGGTATATAGTACAGCAGGCACATATCAGGAATATGAAATGCTGGGTTTACATACTCTTTAAATTCCAAGCATTTTGCCCATAGGAATAGAAATATAAAATTGTGCCAGACTGGCAAAATGGTCTATACATCCATGTAATTAAGTGCACTCCATATAGCAATGGATCAGAACATGAGTGGGTACATTGGTGAAATGACAGGTGGTGCCATCAAATACATAGTATAAACAGTAGATTATCACCAGCACACCAAAAGTGATAGTTAAGGACAAGATTGTCTATTTTTCACCAAAAACAGCGATGTTTCTTGGCCACTGAGCACCTCTTCACTGTTTCCAGTGACAAATAAAATGTCCTGTCTTAAACTCTCACTTTTGGTCTGCCGTGTTAGTCTCTTGTTTAAACTTCCTTTGAGGAGTTTCCACAAAATGAGGAATATATTTAGCTCTGCTGCTCGTTGGTTTTAAATGCAGCAGGTGAGTGCCCAATGCCAGGAGAAGAAGTGACATCTCCAGGCTTAGTTCCTTAAAGAGGAATAGAAGTCACGGTGCCTATCTAAAACCTCACATCAGCTCCGGTAAGAACTATTCTGCTCATCCCCAACAGTTAGCCTTCTTTTTCACTTGCCTACTTGCAGAGACTGTTTTCTGATTCATGATGTTAACTGCATATCTGTTGTATCCAGATATATATGCATGGAGAAAGTGCAAGTGACTAGAACTTGTTTCTTTCTTTGATGATTGTCATCACAATACCAGATCTGTTGAACTACAAGGGGTGTTCACGTAAAACCAGGACTTTTAATTTTACAGGTATAAAAAGAGATGCTAGCGTGGAGGTACTACACACAGTAGTAATTGGCAAGTGTGTCCTATCACTGATAGGCGGCGCACATGTTGCAGACCAGTTCGGAGACTATTAATCAAGATGGCAGACAACAGTGTTAGTGAGTGCATGCAACAGCGTGTGGTGATGAAGTTTCTTGTTAACGAAGGCGCAAAGCCCATGGATATCTACAGAAGACTTCAAGCACAGTACGGTGAATCAGCCACAATAAGACATTTGAATGGTGTAAACGTTTCAAAGATGGCCGTCCTTCCGTCAGTAGCGATCCTGGCCATGGTGGTTTCCAGCCCACAGCAGTCATTCCTGTGAACATTCAGTGTGTGGAATACCTAATCCTGGATAATTGATGCATAACTTGTCGTCAAATTGCACAAGAGACAAATCTTTCTGTGGGAATGATAAACACGATGACGAAGTGAAGCAGGCTCTCTAAGGATGGTTCATGCATACTGACAAATCTTTCTATGCTGAAGCTTTCCATGCATTAGTTAAAGGCTGGGATAAGTGTATAAATGTAGCAGGAAGTATGCTGAAAAATAAATGCAGTTTCCACTCCTTAAAATTTGTTCTTTTATTATATAAACTCAAAAGTCCCAGTTTGACTTGAACGTCCCTCCTATATGAATATTACCAAATAAATAGAATTTTTTATTAGTCTGTTAGATCAAGAATCATAATTGGACTTACTGTATTTCTCATAGCTGTTGACCCAGTTATCTCTGCGACAGATGTTCCTTTACTCAATGGAATAATCACATATAACCTTATTCAATGAAGAGTTTTTATTCATTTTACACCTGAGAAAGGAATCTAAAACATTTTAAAAGCTTCCATCTTTAATAATCTAAGTTGGCCATTAAAGAATATCCCTTAACCTTCAAACTTGCAACAATAGATGATGGCTAGCAGTGGTTACTACTTATTCTTACAGTATAACTAAAGCAAAACTCTTTTTTTTAGTTTTGGACAGAGTGGAAAAGGGATTAGAATACGATTCACCCCTCCTGTTCTGCTTACCATTATCACCAAAAGTGAAAGTAAAAGAAAATCCAAAATTTTGGGTTGACATCGGAATACTAATAGAAGTGACATTTTCCAATGGGGACACTAGTTCTGGTGACCTTGGTGACACACCAGGATTCCCTCACTTTGGAGAGATTTCCTCTCAGTTCCTGTGTTGGCTTTGGGACAGAAAGTGAAGGGAAATCTCCATGAAAGGACACAGATGGTAAAAAATTGACAGTAGTTATACCCTCCACTATACCCTCCAGTTTTGTCTTTCTGTGTTAGGTGCTAATTTCTAAGTTCAGTAACTTACAATATAACAACCAATGAAACCCCATCTTGCATTTGGCTGATTTCAACAAAGTATATCCTGATGGATTGCTGTGAGCTACTGCACACACAATCAGTGCTATCTTAATAGCATCACGGGCTCCTGGGCAAAGTAATGCACTGGGGCCGCTATCAAGAGGATTGTGACCTGCTTTGCACGTAGCGTGCTGCAACAAATGGTGGGCAGGGCATTTTTGTCTGATTAGAAATTTTAGTCTGACTTTGTAAAATGTTGTAATTATTTTTTTTCTTTTTTAAAATAATTTTTTAAAAATTTTTTCAAAACAATGTTGGGGGGGGGTGTCTTTGGTGAGATATCAGGGGTCTAAAAAGACCCCTGAAGTCCCACTTTTGAGACAGAGAAAGGGACTGAGGAAATACATTCCCCAGTTCCTTTCTGCAGCCTTTCTGGCAGAGGCTCCAGTTCATTCATAAACTTAAGTATCCTAAACACAGCTTACTATGCTTCAGTTTTGAGTGATTACAGTGAGTGATAGGTACGGATCACTCACTGTGTTCATTTACAAATGGAAGGGGCCAGTAAATTACATAGTTACTGATCTCTTACCCTGCTCTCTATCCTGAACAGCCCCCTGTGGGAGAGTAAAGGAGGGAAGCCAGCAGCACTGTAGGGGAGTGGGGTTGGGGGCACACAGAGAGGACTGGGTATTGGAAGAGAATCTGATAGCGGGCAGGAGGGGTGATCAGTGTGGCAGGTGGGAGAAATTACTGTAACTGATCTTTTGTGGCTCTCTCTTCAGCTGCTACAGAAGATCAGTTTCAGTTATTTCCCTCACTGTCACACTGATCACCCGCTCAGGGGAGCCCAGGGGCGGACTGACCATTTGGAAACTCGGGCACTGCACGAGGGCCCGGGGTCAGTAGGGGGCCCCATGAGATGCCGCTGGTACCATTTTCATAGGCTTTTTTGAGTTTGGGCAAGGACACAGGGGCCTCATGATCCCCTATTGCCCAGGGGCCCCATGAGTTGTCAGTCTGCCCCTGGGGGTGCCTGTGCTATAAGATGGCCCTGCATACAATGCAATAAGGAATATAAAAAAAATCTTTATTGTTAAAAGCAAATAGTGTGTTTTAGGTAGATGTGGCTTTCATGCCAACTAATTAAGTTATATTGTGTGATTTATTTGAGTATAAAGATGAGATGCTGTTGGATCCTGTTTCATATTCTAGACCATGCCATTGACCACCACACTTTCATTCACCTTGACAGAAATATTGCACGGACATTGTTGAAATTCCCATCCTGCTTTACTTTTCACCTTGCTTAGATATTTCCAATATCAATCTAGCTTTGCAGATTCACACTCTGTATTGGATAATTCCATTTCCTGTATTTCCATTTTTCCATATTTTCCATTTCTATATCAGAATGAACATAACAGCCAATCAAATTCTATCTACTATACTTGTGCAGATAAGAAAATGAAAACATGTTTCTCTAAGCACTGTTTTTTGTTAATTCATTGCTTTGTCACCATCCCATACATCATCACAGTTGTATAATATTTATTGCTCCATATACTAAAAAAGTATCAGTTCCATTTCTTAATATTTGGCATCAAACAAAACAATTACATGTGTTAGACATAGGATGTGATTCATTCTTTATAACCTACACCTGATTTTCCTTTTGTTAAGCATTATAAAATGTATACTGTGACATTTGTCTAGCTGCCTTGTGTTTACACAAAGGGTTTTCAGAGATGACCACATGATGGCATTAGTTTTCTTTTTAAACAAGATTCCATGTTGTGTTTTTTTTCTTGTTATATGGCAGGCTGCATACTGCACATACATAAATCAGTACTCTCTACATTTCCTGACCAAGGGCTACTTATGTATAAATAGGTACTGTTTTTCGCCAATACTACTCTGTTCTAGCAAGCTTTTCCCTTTGATCTCATGCCATTTTAGCTTGTTCCTGAGATGCTCCGTAAATTTCATAACAGTAACATAAAAAACTTGGAACTTTAATTTTTTTTATTCAGTGTCTTTTTTATGAAGTTTGCAGAAAATTTAGGTTGGCAGTTTAAGTGCACCTGCTAAGCAAGGAAAACTTGCAAGAAGCGAAGCAGGGACATTGAACATCATTGCTGACAAAGTAGGTGGTCAGATCATTTCCATCTTCCATTATTCCAATACATGGAAGCAGGCAACATTTTTTTAATTCCCAAAAACTTGTGTTAGTAGAGTGCCGCAGTACTGTACAGCATGAAAACATTCCTAGTCTACTAACCCCAAAATTACCAATTCAATAAATGGCACAATGAGTCTTAAAAAGCTATCAAGTTTACCTTGAACATTCGTATAATCCAACTTTCTTCACATTTGGTAAGGTATATAATCTTAACTTATCTAACATTTCCCCATCAATTAAACAATATATTTTTTAGAAAATATATTGTCTTTTATTATTTAATTGTAGTAGTAGTAGAAGTTTTTTAATGTTTTTGAGCCACATGCAACACCACACTATCCTGATCAGTCCCAACAATGATCCACACAAATTCTGTGGATCAGTGTTCAGCTTAATTACCAATGCAGAGATCAATGTGCAAAGCGTAAATAACAACAGTCAGTCAAACAAGTGAACATCATCATTTCTTTTTGCGTCAGCCATGATTCCCCAAACTTGACATAATTATGCTTGTGAAATGTAAAGTTTCAATATTGCTCGAAATAATCTCATTGAAGGTAGAGTGATTACATTGGTCATAGGCAGGCAGATGTCTTCCCAAAAAATAATGCAGATCACCGCAGTAATGTGCATCCAGTTACCACCTTACTTCCCTCTTCTCCTTTAGAAGACTGAAGCTTCTTCTAGTCATATAGAGATTTTTTTTAACTATGTTGTACATGGAAAGACTTTGGATGCAATGCCCCATTCTGAAAGTTTATATTACTGCATCCTAGGAGTACCACTACATTCTGCATTGGGCTATCATATCGGGATGTCCATGACTATCTAATATTTTTAGCTTTTGATAGAGTAGGGAATTGTCATTTCCTGGCTGGACAAATAGGGAGAAAGAATAAATCTCTCAAAATAAGAGGAAATCTGCTCTTAGAAAGTTGTCCCCAGAACTGGTGTCACCAGTGGAAAATGGTGTTTTTTTCCTATCATTTTCCATCCTGGTGACAATGGTCACCAGAGCAAATAGAAAAAAGTGACCCTCCCCAGAGGGCTAAGTATATAGATATCAGCATTGAAAATCAAACCGGCATACATCCAAGTGTAGGATGCTGAAGGAACTAGTGGATGATGCCATACCAGTCAGACAAAGAAAAGTGGTTGCCATCACACCTCAGTCTCCTTCAATCAAAACCACTTTTATAGATGTTCATTCATTATGTCTTACAGGAAAGTGCAAGATTTTGGAACCACCAAGGGTCACTTTTTTCAGGCAAAGTGACATGACATTTTACATGATGAAGGAACTCCTGGTGGTTCTGAAATGTTGCACTGTATGACCCACTGAATGAATGGTAACAAAGGTGATTTTGATTGCAGAAGACTGAGAGGAGGGACACAAGCAGTATTAAAAATAAAAAATTAGGTGTAAACACTTCCACGCTCTATGCAAAACAAAACAAAAATAGTTTGGGCTTTAGATATCAAATTTTTTAATATGATGGAAACTTATCTGACATTCTACTGCCCTACGATTATTTCAGATCTCATTCATAAACACTAACATCAGGAATTTCAGTTTAATCATCGCAGTTGTCATATGTAACACAGAGAAGTATAGTCACCTGTGAGGTCTGCTCATCCATGGCCAATAAGCCTGTATTGTGTGCATACTGATTCAGCAAACACACTCCTTTTTGACCAGCAATTCTCTGATGTCATTACAGCCAAGACTGGGTTAAATGCCTGCTGACAGAGCTCTGGTGATTTCATAGCACTTTTTCATTGTTTGAAAGTGAATAGGGCTCCAGCTTCTTGCACAGGGCAGTGCATCAGGATCTCCCATCACTTATTATATTATATGTCATTATGAGCAGGTCCCAGGGAGACCTGTGAGAATGTCATCAGATGAAAGTAGGGGGAAAATAAACTGGACTTGTAAAGAAGAAGTCATAAAGTCTGGAACTGTAGCCAAATTTCCTCTGCAAGGTGAGGTGTGGCTGTGCTGTGCATGGAACTGCTAAAGAGGGGACACACGCCCTCCCCCTGGACTGGAGAACCTAAGACTGGCAACGTTCCAAGAAGCCAGACGCCAGGCTCTGAGCTCTCAGCACAGGGAGAGGCTGCTCAGCTTGGTTATACAATGGTATTATCTCAGGCCATCCACCGCTGCAGAAACTTTCAGTGCTTCCTGTCCTCATGGTAGCTGAACAAACTGTCCAATATGCAGTCAGCAGCTGAGACACTCACCAGCACTTGGTCGCCAGACTCCCTGTATAAATGTCTAAACTCCCTCTTGGGAGTCAGAGGCATCATATGTAATAGGCCATTGTGCTTTATCCCCAAGGTCAAAAGCAGAAAAAAAGCCTCTGGAGAAAAAAAGATACACTTTCCTTTACAAAGAGTCAGCTTGACCTAAAAAAGGCTGAACAAGGCTGAGGAAGAATAAAATAAAGTAGTTATTACATTGTAATACTGCAAGTGATTTTCCTATAATTGTTTTAAACACATCTGGGAAACAGACTTGTAGTGAAATCAATTAATCCAGGTTACATATACTTTCTTCTGTTGGTTAAAAAAAAAAAGTTAAAATGTTACAAAAGAACATCAAAATATATTTAGCATTAGGCCCCATGCACAGATGGTGATTGGCAGAAAAAATGCTGGGTATAAAATTCCAGGTGTTTTCCGGCACCCAGTGAGCCACAGGAGCCACGTTCAGCCTGCCATACAGGTGAACAGCTGTACGTGGCCATATAAAAACGCATTAGTCTCTGCATCAGCATTTACCTGTGCATGCATATAGTACATTTTTCAGGAATGCAGAAGTTTTGTGCCATACGTGCACGCATGGGTAAACTCCAATGCAGAGAAAAATCTGCATTTACGAGTAAGACCACATACAGCCATTTACTTGTATGGCAGGCTGTAGGCAGCACTGGTGGCTTCCCTGGGAAGAACACTTTGTATTTCAGTGACTGTAAGTAACTGCAGCATTAAAGCTGACCATAGATGGATCAAATTTCTGCTGGCACAGCAAGAGCCAGACCAATTTCAATCCATATGTGGCCATCCCTATTCAACAGAACTCAATCATTAGATTGAATTATGTCTAATGTGAATGTTGGAAAACCGTTGTCAATCAGCAGCTGCAGGCAAATAGCTACAGATGTTGATCGGTGTATTCTGAAAGACGACAGTCCCGCTGTCACAATACAATGGGGGGACTTACTAAAACTGGAGAGTGCAAAACCTGGTTCAGCTCTGCATAGAAACCAACCAACTTCCAGGTTTTATTGTCAATTATTGCTTAATTGAATAAGCTGAAGTTAGAAATTGATTGGCTACTATGCACAGCTGCACCAGATTCTGAATACTCCAGTTTTAGTAAATGTCTCAGACTCGGCTTAACAAAACAAATGGCCCATCTATAGCCAGGTTTACTGAAAGTGTTTTGGTTTAATGTTGTACAAGTTTTTGTTAACGTTTTATATTGGTTATAGAATTTCATGTTCATATTTTCAAATATTCCCTCTGGTAATCAGCAGGGAGAGATAACACAGCCTCACTTGATGATTGTTGAGACGCAGCCCCACTTGATAATCCTTATAGAGATGATGCTCTTTTAAGCTGGGTCCGATCTGTCCCATAGACAATCATTGTGTAGCACTACTAAGCAGAAAGCAGAAGCAGAGCCTATTTACAAAGCAGAAAGCAGAAACATTAGAGTTGATTTATAAAAGACATATATTTGACTGTGCAATTGCAGCTACAGTTGGAAAAGTACAGTTGCACTAATTTTCCATAGTAAATGTAATATGGTTAAGCTTCACTTTGTAGAGAATACCTAATCAAGTGTGAGGAAAAGTAAAAAAAAAATTCTTGCACATGATTGGATGATGGTAATCAGCAGAGCTTTATCACATTTACTAAGCTTGGGGAAAACAAGTGCAACTTCACTTGCAAAGTGCACAGTCTATTTCCCTTTAGTAATTCAACCCCAATTCTTTGAAATCTTTAGCATTTAAAGGATACGTTCACTTAAAAAATAATATAATAAATGCCCATTTTTTTTAAGGTAAAAAAATGTGCATTTACTATTTGTTTTTTTAGGAGCCTGGAAAGCATTGCACCCATGATCAGCAGGACTTGTACAGACTGTCAGTGCAAGCTGTCTGCCCGTACCTTGTACGGGTGGGCAGTTTTACACTGACAGGGAGAATCAATGAACTGCCAGAGCGCTCAACAACATGATAGTTCATTAGGAACTACAAGCTGACAGCCGCAAACGTTGTCGGTACTTGTAGTTTCCCATTCACAGAACTCTTTTAAAAACTGTGACTGTAAGCGGGGAGAATAGATCCCCGATTGCTGTCACAACAGGGGATCAGTGGGGTTCTGGGTGCTGGTGCTACAGTAAGCTGTTACATGTTACACCCTGAATATTGGTGTAACATGTAACATGTTATGAAAGATGAACTTATCATTTAATTTGATTTTATGTTCCTGCATATCTAATAGAGAGATGCAGGAAAAGGAAACAGTGCAGACCCAGGTGCCAACTATGAGAACTGCATTCTTTTAATCTTAACAAATGCTTGGTAATAAAAAAATAAAAGTTGGATTTCAGTTTCAAGTTATTTATTATTATTATTATTACACAGTATTTATTTAGCGCCAACAGCTCGCTCAGCGTTGTACATTACAATGGGAGACAGTACACGAGACAGTACAATAACAATACAATGCGATACACGAGGGGTTCGAGGGCCCTGCTCCTTGGAGCTTACAATCTAGGAGGGAGGGGATAGTGGTACGGGAGGGATAGCTGTGGGGGATGGAGTGGTAGGAAGAGTGGAGGAGATCGGCAATTAGCTGAGGGCGGGGTAGGCTTCCCTGAAGAGATGGGTTGTCAGGGTGCGCCTAAAGAAGCGGAGAGTAGGTGAAAGTCTGATGAATTGGGGTAGGGAGTTCCAGAGGATGGGGGAAGCCCTGGAGAAGTCCTGGAGGTGGGCATGGGAGGAGGAGACCAGGGAACTAGAGAGAAGGAGGTCTTGTGAGGAGCTGAGAGTACGTTTTGGGTGGTATTTGGATATCAGGTTGGTGATGCAGTTAAAAGACTTAATTTTCCACCAGTCAATGAAAAGGCTGGAAGACAGAAGAAGATGCCGGTACCAGCAAAGGACCAATGGACAGGTAAATAATCACCCTCTAGTTACGCTTTAGGAGTATATTGGGAGTTTCTGTCTCCAATATGCATGAGTGGAGTGCAAATAAGGCATTAGGGGTTTGATTCCCTTATAAAGAGCACTTGTCACACCCCATGTACTATCACATGGGGGGCTCTTTGCCCCCTTGTGAAAGTAATATGGTCCATAAAACATAAATAAAAATGCGCTTTTTAAAAAATGTTTAGAATGATATGACAAAATAAATACAAAAATGCACACATGTGTATAGGCACACAAACATATGTGTCGGAAGCACACATGCTTGAAAAAGGACATTGTTTATTGCCATAGATGCTAGGGTAGGTGGAATAATTCTACAGTCATCATTGACAATTAGATCTAATTTGAAGAGCTAAAAAGGTTTCTAAACATCAACTATGAACAATTTTTGATATCGTACTTTGCTTATCGTAGTTTGCTTAATATGTTTGGTATCGTGCTTGAAACAGTCTTGTCGTTTATATTTAACAGGCTATCTAAAGATTATATTTTGTTTGTGTGCACTAAAATTAATTGTATTTTTTTTATTTAATGAACAGCAGCCAAAATAACATGCAAACTTTTTATTCCATAGGTCTTCTGCTTTAAGAAATATATTATTATAAGGTTTTTAAAGTATAGCTAAAGGCTCCTGTATGATCAACAAAGACCATCAAGTACCAATATAATTTCTATGTGATGTAAAAGCTTCATAAACTAAAAACTTCCTTTGCCCTCCTTGACTGAGCTAAATCCTTCTTGTTTGTGTCTCACATGCTTCCCTTCCAGACACTGCAGCTCATGGTGGAAGGGTTTTACCAGCAGAGGCCATTCTGCCATTCCAGAAAGCAGTGGGCAGGATTGGGTGTGGCCAGGTACTAACTGACAAGCTACAGGCTTGTGAATCAGCAGTGGCAATGCAGATAGCAACACTCCCCCCCTGCAACATTTTTCATCCCATTGTAGTGCAAACAGAAAAAGCATACTTGAGCGTTGCAATCATGCTCTGAATTCAGGAGCAGTGCAGCATTGTTGCCACACAGAAAGTGCAAATGCATATATGTATAGTGAATTGTTGCATTACATTTTAATGGGAAGCTATTGTTCTACTTTAAGTATGTTTTCATGCAAAAAACAGTGCATTTTACAATGTGTGTAAAAAAAATAAAAATGAGTCTGGTAGTGGAAAGGTTATGAAAAATAATGCATTCTTAAAACCTAGACACATTGACATCAAAACAGGATTATTGGCAGCTGTTAGGAGTGCTTGTCAACTCTCCTCTGGTATCAAGGGCATAAGGGCTTGGGCATTCCATTCTAAGCACTGTCATGTGGAAAACATATAGATAGATACACCAGACAGTAGTTACATGTGGACTTCATGCCTACTAAACCTAAGAAATGATGAAGGATCATGTGCTAACAACTTTCTTGATGTTCATCTCTGTATTATATACTTTATTTTGGTTTGAGGTTTTATTTGTACTTTTAAGTGACCCAGAGTGACTATATTATTAAGAAGTGGAGCAAATAACCTATGGTAAAAGTGTAGCTGTTGGCCACAGACACCAAGGGTTAAGTTACTAAAGGCAAATAGACTGTGCACTTTGCAAGTTGCTCCAGAGCTTAGTAAATGACCAAAAGCTCTGCTGACTTCCATCATCCAATCATGTACAAGCAAAAATGCTGCTTTTTTATTTTCCTTGCATGTGATTGGGTATTCCTTGCAAAGTCAAGCTTTACCTCATATACTAAGCTCTGGAGCAACTGCACTTTCAGAGTGCACAGTCTATTTTTCTTTGTTAAATCAATCCCTAATTCTGTTTCCTGTATTGTTGTCATTTGACACAATCAAATTGGAGTTTTAGGGTCTTTTTCACATGATCACCAAGCTAGTTGTAGCTTGCAAAAACTCTGTTAATCAAAGAGCTGAAGCTCAGATTAAACAAACAGATGAATGAGTCCGAGTTAAAAATTACCCTACTTTTTCTCACTTATATGGTCCTATACAAAGCTTTATTTAAAAAGTGTACAAAAAAGAAGGTATCCCTGTGCCTTCCCTTTATGAAACCCAAATCAGTGTCATGAGTGCAGCCCCATGTAAATATTTATATATAAAATATAAATCTTCTAACAAAAATGTTAGCTAAATCAGTAGCTTTAACCGTAACAAAAAAACAACAAATAATTATATATATATATATTAATATATATATATATATATATATATATATATAATTTATTTATTTTTTAATATGCAAACCTCATCAATGTGAATTTACAACCAAGTCAGCACTTGTCTGGGTCATGTGAAAGGTCAGCATGGATCATACCTCATTATTTAAATATTTCTGTCTCCGTCTGAAAAAAAAACGGAAGGGTTGACCTGTTTAATTTTTGCTTGTCCATTATTCAAAAAATGCTAAAAACTGACTTTAACTGACCTCTGCATTTACCATTTCTATCTTTATTTCTCGAAAATGTTAGTCATCTGCATCAAAAATGTTTTTCCTCAGCCAATTGTTAAGTGCTTGCTTGACAACAGATGGGAAATACAGGAAGAGGAAAGAGATAAAACATTGTATCAGCTACTTGAAAGTACTACAAGATGATTTAAAATAAATTACCATTCAAAAGATAATTGATTTTCTTAAGGCAAACAGATTGTGCACTTTGAAAAGTGCAGTTGCAATCTGCAAGTGAAGTTGCTCCAGAGTCTAGTAAATGAGGAGGAGCTCTGCTGACATCCAGCATCCAATCATGTACAAGAAAAAATGCAGTTTTTTTATGATGTTCCTTGCACGGGATTGGGTATTCTTTGCAAAGTGAAGCTTCACTTCATTTACTAAGCTCTGGAGTAATTGAACTTGCAGAGTGCAACTGCACTTTGAAAAGTTCCTTTAGTAAAATAAACCCAAAATGATGAATAAAGTGTGTTTTGGCTGGCATGATAACATTCCAAGCAGCCATTTTTACTACTGAGAAAACTATGAGGTCACATGTCTTAAACTGGGCATACACTAGTAAAATTTGGTACAACATTTTTTGTTGTAAGCAAGTTGTAAGAATGTTTGTTAATTTTTTAAATAATTATTGGGGTCAAATTGATGTTTGTTTTTTCAACCACAATGATGAAAAAATTCAGGAACAGGATAGAAATGTTTTCGTTCAGTAAAGTCCATTAATTCCAAATATCGAATGTTAAAAGCACCAAAATCTTGAACTTATTTCAAACAATATTTGAATGTACTGAGAATTTTCATACAAATGTTTTGCTCGTAGCGGCCGCTGGAAGATGACGGTCCCCATAGGTTGCTCTTGCAAGCCTTCCGACACCTCTGACACCCTGGGTTCAGCACAACACAAACACCCTGGGTTCAGACATGGTTCAACTACACCAAATTGTAATAAGGCAATTGAATATTTACTAGAAACTTTCAATTCAACAGACAAAAGCAAAAGATTGTTAATGCAGATGTCAGGGAACAAGAAGATCGCCGCAGCACATGAATCTGCGCATGTGCAGGATCCTGACAAGACATACAGGCAGGCGGGCACTAGGACCCAGGCGCGCCTGTCACTAATGATGGCACCAGCAGGCACTAGGACCCAGGCACGCCTGTCGGCGCTGGGCAGGATATTTAAAGAGCACCTCGGTGCTCATTCAGTGCTGACTGGTCTGCAGCCCCCCCCCCGTGTCCTGCTTGCTTCCTGTGCAATTTCCTTTGGTTCTGACCCGGCTTGTTCCTGACCCGACTGTTATGACCCTGGCTATCCTACGACTCCGTTCCAGTCCTGTGTGCTGGCTACATACCTGGCTCTGCTGTGCTTTGGGCAATCCACTGTACCTGCCTGGTCTATCTCCACAGTACCCAAATCAGAGGATATCCTGCTTATCAAGGTCATCATCTGCAAGAGCCGCAAGCGAAACCCTGATGCTTTTGTCCCCCTGGTCCTTAGACGCCCTCTGTTCCAACCTCAGCGGGCTCAGGATTAGTGACACAAGTGAGGCCGACCTTGTCAATTCAGTCTCCCATCAGGTACGTGACAGTACCAGTAAGCCAATGATGGAGTCTGAAAGGGAGGCCTCACAACTGGGGGACATTCATCAAACTGTGACTTCCTTGCCCAACGTCATACAGGACCTGCAGAGGAACTTCCAATATCTGGAGAGCAAACTGCGAACCGATCCTAATGTCCTCTCAGACACAGTAACCTGTGGTACAGCCACCCAAACCGAGATCAGTATGTTCTTTGAAACCTCGGTTCTACCGGAACCCTGGGTACCTATGCCTGAGTTCTTTACAGCAGATCGCCGGACGTTCAGGACTTTTCGTAACTCCTGTGAGTTATATTTCTCTCTGCTTCCCAGGACCTTCTCCTCACCAAGTACTAAAGTAGGGTTTGTCATCACCCTTCTTAGAAATGAACCCCAGTCCTGGACATACCATCTCCGTGAACAGCATCATCCGGCCCTAACCTCTGTGGATTCATTTTTTTCAGCAATGGCACAAGTTTATGCAGACCCCTTCCAGCGCTAAACTGCGGAGTCTATGATCAGCAAACTACAACAAGGCCAAAGGCCTGTGGAGGATTATGTCACTGACTTCCATATCTGGAGTTCTGATACTCAGTGGAACGAGACTGCTCTCCGTCATCAGTTCCGCTTTGGTCTTTCTGACACCCTGAAGGATGAACTGGCCCGAGTGGGGATACCAACAAAGACTGGAGAGTCTGATAGACCTAACGATCCATATCGATCGTCGGATTCGGGAAAGGTTAAATGAAAGGACCAGTGGGAAACTTCTGTTATGCCCTGATGTTGGGCCAGCTATGAATATGGTCCCATCTAGAAGGAGCTTCTGGAGACCACAGTTATCCGCAGCAGAACGTCTCCGTCGGCAGAAGTCCAATCTTTGCCTCTACTGTGGTTAAGCGGGACATTTCGTGGCTATCTGCCTGATCAAAGCTCACAAAACATCTCCCAACTGCTGCTACATGATGCACCCTCAGGGTACTGACCGAACGCACCTCTCCTTCCAGCTGCAATTACAACTGGCCGAAAGGACTATCACGGTCCCGGCTATCATTGACTTAGGTGCCTGTAGCTGCTTCATGGATTCTCATTTTGCTACACCGAATCAGATTCCCCTCCACACGAAGACACAGAGGCTTGCAGTTCATCTGGCAGATGGGTCTGGTATTAGTTCTGGTCCGGTAACACGAGAAACCTTGCCAATCTTTTGTTATTCTCAGTCGGGACACCAAGAATTCTTATGTCTGGACATTATCACTTACCCAATTTTTCCAATCATCCTCAGTATGCCTTGGCTAAAAGTGCATAACCCAACCATCAATTGGGTGACCGGAGAGATCTCTTTTCCTTCTGAATATTGTCAGATTCACTGCACCCTCAAAGAGACAGGTGGGACAACCCCTCTCCTCAGCATTCATTCTGATCCTGAAACCATGAAGCTTGTCCCTACTGCTTACCACGAATACCTGGATGTGTTCAATAAAAAGAGTGCCAACACCCTTCCTCCACATAGGCCCTATGATTGTCCAATTGAGCTCTTGCCCGGCGCTGAGATTCCTTTCGGTAGGATTTACCCTCTGTCCGAAGTTGAATTAAAGGTCCTCCGGGGATATATAGCTGAAAACCTGGAAAAAGGGTTTATTCGGCCATCTACTTCACCAGCAGGAGTCAGCATATTATTCGTGGAGAAGAAGGATGGCACCTTGAGACCCTGTATAGATTATCGGGACCTGAACAAAATCACGGTCAAGAACCGTTATCCTCTTCCTCTAATCAGCGAGTTGTTCCAAAGATTGCGAGGAGCATGCTTTTTCTCAAAGTTGGATCTGAGGGGTGCTTACAATTTAGTGAGAATTCGGGAGGGAGACGAATGGAAGACAGCTTTCCGGACCAGATTCGGTACTTTGAGTATCTGGTAATGCCCTTTGGTCTCTGCAACGCACCAGAAACCTTCCAACACCTGGTAAACAATGTTTTTCAGGACTACCTGGATTTACTTCTAATCGTGTATCTGGATGATATCTTGGTTTTTTCATGTTCCATCGAAAGTCATCGTGACCATGTAAAAAAGACACTGGATAGACTGCACCAACACCATCTCTATGCAAAAGGTGAAAAATGCGAATTCGAGAAACAGTCTATCCAATTCCTTGGGCTGGTGATCACTCCTGAAGGCATCTCCATGGACCCTCAGAAGGTGTCCGCCGTCTTGGAATGGCCCCTACCTGAAGATAGGAAAGCTGCGCAGCGCTTTATAGGCTTTGCAAATTTCTATAGGAAGTTTATCAAGGACTTCTTGGGAATCCTAGCGCCAGTGACACAGCTCACTAGGCAACATGTGCCCTTCAAGTGGATTCCTGAGGCCCAAGCAGCCTTTGAACAGCTAAAAACCATGTTCACAACCGCACCCATCCTGAAACATCTTGATCCTGCCCTAGCCTTCATCTTCGAAGTTGATGCTTCAGAAAATGCGGTAGGGGCCATCCTGTCACAAAGGCAGGGGCCCAAATCCCTTCTGCATCCTGTCGCCTTCTTCTCCCGGAAATTGAAAGTTTCTGAAAGAAATTACGATGTGGGAGACAGGGAATTACTAGCCATCAAAGCAGCATTGGAAGAATTCCGCTATTTACTAGAGGGAGCAGCCCTTCCTATTCTCATCTTTACTGATCACAAAAATTTAGAGTACCTGAGAACCGCAAAACGACTTAGGCCACGACAAGCTAGGTGGGCACTATTTTTCTAACGCTTCATGTTCCACCTGACCTACCGTCCGGGTTCAAAAAATGGTAAACCCGATGCGCTCTCCCGCATGTTTCCTGACCCAGTTGTACAGTCTGAACCTGATACAATCTTACCAGCCAAGAACTTTCTACTTCTGCAAACGGATCTCGTAACGCAAATTAAAGAAGCCATGGATAATATCCCACCTCGTGCAAATATGCATCTACAATTTAAGGATGGCCTGTACTTCCACAAGGGACAGATCTTTGTGCCCGAAGGACTTCGAGCACTTATTCTCCAGAGATGTCACGACCACCCCTTAGCAGGTCACTTTGGAATTCGCAAAACATCGGAGTTAGTCTCTCGCTCCTTTTGGTGGCCTAATGCAGCAAGAGATTGCCAGGACTATGTGAAATCGTGCACAGTTTGTCTGAGGAATAAGTCGGATAAAGCCAAAACTTGGGGCCTGCTGGAATCCCTGCCTGTACCAGAAAAACTTTGGAGCATGATCTCCATGGATTTTATTGTGGAACTTCCCCCATCTGAGGAAATCACCACTATTTTAGTGGTAGTTAATCGTTTGTCCAAGATGGCCCACTTCATTCCCTTGAAAGGGACTCCTTCCGCTACAGAAACAGCTTTTGCTTTCATCAGGGAAATTGTAAGGCTTCATGGTGTTCCCTTAAATATTGTATCGGATCGAGGGGTACAATTTACATCTAAATTTTGGAAGGCTCTGTGTGAGGCATTAGAGATCGAGTTACGCTTCTCCTCTGCTTATCATCCTCAAACAAATGGACAAACGTAGAGGACAAATCACAGAAATACACATGCACACATGTACATACACACAGACACATGTACGTACATACACACAAACACACACACACGTACATACACATGCACAGACACATGTACACACACATACATGTACATACACGCAGACACATGTACAGATACACACATGTACACATACATGCACGCACACTGTTAAGTGCTCTCTCCTCTCCCCTGAAGCCACCACTGGCTGACATAGAGGATCAAGTGACCAGAGCGAGCTGAAATTAGGTAGACACACACACATATATACCACTATAAAAAGTTGCAGTACTTCTTTGTTCACTCACAGAGCTGGGTACTGCACTCTAGGGGGAGGCAGAGAGCACAGCACACTCTTCTTCCTTTGCTTTCACTGCGCTCAGCTATTGAGCAATCTGACGGCTCCCAGTGCCAATGACAGATCCGGCCTGAGCTCCAAGCCTGCTCAGCAAGACAGCCCTGGGGGACACACTCGCCCCCACCATAATTTCCACTCGCCATTGGCGAGCAGGCGAGTGAAAATTGCAAGCCCTGGACTAATAGATAGGGGCATTTAAAGGCAGAAAACAAGGTCAAACTCCTGTAAAAGCAGCATTTTTGACTGCCAGTATTCACCTTCTGAACATGTTACATATTACACCTGTATAATACTTTATATCTTTTTTTTTTCACCATTGGCATTAAATCCTTGTTTTCATTTACACTGGCTTCACAGAGTATTATGAGTTTTCTAAAGAGAACAGCAGAACCTGTTTACCTTCAGGCTCTCTGACTTATTGGCTTGTGTTATTATATTAAAAATGCTGGTTTTCTTATAGTTTGTTATTTTCTATGTACATGTATAGTCCATATGCAAAGCACAGCATTCACATATCATGGTTATCCTGAAGTGTATATATAGCCTAAAAAAAAGACATATAAAGAAAATAATACATACAATACACTGCAAAGACCAAATCCAGCTGAAACAATTTATTTCAGTTTTTAATAAAATAAAGGGTTAGAGGCTCTGTCAGTTTTCTATTGTTCCCTAAGTCCATATTGAGAATTATTTTCTTCATTTTTTTATCCTGACAGGAAATGCTGAGAAATCTTTTCAATGGAGATACAGACAAAAATCCATATGTTTCTGATCCTATTTCTTTCTGCCCTGACAACCATCCTGTTCATTTCTTGTACAGGTGTCACAAGGACAGGGAGCAAAGGTAAAAATCTTCCAAGTGGGGAGTCACAGACAAAATAGAAACTTGACAGAAGTTTGAACTCTGACCCACTATATCCAAAAGCATGACATTTTCTCTAAAGTTGGGCTTTAAGAAAAATTTCCCTTTACACATTCATAGAACAAAATCTTTCATGAATGCAGTATCAGTTCTACAGTCCTTGGTTCACAAGCAGTTTCTTTTCCTGGACTAATACAACGGGAGCCAACAAGGCCTTGGGGAAAAGCTTCAGAGGAACTACATGTATATGGCTTGGGCTTCAGGAACCAAAAGAACAAGAACTGTAGGAAACAGTTTAATAGGTCTTTTGTGCTTGCAATGCTGGGAAAGTATCAGCCTGTATTCTGCCCTGGATGCAATAGTGAGCTACAGTAGAGACATTATCTCTCAGTGATCTTGTCAGAGACATTTTCCCTGATAATTACTTTCACTGTTTAGTCACTGCTCTGCTTGGGAATTGTTTAGGGTGTAACCTTCTGTAACAAGAGAAATAGTTCCAACAAGCTGATTTGGTATAACATTGCAAAGCTCCATGGCAATATGAGAATGGCAGTAACCCATAGAAACTCATTACAGCTCATTTTTTAAAGCCAGCTGATCCTAAACTCAAAGAACATATAAACCCACCATTTCATATTCCTGATATGTGCTTGTTGTACCGTCTACTTGTGGTTAAATAGCATCTTGTTCTCTTTGCATTGCTTTCTTTGTGTGAAACCCCTAGTGTTCCTGCCAGTTCCTCTACTTTCCTATTAAAAACTGACCACACTAAGCAGGAGAGAACAGAGTGCTCAGTTCTCTAGCTGTGCTGGGAACTCAGCCTGCTCTTCTTCACTAATGATTCACCGCGAAGGTCAGTGTGTTGTTTTATAGCACTCTGAGCTCCTTATGCAGCTGAGAACAGAGGGTATGTGATCACTTTTAAAAAGGGGAAAAAAAGTATTTTATATTTTTTTTATATGTATACTTAAATGCTTTGCTTTTCATTTCTATTTTAAATTGAACAGGTTGTTTTAAAAGCTGAGGGTTTACAGATACTTTAATTAGTTGTTATAGGTTTGTGCACCAAGCAATCCATCATAGCACTGTGTTAAGGAATAAACTATGTAGGAGTGTAGTCAAACGGCTGAAATTATTCATGTGGATTAATAAATGAAACACTTCCTAATGCATTTTATAAAAGGGTGAATTATAGTAACCAGATTTAAACACACTATAATGTTAATATGTATTAAGACTTGCATTCTTGGGGGTTTTTTTTGTTTTTTTGTAACAAAGCCTTATAATTGTTTAAATCAAATTTAGCCTAAGCAGTCCACATAGGGATATTTTAGATTAATTTTGACTAATCTTTGTCAAAAATAGGGTTTTAATGTACAATCTTGACAAAATCAGATCTCCCATTCAGTTCCTCCTGTTAGAGATAGTCAGGGTTATTTTCCACCTTCATAGATCTGTTAGCATAAAAAGATGGCACTTTCTAACAAATCTGATAATGTTCTTTTTTTAGTTTCTGGGAAGGTTCTCATTTTCCAGGCCATTTTATAGATAGCAGTATTTAGTCACATTCAACTAGACGTGTTATGTACATTTCACTGCCCACCCAAGCAGCATCTTAATTTGAACTGGTATATCTACTTGGATAGGTGGTGGAAAGGCTCCAACATTTCAGAATAAGTCCAGTACTAACTGTTCTCTACAGTACATAGCCTGAGCAGAGTTGTGGGGAGGGGGAGCAGCAGACTGGGGGAGAAGAATTTCATACAGAATAATAGAAAACCGTTTTTTTTTTTCATTTCTGTACTTGTACTGTAACACCAGAGACCCAAACCTTTCCCAAACTTTCCCAAAACACCACATGTGCATCTGTGTCCCCACTGGAGAGATTTGCCATATCTCTCCAATAAGGACATTGGCATCTCTAAAAACCAGACAGAAGTTCTAAAACTTCTTATGGTTATTAAGAAAAAAACTAAAGTTGGACTTTATTCTGTTTTCATAGTTCGCTTATTGTATTATTATTCTAAATGGAGGTTCATTGTTAATAACTGGTATTGCAACTAGCCAGTTCTGGCTACCAACCAAGCTTCATGAATTAATTTTACTGTTTGTTAGTATTGTACAGGATGCCAGGGATGGGTCCTGGATGGGAGATATGTGTCTCCATTATTTGGATTGTGGTCCCTTTAAGAGGGACGAAAAGAAGCACTATGGAGTACTAGCAGATTCTCATCCATACTGGGTTAGCGGTTCTAGGGTGATCCAGTAAAGAGTGGACCTGATTTATAGTTTTTCTGGGACTGTTAAGTCCTGATATGGGACCTGAAATTTGGAGGCTCTGAGAGATTTTGAGAGGGAAAGAGCCTCCAACCCTGACTATGGGTACTGTGGTCCTGAAAGGATAACCCACCTTCAAGACAGGGCTGAAAAGAGCAGGAAGCGGTCAGCAGGGTGTCAGTCAGGTGTGATGTCAAGCAGAACACATTTATGAGAGGAGCTGTGTATTGCTGAGGCTACTGAGACAATGCTAAGCTATAATGGTCATTCCTGGGACTCCTGGTGCAGTCAGGGACTTGAAGCACTGTATAGGACAAGGTTTTGCTACTGTGAGACAAAGGTTTTAATTATACCAGAAGTTGATGGACTGTTTTGTGGTATTTATGCTGAAGGAAACCACTTTATTTTGCCTGTTTTTGAAAATAAAAGCCTGTTTGTTGTTATCCACATGGCTGGCAGGTTATCCGGATTCTCCAAATATCACAGTATATACAGTATATTAGACAATCTCCTATAAAAATGATTTTGGACCTTTAGTAAAACCATTCAGGGACTTGCTATACTGGCTGCATTACTGTTCTCCAGTGATGGACACAATATAAGTATTCTTTACCTCCTAATTAAATAACAAAAATCTGTAGACTGTGTAATAGAAATCATCCTGTAGGATGGAAACATTTGATCGTTGATTGTCTACATGAAAGATATAAATACACCAGTAATTCATGTAGATAAAAGAATAGATATTTTGCCATACAGGAAAATTTTCGTTCTCATATAGTCAGCAATAAAGTAAACCTTTCCAAAGAGAGATAAAGGGGGGTGCCCTGTGTTTTGGCTGGAAACAGTCCATCCAAAACTGATATATTTACTTTATATATATTACCCACTAACATCTTATATTTTTAAGGGGCAAAAAAAACAATACAAGCGTTTTACTTGTTTATATGTCCATTATGAGATGGGATGAGAATAGCATAGAGGCTACTCCCTCTGATAAAAAAAAAATGACAAATGAAGTCCCTATGAGTTATAAAAAGCCAGTGGTGGCCAGCCAATTATTCAGAACACTAGCCTCCACCCATCATTAGTATAATATTTGGGTGGACTGACCCTTATTTTTTTGATGAAATATAATTTATTACTATACTGCTTTTGCTTTGCTATTATGTGGTATAATCATCCATGCATCATGTCAACGCGAAGATAAATATCTATAATTTCCCTAATGCATGGGAACTACTCAGTGACCTTCTAAAAGGAAGAAACTCTGGCCAACCTATATCTGTCCACATATCTCATTACCTTTTTCCCCCCCAAGAAAATATTTAAAATTTATTAGACAGTTTGTCTGGTAAATCTAGGGTGTGTTCCTTCTAGGGGCCCGGCTAAGTCAACAAAGCTATACATAGCCCAGCATGATTTAGTTACCAGCTGATATTTGTTCACCAATAACTGTTCCACAGATAAGTGAGAGGCAGAGGAAGTGTTCTACTTCCTTATTCATGCATCTCTGTATATGCCATAATGAGGCACCGTGTAATACAGAACTATTAATAAATGCCTGAAGGAAATTTTCACTTGCTTCTGTGATAAGAGATTAGTTCACAGTGTGATAATTAATTTCATCCTTTCTCGATTCATACACTGGAAAGATAAAGCAAAATCCCGGGAACACCTACTTTAGCGTTTTAGGTCAACGGCCCTCAGTGCATGAATGAGAGGGTTAAACTAAACAAAAATACAGATAATGCTCATGGCTTATGACCCAATGAAAAAAATAGATCTTTCCCAGAGGTGATAGATGAGTACATGGTTGTTATAGCAATAAGATAATTTTGCATTTTATACTTTATATATACTATATATAACTTTGGTGTATTAAACAAATGCAATACAAAATTAAAAAGAAAAATGATTATATATAACACTTTGCATGAAATCACAGGCAAAGTCATGTAAGACATTAGTCATTGGATTTACAGCAAATACAGGACTATCTTACCCATCTCACACTGGCACACTCAATCTTTTGCTGAAGTCCTCTCCTCAATGAAACTTGCGCTTTTGGAAATGTTTATCTCCCGGGTTACCCATAGCTAGTTCCTCTAGCTGACCTGCAGATGATTGCTTTATTTTGAAACGGGTAAAGGTCAGATGGAAGAACCAATGAGAACTACAGGGCACCCAGAAGGTCAACACTTTAGGACTTCTCAGGATGGTAGTAGATGGTGATTTTTGGAGATGTGGGCAATAGAAAAGGTCAGTATATCCTGGCTTCTTCTACAGCTATGGCTTGCTTTAAAACTTTTGGTATAGTAACTGGGTTGCTTTTACATAGTTACATAGTTAGGCAGGTTAAAAAGAGACAGAACTCCACCTTGTTTACCACTTGCCTACTGGGCACTTTTACCCCCAGGCCAATTTTTAGCTTTCAGTGCTGTTGCACTTTGAATGACAATTGCGCGGTCATGCAACACAACGCATATGAAATTTTTATCATTTTTTTCACACAAATAGATCTTTCTTTTCGTGGTATTTAATAACCACTGGGTGTTTTATTTTTTTGCTAAACAAATGAAAAAAGACCGAACATTTTGAGAAAAAAAATGTTTTTTCTTATATGAAATTTTGCAAACAGATAATTCTCTCCTTCACTGATGTGTGTTGATGAGGCTGCACTGATAGGCTGCACTGATGGGCACTGATGAGGCGGTACTGATAGGCAGCACTGATGGGCCTTGATAGGCGGCACTGGTGGGCATTGATGAGGAGGCACTGAGGAGGCTGCACTGATATGCGGCACTGATGGGCACTAATAGGCAGCATTGAAGGCCACTGATAGGCGGCACTGATAAGCACTAATAGGCAGCACTGAAAGCACTGATCGGCAGCACTGATAGATGGCACTGATAGGTGGCACTGATAGGCACAGATTGGCAGCATTGACAAGCACAGATTGGCAGCACTGATGAGCAGCACTGTTAGGCACTATTGGGTCTGCACTAATAACCAATGCCCTGATTGTCAGTGTTGATGTCTCCTTTCACAGTTGTCAGTTATCGGCAGTACTTTCCCCACGCTGTGAGGAAAGTACTGCCGATAACTAGCAAGTGCATTTACATGGTGATCAGCCAACACCCTCCCAGATCATGCGGTGCCCTCCCAGAACTGGACGACCATGATGCAGCTTTTCTTTCGGCTATAGCGAGGTCAATAAGTGGTTAACCAATCTAAAAAATATTGAAAGCCTCCATATACAGAACCTTATACCCACAGTTGATCCAGAGGAAGGCAAAAGAAACCCTATAAAGCATGACCTTCTCCAGTGAGGGAAACATTTCCTTCCTGATCCCTTGAAGGGGGCTTTTAAATAATTATGTCGCTTTAAGAATGAAAGCATTGCTTTGGCACCTTCATATAGTGAGAGAGCTTGGCCACCCCTCCTGCCCTTCCATAATCACATTAGTCAATTATTCTGATGACCAAAAGGAATGTGGAAGGTAAGAGTGAGCCGGTAAGTTCCAATACTGTCCAAATATGTTAGAGTTTTGCCTGTTTAGAACAGCCATTGCAGAGGTGCTTAGATTAAGTACTGCTGGAGTTATGATTTCTAGGTCACTACAGTAGTGAACCTATACTCAAAGCTATGTCATTCTAGCTGGGAATGGATAAATAAAAAAACAGCTGGATAAAATACTTACCTTTCACAACAAACACATCATTATAGTCTTTTGTGCTCTTGATAGCAACAAGGGGAACCTTAAGTCAATTTCCAGCAAGACTATTTGCATGCCTTTACATTAATGCCTAATACACATGATGAGAAAGTCGTGCTTCCAGAACGATCCTCCGATAATCTGATTGTTAGTACACAGCTTTCCAGAGCTGATCAAGATAGTTCATGCAAAATTATCTGAAGGGACAGGCACAAAGATTTTTCTTGTATGGTACCAGAATTAATGATTTTCATTTAATTCATCTTTTCATTCATTTCATCGGTACAGTATTTATAAAAAAAAAATTAAGTGATCAAGACCGAGCATGCAATGTAAGAATGCTTTATAATACAGTACAATACATTACATCATTTCCTAAATTGTATTCTGTCGTATGAGAATTTTCATAACTTTAGTAATCTTATCATTTTCAATATGAGACTAGCATGAAAAAAAAAAATGAACAATTATTTGTTTGTCTCACTGTGTGTACAATAAATAAGATGTACTGTTAGAAGAGAACCAGCTTTGATAGCATTTATCTTAACTGTTGAATAGTATGAGCAATATACATTTGAAGTTGTTTTGGAGTTTATAAAATCCCTCTTAGTTCAGGTTCACGCTATGCGGTACGGGACACTGCATGTAATTCGAACAGGATTTGCACCGCATTCCTGGGCGAATTACATGCAAATGTCTGTGCGGTACAATTTGAGCCATACATTTTCTATGGCTTAAATTACATTGCATCTGCAGCAAGAAGATGCAGGACCCTTTTTTAAATCTGCACCTAAATCGCATTGTATGGGTGTCCTCACCCATGAGATGTGATTTCTGGCAATCGCATCGTGTTTTGCGATCTGTTTCGGGATGTCATTAATTTATCATTGACACCCGCACCAGATCACATGAACGTGGTGTGATTGCAATGCAGTGCGGGAAGCACACAGGATTCGCAGCGGTTCCCGCACAGCATTTCTGTGAACCCGGGCTTAAAGTTTTTCTCCCTATGTGTTAGTTTTTAGTATATATCTATAAATAAATACAAATATGTTCAAATGTAATACACACATTACTTGCTACAAGACATTATGGCAGTTTTTTTAATTTTTTTTTATACTTTAGAATTAAGTGACTTTATAAATGTGATTAGAATCTTGTTGCCTAAAAATACCTTAAATAACAGCAAACAGTTGATCAGCAAAGGCAAATAATTTAAGGGAGAATGTCTCATACCAGGGCAATCGGAGACATTGTTTTGGAATGTGGAATGAGCCAACAAAGTAACTTAAAAAGCATGGTTTTATTTGGTTATTATCAATAAACATACACACCCAGTGAATCCAACTGTGTTTTATTGTGATCCACAAGTAAACTGCTGAACAACAGGTCCTGCACTGCCATCTCCCTCACTGATATCATCGGGAACTGGCTGTCTCTTCTGGGTTCTTACTGCTGGACTCTTGATGATGCAGGCCAAATTCTGCCTTCTCCAGTGCTGCCTTGTAAGCTGATATCTCCCCGTATATATGACGTGCATGTTCCAATAGACTGCAGGATTACACAACATTCTTGTCTAGGTAGAATGGGGTAGAGGATAGGCTTAAGCGGCGTTATGCATGACGTGTTGGTCTGGGGACTCGTCCGCCACGCACATCACGTCAGGCATCATACCGCTGAGTGAATGTATTTATTTATTGAATGTATTTATCGTATGCTTGGAACTATATTGCAATGTGGTGCGCTGTGTCGCAGTATAGGGTGAGATGTACCCCGATAACGAGTATCATGTTTTTTTATACTTATGTAATAAAGTATCTTTTTCAATCAAAAAAAGAGGATAGGCTTGACTGGAAACTTAGAAAAAAAAAAAGGTAAAGAAACCCAACTTTTTTAGATTGAGCAGGGGGTATGAATACAGTGGTGAAAAGTGTAATTTTTTTGTGAAGGTCTACTTTAAAGGCAGGATAGCCTTTTTCTGCTGCCACAGATGTGTAAACTGATGGAATGATCTTACTATGCCTCTTGCTATGGTAACAAAACTATTCCACCCAAACCAAATGGAACTTCTCATCTAAAGAGAACCGATGTGATTGCCAAAGCAAAAGGTCTTTAATCCAGCTAACTTTGTTGGGCAATCATATGGCGGCTAATTAAATCAAAGCTCATGAATATTTTCTGATTGCCAAAGCAGACATTACTCCTTTTCCTGACAAAGGTTAAATGTTTGATGAGAGTGCACCAGCTGACTGAGATCTATGATCTATGATCCAATGCTTGTAGCAGAATCATCTTTTTGTTTCCAAAAGGAAAATTAAAAAAAAATTATCTGTTTATTCAGCTCACTATGTAAGGCCTAAGCTTGTTTAGGCAGCTACTGAACAACTTGCTATTTTGTTTACACTTTAATAATGGTTATATATACATATTTTTGTTCTATTAAGCCAAACTGACTATATTCATCTACCTATTAATAATAGCTCAGAGATTTTCTTAAAGCGGAGTTCCAGCTGAAAAAAAAAAAAAGTCAGCAGCTACAAAAACTGTAGCTGCTGACTTTTAAAATACAGCTTCTGTCCCAGAAGACTATGGGGAAGGAGGGTAGGAGGACAACTTCCGCTTCCGATTGCCTAGGTGATCGCAGTGGAAGTGGGAGCAGGTACCTTTCAAATTCGGGTACCCCAAAGGTGCCAATCCTTAATGGGGAGCGGGGGACAAAGCATTAAAGCAGAACTTCCCCTTTTGGGTGGAACTCTGCTTTAACTTAAAAAAAGGGAAAACATTACAGAGAATACAGCAGTGTAAAATTGGTAAGCTGCATGGCAGTTTTAATCAGGGATAATAGTCTAACCAGTGTATGTCTAACTTTTATTTTGTCTATTGGAAGGGAGGTGTGGTGAATGTGAGTGATAACGTGTGGTTTAGATGCACAATGTTCTTGCGCTTAAATTTTATTCTTTCAAACAATGCAAAAAGATAAAGAGGACCTATGTGGACTATAAGCAACAACTGCCTGACATACTCTAATCACCCCCAAAAGGTAACATAATAAAAAATAAAGGGAATATACCCCATATTATTGGAAAAAGAGTAGCTTGTGCATTGATAATTGAAGGGCTAGCTATCAATCAGCTGTTGCAGATGTAGCACTACCCCCTTAGGAGTTGCAATAGATTTGGGTCCTCCTATAGTCCTGCACATCCAGGCAACACACATTTCCTTCACTCAGACTTGCATCAGGAGACAGTAACCGGTTCTTGAGCTTTTTTTGAAGTTTTATTAGGGAATTTAGAACTTGGATGGGGTAGGGGGTGTATAGGATACCCAAGGAAACTATGTACAAGTCTTTACAGCAATATTTCTCTTCTAGAAAGCTAGCCAGCATCTCCTGTAGTACCACCCCAGATCCCAGATGACTCCTCTCCTCATCCAGCTGTACTGAGTGAATCCCTGGGCAGGGGATCCAGTGCCTGTCACTGCAGTGTGAAACAGCAGTTTCCCACTAGAGTGCTTCATTCCCCTTACTGGCCCAGGGGGTGCAGGTCTACTCACTTGGTCCCTCTCCTGTGCTGCTGGTGGATCGGTGGCTGCTACCAGGCCTTCTAACTGGGCTGCTCCTTCCCTGCCACACAGGTGGTCCTCTCTCAGGGGGCTGGTGAAGTCCCATGTTTTCAGCCTTCCAAGGTCCTCTACTTGCAGGTGAGCCTCTCTCCATCTGGGCCCCCTCACAGGCTCCTGCCTCCAGCCTCATATCCTTCTCTCTCTCTTCCACCCAAATTCTCCCCTACAGCTGAGTAGACTCAGCTACTCTTAAAGGTTGTCCTGGCCTCTTGCCAAGCCTTCTGTTAGAGATTGGCCAGGATACTCCCAGAGTACAAACCAGCCACTCCTCAGATCTGCCCACTGATTCTAGACCTTTCTCCAAAGTTCTAGTGCAGGGGGAAATTCCAGAAGGGCTTGTCTGCAGAGCCTCTCAGCCCTGACCACAATTTGACCTCCCTCTGACTGTTGCACGAGGCTGCTACTCTGCCTCTGCCTAACAGTTAGGATCTAGCTCCCCCTAGCTACCTAGGAGGGCACTACACAGACATTTTGGTCCTTACAATGATTTTTAGATGTAGAAATATGTGCACAAAATCTGGGCATATAAGAAAAGGTACCCAGCACTGCAATTCAAAGATCTCAAGCTGGTGACATGGCCTTTGCAGGTGGCACCTGTAAGGCCCTGGCTATGTCACCACTGCCTAGGAAGAACCAGGAAGTGGGAACCATTTTTAAGTAAATTAAAAGCATTTGTTGTACATTTAGATGACAGAACTGCATGATGATGTGAATTTTAGTAAAACGGGTAAAGGTCCACTTTAACATGTAAAAATTCCCTCCCCCCACATCTCCAAATTTCCCAAGATGCCCAGCACTTTTCAACCTAAAGGACATTCAGTAGGGGTTTACATCTACTTTACTGTTCCTATGTACTTTAGCAGCAACACTAGGTCCCTATGCTTTTGGATTATTGGTAGTTGGTTGCTACGGTGAAGAACGGCTACATTAGTTTTCCGTGTTTCCATGCTCAACCTGAACGCAAAGCTCATTCTTAGTACTGACAGTAGTACATCTGACAAATTACATATTCTGACATATTGGCATGTGCCATACTGACATCATTTCTACCATTCAATTAGCAAAGGAGCATTTGCTTTTTATAATAAAAAAATCTGTTCTGATATTGGTTGTATTACTCATACATGAAAAGGCAGCTTCCCTAGTAAGTGATACCTGAAAACAATAAGCATGTATATAAAGGAGTATATTGTAAAACTTCCATGCACATCGCAGCCCTCTATACACTGGGATAGACACAATGAAGGGAAGTTTTGTTTTTGTATGAAACTTCCCTTCAGTACTTCGGCTTTCAATGTAATTGTGAAAAACAAAAAACAAAGGAAAAATAAAAGGAAATCAAAATATAATTTTACACCATTTATTGGCATAACAGGTAATGTAAAAAAAATCAGTCTATAGAATTTCTTCACAAGAAGAAATCATTTTTTTTTATTTATATGTTCATTATGTTCAGAAGCAAACTATACAATCTGTAAAATACACTGCTCAAAAAATTAAAGGAACACTTTTTAAGCAGAATATAGCATCAAGTCAATTAAACTCCTGGGATATTGATCCTGGTCAGTTAAGTAGCAGAGGGGGTTGTTAATCAGTTTCAGCTGCTTTGGTGTTAATGAAATTAACAACAGGTGCACTAGATGGGCAACAATGAGACGACCCCTAAAACAGGAATGGTTTTACAGCTGAAGGCCACTGACATTTTTTTCCCTACTCATCTTTCATGATTTTCCCTAGTTTTGCATTTGGCTAGGGTCAGTGTCACTACTGGTAGCATGAGGCGATACCTGGACCCTACAGAGGTTGCACAGGCAGTCCAACTCTTCCAGGATGGCACATCAATACGTGTCATTGCCAGAAGGTTTGCTGTGTCTCCCAGCAGTCTCAGTCCTCATACACACTGGACATTTTTACAGATGCTGTTTTTGTCTTTTGACGTTTATTTCTACAGCCTGTAAACCCCCCAGCATGTTATCCTATGTGTCCATGCACACAGACTGTAATCAACTTTTTTTGGCAGGGACGTTTTTTGGCTGGAAAAAAAACCCAGGATTAGTGGGTTTCTAGAGGAGTTTTAGCTGTAAAAATGCTCTAACACTGAAAAGTGCAGTAAAATGCTGTAAATCGTGGTAAATCATGGCAAACCAGTGTTTTTGGACTTTTGTTTACTAAAAAAATTACTTTTTGGTAAAAAGAAAAAAAAAACAAAAAGGCTAAAAAATGCAAATGTGAAAAAAAGAAAAAAAAAAGCTGCTAAACGCCAATACAAAAACGCTGAAAAACTCACATTTTTTACGTGACTTTACACAACTAACGTTACCAGCGTTATTGAAACGCCCAGTGTGCATCGAGACTCAAGAGCATGGAGGAGATTCCCGGAGACAGACAGTTACTCTAGGAGAGCTGGACAGGGCCATAGAAGGTCCTTAACCCAGGACTGGTATCTGCTCCTTTGCACAAGGAGGAACAGGATGAGCATTGCCAGAGCCCTACAAAATGACCTCCATCAGGCCACTGGTGTGAATGTCTCTGATCAAACAATCAGAAACAGACTTCATGAGGGTGGCCAGAGGGCCTGACATCCACTAGTGGGCCCTGTGCTCACTGCCTGGCACCACAGAGCTCAATTGGCATTTGCCATTGAACACCAGAATTATAAGTGGTGCCCTCTGTTTTTCAGAGATGAGAGCAGGTTCACCCTGAGCACGTGACAGATGTGAAAGGGTCGTGGAGAATGTTTTGCTGCCTGTAACATCATACAGCATGACTGTTGTGATGGTGGGTCATTGATAGTCTGGGGAAGCATATCCATGGAGGGACACACAGACCTCTACAGGCTAGACAATGGCACCCTGACTGCCATTAGGTATCGGGATGAAATCCTTGGACCTATTGTCAGACCCTACACTGGTGCAGTGGGTCCTGGGTCCCTCCTGGTGCAGGACAATGCCCGGCTTCATGTGGTGAGAGTATGCAGGCAGTTCCTGGAGGATGAAGGAATTGATACCATTGAATGGCCCCCATGGCCTAAATCCAATAGAAAACCTCTGGAATATCATGTTTCAGTCCATTCGACGTCGCCAGGTTGCACCTCAAACTGTCCAGGAGCTCAGTGATGCCCTGGTCCAGATCTGGGAGGAAATACCCCCGGACACCATCCGTCATCTCATTAGAAGCATGCCCCCGATGTTGTCAGGCATGCATACAAGTACGTGGGGGCCATACAAACCAATGAGTTCCATTTTGAGTTGCTGCAATGAAATTTCAGCAAAATGGACTAGCCTGCAGCATCATTTTTTCATTTTGATTTTTAGGGTGTCTTTGAATTCAGTCCTCTGTAGGTTGATAGTTTTCATTTCCATAAAACGATGGGTCATCCTTAGGTTTCTAACACATTACCCAGTCCATATCAGTATAGTTATCCAGCATGAGATTTTTCCTCATTGAGATCTGATGTGTTTTCACAGTGTTCCTTTAATTCTTTTTGAGCAGTGTATATACCATATATACCATAAGTTTTTTTTCTATTGTGTACCCCGCTTAAGAGAGGGGTACAGTTAACTGCTGAAGATCTTTTTTAATTATTGGGTTACTGTTATACTTTGGTGCTGTCTGAAAAGGCAGAATTGGAGTTTGGAAAAAGAAGGAGCAGCTGGAGGACAACCTACAAAGTTAAAAGTCATTCAAAGATAAAAAAAACCTCTTTATTCCACCTCTGTGCCACTCCTAAAAATGCTCTATCATCTAACTCCACAGGAGAGATATAGGCCATAGAGGTAATGTGGTAAGCTAAGCTACTATTCAAAAAAGTCCAAGAGACAGAGACTGAGATATCCACATGTGTAAGTAGTGATCCCAGAGACCTACAATAAGGGACATAGGTATAAGCGGTCTTCCAGTCACTTACAAAAAGGGACATAGATGTAAATGATCTCAGCGACCTACAATGGGGGCAAAAGTATAAGTAGTGATCTCAATGACCTGCAAAGAGGGGTATGCAGTGCATTCATACCAGGTATTTAATAGTGTTAACCTAGGTTTTAATACAGAGATAATGTATACATTTTAAATGTGAAAATATGATTTGTAATTTTTTCTACTAATGATAGGAGAAAAACATATGCAAAATGATTCTGTAGGGAAAGGTTCTTTGTGTCTGTCTCCTATAGCTACAAGCTTGGCTTGTCTAATGATAAATCCAGTTCTGATCAGCTCTGAGTCTTAGGGGTTGATTTACTAAAGGCAAAAATACTGTGTGCAGTGGCAGTTATTCCACAGTTTAGTAAATGAAGCAAAGCTTTACTTTACAATATATATCCAATCATAAGCAGGAAAAATAAAAAAACAGCATTTTTGCTTGCACTTGATTGGTAGAAGTCAGCAGAGCTTTACCGTATTTACTAAGCTCTGGAGCAACTGCACTTGCATAGTATGATTCCAATAGCAAAGTGCACAGAATATTTGCTCATCTTTCTGCTTATTGGAGCTTCAGTCACTGATTTCTTAACACCTTTTCAAACATGCGAAATTTCTCTTCCTCTCTGTGTTCAATATCCTTTTTTATGTCTTTATTGCAAAGCTATACATCTGAGCCATAAGGATGTTTGAAAGCGGTGCTACAGTCATGGCCAAAAATACTGGCACCCCTGCATTTCTGTCATATAATGCAGCACTTCACCCAGAATATTGTTGCAATTACAAATGTTTAGGCATTCTCATGTTTTTTCTTTTGTTTGCATTGGTATGACACAAAAAAGCAGAAAAACAAAAAAGCCAATTCTGACACATTCCACCCAAAACACCAAAAATGGACTGGACAAAATTTTTGGCACCAGTTAAAATGGTAAAAAATTGACTCAACCTTTCTGTTGATTGTCTCTGTGTGTCACATGGAGAAGAGAAAGAGCAGCAAAGAATTGTCTGAGGATTTGAGAACAAAAATTGTGGAAAAGCATGGACAATCTCAAGGTTTCAAGTCCATCTCCGGAAATCTTAATGTTCATGTGTCCACTGTGAGCAACATTGTCAAGAAGGTTACAGACCATGGCACTGTAGCTAATCTCCCTGGACGTAAACAAAAGAGAAAAATTGATCAAAGATTGCAATTAGGGATTTTTCAAAGGGTGAATAAAGAACCTCAATCAATTTCCAGACAAAATCAATTTGACTTTCAGGCACAGGGTACAACTGTGTCAGCTCGCACTATACATCGCAATCTGAATGAAAAGGGACGCTATGATAGGAGACCCAGGAGGACCCCACTGCTGACACAGAAACATAAAAAGCCAGATTGGAGTTTGCCAAAACTTACCTGAGGAAGTCAAAATCCTTTTTGTTCGAATGTGCTGTGGACAGAAGAAACAAAATTACAGCTTTTCCATAAAGCGTATCATTCTGCTGTTTTCAGAAAAAGAAATGAGGCCTTTAAAGAAAAGAATACAGTCCCTAAAGTCAAACATGGTGAAGGCTCATTGATGTTTTGTGGATGCTTTGCTACTTCAGGCACTGGATGTCTTGACTGTGAGCATGACATTATGAAATCTGAAGACTACCAAAGAATTCTGGGGTGCAATGTAGGGCCCAGTGTCAGAAAGTTGGGTCTGTGTCACAGGTTATAGATCTTACAACATGACACTGACCCAAAGCACATATCAAAGAGCACACAGAAATGGTTTCAGACAAAGTGTTGGAAAGTACTGAATTGGCCAGCAATGAGTCCAGATCTCAATCCTATAGAGCACCTGTGGAGAAATCTCAAAACAGCAGTTGGTAAAAGGAACTCTTCCAGTCTGAGACACCTGTAGCAGTTGGTGAAAGAAGAGTGGTCTATAATTCCAGTAGAGAGGTGTAAGAAACTAATTGATGGTTACAGGAAGCGATTGATTTCAGTTATTTTTTCCAAGGGGTGTGCTATCAAATATTAAATTTAGGGTGCAAATAATTTTGTCCAATCCATTTCCATATCCAAACAAAAGAAATAAACATGAGAATGCCTAAGCATTTTTATTTGCAACACTTTTCTGGGTTAAGTGGTGCATTATCTAACAGAAATGTCAATATTTTGACTGTATGCTATCTCTATGGATGCATCCTTGTAGTTAGATCAGTGGAGATTTACTTACATTGTACTGTCCACAGGTCAATTGCTTCAAACCCCAAGGATATTTTACAGAATCACTAAATTACCTTGAAGTGTATTTCCACTTTTGCAGCCAGATTGGAATAATGCCTACTTTATATTTGCTATATGTTACCATTCAAATTGTATAACTTAAGAAAAAAATCAATACCGCTGCTTACCTTTTGAAATGATTTTTACCTGCTTAGCTGCCTAGCTCCCCCCTATGTAATATTAAGGAGGGAGCTGGGAGTTAATGTTTGTAAAGTAGATTTCAACAAACAGGACAGACCGGAGGGGAGATTTACTAAAACTGCTCCACATAGCATCTGGTGCAGCTGTGTGTAGTAACCAAACAGCTTCAAACTTCAGCTTGTTCAATTAATAAAATTGACAAATTTGAATTTTGAAATGAAACAATTGGCAACAAAACCTAGAAGCTGATTTGTTACTCTGCGTAGCTGCACCAGATGTGTGCAATAGTTTTACCCTGTCTGTCCTAATGAAGGTTTAAAGATCATGAGGATGCATTTTATGTTAATGAGAAAGTGAAACTGACTCTTTCCCTATTTTGTCTCTCTGAAATTATTCAGAATAGTTTACAGTCCAAGTTACAAACCTGCTCCAAAGAAACAACTGGAAAGGTAAAGCTGGCTATAGACTGATTGAAATGAGGCCACTTCAGGAAGAACTGGCCGAATTTTGATCAGCGTGTAGCTGCCTATTTGATTGAAGTCGATTGTATGATCCATTTCTGTTCAAGGGGCATGCTGAAAACCTTTCTTCGTTTGGCGGCAGGTCCCAATGTCAGAATGCAATGTCCCGGAGGGAGGGGAAACTCCTCCATACATCTCATTTGTGTGGATGGAGGAATCTGTTAAGGCTGAACAAAAAGTAAACTATCCATCTATGGCCAGCTTAAGAATGTCTTTTTTTTTTAAAATTATTTTAGGTATGCTTTGTGAGCGGGAACAAATCGGACTGCAAAAGTTTGATATACACTTAAAATAATTATATACTGTAATCTTTAGATATACATTTTTTTAAATTATAAAAATTCTGCAGTCAACAAAAAGCAGAGATACATCACTAGTATAAATTGCTAAGCTGAAAAGGAAGGAAAAGCAAGGAAGAAAGAAGAAAGCTTGTTGGAATCCACACTTCAAAAATCACTAAAATATTATATAAACTTTATATTACTAATGTGATTTTAAATCTGAAGCTCTCATTAAAATAATATCTGATGATCATGCCATACATAAAGGTTATTTATCAGGTACTTCCTTTTAGAGGGTGTTAGCTATCTCCCAATTTTGCTTCTGTAGCATCAACCTGTCACATGCGCCATGCCAGCACACATTGCACAGGCATAGTCCGTCATTGTCACTATAAGTAAACTTTGATAAGCAATCAACACTGGAGAAAGTGCATGTTGACAGGAACTGGCTGAAATCGGCTGGAAGAGGTCAGTTGCATTAAAATGAGAAAAAAAAGTGAAAACAGTATTAAATGAACAAAAAAAACAGGGTATTGTGTTTAAGCAAACGTCACGTTATCTAGTTAGGTTTTAGATATACTTTAAAGAAACTGTCACCACTCTACACTTAAAGTGTCATTAAACCCACATTATTACAAACTGTCAGTATATGATGTATTACAAGCTGTTCATACTCACTATGGTAAATTAAGAATGATTTCAGAAATAGAAGTGTTAATAGTTTATATATAGCAATTAACACAATGGAAAGTAAATAAACAGAAGAGAAATCCAAATCAAATCAAAATTTGATTGTGACCACTCTGCCTTCAAAACAGCATCATTTCTTCTAGATACACTTGCACATAGTTTTTGAAGGAAATCAGTAGGTAGGTTGTTCCAAAAATCTTGGAGAACTAAGCACAGATCTTCTGTGGATGTAGGATACCTCAAATCCTTCTGCCTCTTCACACAATACCAGACAGGCTCGATGATGTTGAGATCAGGCCTCTAGGGGGGTCAAACCAGAACTTCCAGGACTCCTTGTTCTTCTTCATGCTGAAGATAGATCTTACTGTCATTTGTTGTATGTTTTGGGTTGTTTTTCTGCTGCAGAATAAATTTAGTGCCAATCACATGCCTCTCTGATGGTATGGCATGATGGATAAGTGTCTGTATTTTTCAGCCTTGAGGACACATTGATCCTGACCAAAGCATCCCACTCCATTTGCAGAAATGCAGCCCCAAACTTGCAAGGAACATCCACCATGCTTCGCTGTTGCCTGCAGACACTCATTATTGAGGACAATGTCCAGCCCTTGGTGAACAAACTGCCTCCTGTTACAGCCAAATCATTAAAATTTTGACTCATCAGTCTAGAGCACCTGCTGCCATTTTTCTGTACCCCAGTTCCTATGTTTTTGAGCATAGTGAAGATGTTTAGCCTTGTTTCCACATCATAGGTATGGCTTTTTGGCTGCAATTCTTCCATGAAGACCACTTCTGGCCAGACTTTTCCAGACAGTAGATGGGTGTACCTGGGGTCCTACTAGTTTCTGCCAGTTCTGTGCTGATGGCACTGCTGGACATCTGCCGATGTCAAAGGGAAGTAGGCACAATGTGTCTTTCATCTGCTGCAGTTAGTTTTCTTGGCCAACCACTGCCTCTACAGTCCTTAACATTGCCGATCAAATGTTCTCAATACTGAAGAATACAGGCAGATACTTATCCATCATACCATAGTATCATGGAAGAGTGTGATTGGCCCCAAAGTTATTCTGCAGTATGCCAACACCCCAAACATATAGCCAATGTCATAAAGAAGAACAAGGAGTCCTGGAAGTGGTGGTTTGGCCCTCACACAGCCCAAATCTCAACATCTCTGAGTCTGTCTTTGATTACATGAAGAGAGAAGAATTTGAGGCAGCCTACATCCATGGAAGATCTGTGGTTAGTTCTCCAAGATGTTTGGAACAACCTACCTTCAAAGACTGTGTGCACAATGATGCTGGTTTGAAGCTAAAGGGTAGTCACACGTTAAAGCGGAGTTCCACTCACACTGTTAAAAAATAAAAGTCAGCAGCTACAAAAACTGTAGCTGATGACTTTTAAAAAACAGCCACTCACCTGTTCCATGACTCCGCGGTGTCCTCCCAGCAGCCCGTTTCACCAGCTGTCTGGTGTTCCAGGTGCTGGCATCTTCAGTGTGGGCACCCAGCTGTGACAGCTTGCGGCTTCACAGCCCGGTGCCCACTGCGTATGCGCAAGTAGCGCTACGCTTCCTGAATGGCCCAGTAGTCTTCTGGGACCTGTCACGTGTCCCAGAAGACTACGGGGAGGGAGGGTAGGAGGACAACTTCCACTTCTGATCGCCAAGGTGCCAAAGGTGCCAATCCTTAATGGGGAGTGGGGGACCAGCCTTTAAAGCAGAACTTCCCTTTTTGGGTGGAGCTCCACTTTAAGCAAACAGCCTATGACTGATATCCACAGCTCTGCATGTTCTCCATGTACTGTGTGAAGGGGGTGTGTCACTTCCCTCCAATTAGGGTGCAGAGCTCCCCTCAATGAGATTTGCACCCTGAGACTTCAGATCTCTGCTATCTGCTGTTTGAGCTGAGAAAAAAATCCTTTGATCTGTATGTTTGTAGAATGATCTACAGAAGAAATGGCTGCAGATAAACAGGTACAGCTTATGTAGGAGGATGTTTCATCTCTCTGTATCACCTGATGCTAGTCATTTCACTGGGTATATGTGATGGTTTTCAACCACCTTAAGGTAAACAATGCCACAGTACTGTTTTGAACATCCTTCCCCAAACACTTACATATGATTCACCAGGGATGTGGCTTTCATGGCATTGTATGTGTCTACAAACAGGAGGTGGGGATGGTGTCTCGGGACCTGCAGAAGGAAAAGGATAGCACTAATTTGAGGGAAAACAATCATCTCGTGTGGACATCTTCTTCATAGAAAAAAAAACCTCTGGGATTGATTTAAATTTAAAGAGAAGCTGAACTCTAAGGGCTCAAGTACACTGCAGCTGATAAAATCATGTTTAGGAGCTATTCGGCGTTTTTTTCAGCAGCCCCTGAACTCACCGTAATGTGTCCATGTAAACATCTTCGTTTACAGTCATTTACAGGCATTTGAGTTTACAGTCATTTTTTGAATGCAGAAAACTTGCATTCAGCAGTCGATTTTAAAAGCTTTTCAAACACAAAACACTTGTAAACATGACAAATCGCGTTGATAAGTGTTTGTGTCTAAAACAATTTTTAACTCTTCCAGTTCCTGATGCTGTCCAGAGCCTTTTTTCATCATGAAAAAATGCATGCAAAGCGTTTTTAAGGTACTTAAATGGACAAAACACAGGATGTTCCTACCAAGCTTGTCACACATTGTAATGACCAATTCACACCTCAGACCTCTCCCACCCTTGGAAACAAAAGATATATTAATGACCATTCATGCCTAAGCTAATTTCAACACATACTGCTGTTTCTGCTTCAACTCTTTGTATTTCTCTGAAACAGTCTGAAATAGTTAATAATTTACCACTTTTCAGTGCATTCTGGGCATTTGGGAGGTTCTCCTGGGCTTATCTTTACAAAATGTTTCTAAACGCGTTATGCAAACGCGGTTAAACAGACGTTTTGTAACCTACGTTTTCCAGAAGTCAGTTTCATCGTTCAGAAGTGTACCGTGTACATGGGGCCTAAATCTGTGCCAAAAAAGGCAGGCAAAGGGCAAAGGACTAGTCCACATTATTGTCTGTGTTTTCCCTGTATCTGAACTTTCCTCATTGCCAACTTTCAATGCCTTTTTCTGCACTGTGTCTTTGTGTAGAGGTGGCCATCTTGGTAGAATAGGACTTTGCTTCTTCATGTCAGAGCCTCCAGCAATAGTGACTCCCCCAAGTCTCCTGAGATCAATAGTCAGAGGAAGCAACCTTTAATTCACCTTGCAAATGCACCACTATGAGTCAGTCAGGGCCTGGACTGAGCAAAGCTAAAAGGGAGGGCCAGCATGGCGGACGAGGCGGAGCGTGTATTCGGGTGGGAGTATATGCAGGAAGTAAGGGGGTGGTTACTCACCTGATTGGAGTACGCAACCTTGAGCGGTGGTCTTGCCAGGATTAGGAGGGGGGTAGGGTCTTGTCAGAGGTCAGTCGGAGCTTGTGTCAGCACGGGGGTGGTTTTTCCCGCCCTCCCTTCCTGGAGTTTTTCGTGTTTTGTTGTTTTGGTTATGGTTTGTTCTTTGTGTTTGTCCTGTTGTTTGTTTTGTGTGGGTTTGTTGAGTTTGTTTCTTGCCTGGAAGGGCATTTGTGTCCTGATGTGTTTGTCTGTTTTGTTTTGTCATGGCAGCCAGCAGGGGTCGATGGGTCTTTGAAGGCGGTGCTGGAGTGACAATTTGGTGGATTATGGGTTGGGCCCATCGTAGGTATGGGTGTTCCTTCCCAATTATAAGGTCACGTTGGTAATATGGGAGTTCATTGGCTGTATCTGGGACTACGTAACTGTAGTATTGTCACCGAGGAAGTGTAGTAGCGGCTGGGGGCCTTTTCATTGGGTGTCAGATACAGCCGAGTTTTGGATGTGAGTAACGGTGCCTTCGAAGACCTTGGACCCGGTTGGGATTATTACTGTCAGTTATTACTTGAGTGTACTGTAAGAAGTGTTATTTTAGAGTTATGTTAAATAAATGGCTGCTATGGCCGGTTTTACACCAAAAGCGAGTGTTTATTTAGGTGAGGAAGGTAGAAGGGTGGTGGTGGATTTATGGATTAGGGGTAAGTATTAGCCTCGATATTCTGCATGTCTAACAGTCATGTAGGCACAGGGCTAAGTAGGCACTTCCATATACCACCACATGATGTAGTGCTATTTTTCAGGAAATCCATTTGTCAAGGTACTGCTTATAAGCACAATTAATGCTTCTATATGTTCACTATAAATTAGCAAATAAGGGTTGAGCTCCACTTTAACAGGCTCAGGATATACTGTGTAGTAATAGAGCACCTGCTGTGATTTCCTTTGTTGACCCACTGCTTTCTTAAATGTTTCTACAATCTCTGTTGCAATGTTCTTATTCCTCTGACACTTCCTGAAAGTGTCAAAAGATCTGTCTGTCCCCTAGGTAGCCCATACATTAATATTTTTTTCTTTTTGTTTAACCAGTAGGTTAAACAAAAGAAAATGCCTTGATCCCCCCATCCACACATTTGGTGTAGATGGGGGAATCCCTTCTACTGTGGTACTGAATTCAGACAGTGTGGCGCCTTCCCCACCATCAGAATAAAATTATTAATGTAGCTGGCTCTAGCCAGTGGGACTGATCGTTCAGGAAAAACCCAACAGGCTGGTTGTACACAGGTTAACTGATAGATCACCTTCAGTACAACCAGCTTGCCCATTCATGAATCGAAATTCAGCCAGTCCCTGCTGGACCAACCAAATTTTGAGACATCTATGGCTGACTTAATGTCAACTTTTCTCCAGGGGAAATCTTGCACATCTGTATTGATAGCACAAATCATGTTATCAGCAGCTGGCCCATTTCTAGTTTTAAGGATGGGAAGTTAAAAAAAAAGTCAGGTGATCTCCAGTGCTCACTAGACTGGTTTGAAGTGATGATGTTTGTGTTCATCATGGATTGTCAGTGAACTTAGCAGCTTTGAAATATGCAGTCCAGGGAAATTAATAATAAAATCATCAGACCAAATTCTTTGTACCCATAATGTACTGTTTAACAGAGGACTTTGGACTTTTCCTTTTTTTTATTTTCTTTGGTTATAACTTTTAGCTTGAGGTGACAGCACATCACGCAGTTGCTGCTGACAGTCCATTCAACGGCTGTCTTAGGGCTCATGTACACTGCAGCTGATAAAATCACATTTAGGAGCTGCTCAGCATTTTTTTCAGCAGCCCCTGAACTCACCCTAATGTTTTCCTATGTGTCCATGTACACATCTTTGTTTACAGTCATTTACAGGCATTTGAGTTTACAGTCGTTTTTTTGAATGCAGAAAACTTGCGTTCAGCAGTCGATTTTATCAGCGTTTCAAACGCAAAACGCTTGTAAACGCGGCTAAACGTGGCAAATTGTGTTTATAAGCATTTGCGTCTGAAATTTTTTTTTAACTCTTCCAGTTCCCGATGCTGTCCAGAGCCTTTTTTCATTATGAAAGATGCATGCAAAGCGTTTTCAAGGTACTGGGATGGACAAAACACTTAACACAGGATATTCCTACCAAGCTTGTCACACATTGGAATGACCAATTCACACCTCAGGCCTCTCCCACCCTTGGAAACAAAAGATATGTTAGTGACCATTCACACCTCAAATTCCTCATGAAGACCCCCTGCCAGGTGGCCTTAATGACTTACTCCACCAGACACCTTCCCACCCTTGGAAACAAAAGAAATATTAAATAGCAACTCACACCTAAGCTAATTTGAATACATACTGCTGTGTCTGCTTCTACTCTCTGTATTTTTGTGAAACAGTCTGAAATAGCTAATAATTTACCACTTTTCAGTGCATTCTGGGCATTTGGGATGTACTCCTGTGCTTATTTTTGAAAAGCTTCTAAACACAAACGCATCACACGTTGTAATGACCAATTCACACCTCAGGCCTCTCCCACCCTTGGAAACAAAAGATATGTTAGTGACCATTCACACCTCAAATTCCTCATGAAGACCCCCTGCCAGGTGTCCTTAATGACTCACCAGACGCCTTTCCACCCTTGGAAACAAAAGAAATGTTAATGAGCAACTCACACCTAAGCTAATTTCAATACATACTGTTGTGTCTGCTTCTACTCTCTGTATTTCTGTGAAACAGTTTGAAATAGTTAATAATTTACCACTATTCAGTGCATTCTGGGCATTTGGGATGTTCTCCTGTGCTTATCTTTAAAAAGCTTCTAAACGCAAACGCAGCTAAACAGATGTTTTTTAACCTATGTTTGCCAGTAGTCAGTTTCCATCGTTCAGAAGTGTCCCGTGTACTAATTGTATCCTTTGAAAAAATTGTAAAAACACCATGCCCCTAAAACACTTCACACCCTCAACCCAGATGCACTGAAACCTTATGCCATGTTCCCATATACTCCGTATATAAAAAATACAGTTATAGCCCTCAGGAATGGTATGGTTAAAAACAGCCAGAAGCAGAAATGTATTTAAACATGCCCATGTAGGATAGGCTAAAATATGGAAACACAAACAAGGCAGGTATTTTTTTAACATCAGAAACATAAGTGCACATGTGCAGGAACTCAGGAGAGCATCATATTAATAACAGCCAATGGGTCCACTGTCATCACAAACAAGATGGTGGTGAGCAGCTGTGGAACACAGCGATATTACTTCAATCTTCAAGAATTACTGGAGACATTTATCTCAGGAAATAAGATGTAAAAGTTAGATATTTACAGTTCACCTTCTTGCTCATAAGTAAATTCTAAACACACAGGGAGACTAAGTGAGGCTGAATAAAATACAAAAATCCCTCTTGTGATCAATCTACAAATATTCATATTTGACACATTAACCAAAAGTATTTGAATTTCGTTTTGGATAATGTGGGAAAGGGTTAGGACTCATGTCAGCTTTTTTTTTATATCCCCTCTGGGGAATTACAGTACACCCTCAATATTTTTACTGGTGACCATTGTCACTGAGCCAGAAAGTGATATGAAACCCCAAATTCTACATTTGTCACCAGAACACATATAATGGAGAACGATTCCAATGGAGACACCTGTTGAAGTGACAACTGTCTAAAAGGGGATTTCCCCTCACTCTGGAAAAGGATTTTCTCTCCAAAATAATAATAAAAATATGAGCTCTATAAAAAAAAGCACACCTTCCTATTTAAGACCCACCTCTCTGATACCCAACTGGATCTTCTGGTGTTTTGATTCTTGCATTACAAACAGGTAAAATGTCTTAAATTACTTTATTTATTTGGTGATAGAGTTTATTTGTTGACTGTGTGAGAATTACACTGATAAATATTGTCTATGGTAGCCTCCATGTGACATTTTAACCAAGGTTCACAGCCTTGATTACAGTTCAGATCTTTTTTAAAGAAACTTTGATGTTGAGGTCTTCATTCATCTGCTATTTGTTATTGTCCCATGTGTTTGTCTTTCACTGAGTATAGTTTTCTTTGAGACAGGCATTGAAAAACTGACTCACCTTATTGGTTATATCATTGCTTAGATTAGACAGGATGGAGAACCTTAAAGATAGACCTTGTTTGGTGAGTGGCCATCATCTACCCAGTGTAATCACTTGCAGTCTACCATGAAACAATGTAAACACTACTTACTATAAATGACAGGGTCAATACAAGTGCACCAGTCACTCTACCCATCCCATTTCATCATGTACACTAATTTGTATGAGTGCAGGATGCCAAGCCAACTTAACATTAGCGCACAGAGTGTTCGTGTTGTGTAATGTTTGTATTCTTTTTATTTTACCTATATCCTTGGACATCCCCATTGGGGTATTTACAGTGACATTCTAAAAGTATAGAGCCAAATAATGTCTTAGAATTTATGATTTTTAACATATTGGGCATTGATGGGTAGCAAGTATGATGTCCAGATCAGGGGCGGACTGACCATTTGGAAATTTGGGCACTGCCTGAAGGCCCGGGGTCAGTAGGGGGCCCCATGAGATGCCCCTGGTACCTTTTTCATAGGCTTTTTTGAGTTTGGGCAAGGACACAGGGGCCCCATGATCCCCTATTGCCCGGGGGCCCCATGAGTTGTCAGTCCGCCCTGGTCAAGATTTAAACCTTTAGATCTAAAACCATTCCAACCTTGTTTTGCATGGATTTTACTTGGTCACCTATTAAGTTGTTAAATAATTGGTTACCAACAATCAGATAGTTGCAAGTACAACAAGCAAAATCAGATGCAATAAAATTGAAGTAGACAAACCAGCTTGGCTTAAACAGTCAAGCAATTTAAGCCTTCCCTCTACAACTCAAGCTTGATAGCTAATACAAGGTAAACATCTACCTATGATGTTTAGTTTTTCACTTCCATTAGATTTCTTATCTCTGATTTTTAGGTTATTTGAGATTGTAAAGAAAGTGGACATTTAATATGCATGTCAGTGATGCCACTATCTCCTCCTAAAGTGACTTGGACAATAAAATGTTTACTGCATTGCTTATCAAACACAAACCTCTAACAATCATAAATAAACCAGGCATCGCATTTTCAGCATCGCTCAGCCACAAGTGAAGTTACTATTTAACTTGACCAAGTTAAATCTTCAGGATGAAAGTAAAATCACCCAAAGACTTGAGATTACAATTGGCCTATCCAACTTATTTCAGTCAAATTTTTGTAAACATATTTTCATGTCAGACGTTAAGACCAAACACTGGTATCTAATCTCTCCAACTGGAACTGGTGGCTGGCTTCTTGGATTTCTTGAGTCATTGCTTTTGTTTCCCCTTAAGATAATGCTGAAGCTTGCTGTATCTTGTCTCCAGAGGCTTTAACATGCTTAATCCTAGCCTCTAAGGGGAGCTGTTAACATACAGTAGTTACATAGTTAGTCTGGCTGAAAAAAAGACAAACGTCCATCCAGTTCAACCATAGAAAGTCAATGTGGATCATCTGGGGCTTTGTCAATACCATGCCCATTATGGACAAGAGCTCCCCCATGCTCCTTTGTCCCCAGTCACTCACTCTAGATTATTTTTAAAAGGGCCTACATGCTTGAACCGGACCTTTTTACTATTAATATATTTGAAGATTTTTTGGGGGTTGGTCCTGTTATCTTTTGCAATCTGTCATTCGTTTTCAATTTTTGCAGCCTTTATTTCATTTTTGCATATTCTGTTATATTCCTTGTAATGTTTAAACGATGACAGCGTTCCTTCATTTTTATATTTAATAAAAGCTCTGTTCTTATTATTTATAGCTTTTTTAACTTTGGCCTTAAGCCACATAGGTTTGATTTTTAGCCTTTTAAACTTCTTGCCCATGGGAATATATTTTGCAGTGTGTTCTTGTACAGTCTATTTGAAGAACTCCCATTTCTGTGTTGTGTTCATAGATGCCAATATTCCCTCCCAGTCTAAGTCTTGGAGCAGCTCTCAGCCTTGGAAAATTAGCTCTCTTGAAATTAAGCGTTTTTATTTTTCCCTTTTTCACTTCTCACTCTTAAATTCTATCCCATGCCTTAACTTTACCTAACTCTTAAACCCATTAATTTAAGGCAGGCCATATATGATGCGATTTTCTTTCCTGCAATATTGATTGTGTTCATGGGGGAGGATCTGTCTTTGCTTGCTAGCCTGCTAGCAATAATCACATGTAAAATCCAACATGCTGGTTTTACCTAAGTCGTACTTGGGTACAATCAGCCTGCCCATAGATAGTTTCAATCTCAGCTGGTCCCTGCTGAAAACAGCCAAGATTCTAACCATCTATGGCCAGAATAACACCTGCTATCCCATACTTTCCTTTTCCTCTGCTAAAATAACAGGCCATACTGTCAGCAAAGGTTAGTACAGGCGAAGACTCCTGGTGCACAAATATGTGCATGCGCATAACAATGACGGGCCAGAGAGATGTGCATATACTTGGACATAGGCGCGGGCATGCGCACTCACGCATCCAGGCGCATGCCTGTCACTAATGCTGGCACCAAAAGGACTTTTTAAACTGGCTGCAGTTAATGTCTCATTGTAGTTTGGTCTTTAGCCTCTGCATGTGTATCCTGATCCCTGTGCTTGACTCCTGATATTGAACCAGTTTGTTCCTGACCTCCGCTTGTCTGCTACCTGCCCTGACCTCTGGCTTGTCTTGGATTACTCTTCTGTCTCCTGCTCTTGTCCGATTGATCCTCTGCTGCTGACCTGGCCTGTGTCCCGACTACACTACCTCCTGCCATCTATGCCTGATCTGCCCGATTGCTACCAACCCAGCTCGTCTGACCTCGCATCCTCCACCTTGCTCCCCAGCAATCCATCCACCCAGCATGGCTGTACCCAGATCCTGCTCTCTGCCATCAATCTGCCCTGCTGCTTCATCTGCCTGCGTAGCCCTTGAGTCGGAGCTGTATTGGAGGCCTGCCTCTTCACATCAGGCTCACTATCCAGGTACGTGATACATACTGTGTCAAGACACAGTTCCCAGTACTATGTCAAGACCCTTGTCAGGGTCCTGTCCACGGCAGGAGTTCTGGAAGATCTGGCATTTCTGCCAGTACTCTACATGGCCGTAGAAGTACACATTAGCCTCAGTCTGGTGCCAGATGGCCTTTATAAGGAGGCTCATCACTTCCTCTAGTTGCTGGATGATCTCTAGCTCCCTGTGCCCTGTTCCTGTTTCCTGTGACTTGACCTGTGATCTCCTGTTACTGACTCGGCTTGCTCCTGGACCTGTCTACTCTGCCTTACCCCTGATCTGACCTTGGCCTGGCTTACGGATACTCTCTCTCTCACTCCTCTGTGTATGACCTTGGCTATCCCATCTGACTATGTCTGCTCTGATTCCCACCTGGTACCTGACCTTGGCTTGAACCGACTACCCATTAAATCCCAGAAGGGCTTGCATACCACGCACAGGCGCCTCCTGTCTGCAGACCTATCTCCGTGCACCAGCTGTGCTTCTGAGTAGACCACCAACCAGCACTCCTACAGGCGACCTGTGCAACTTTGGGCCTGACTCCAGCTGTCCCACTCTCAGGGGAGTCCATAACTTAGCCGCAAGGGAAGCCCTCTCTCCATTGGCCTCCATCACCAGGTACGTGATAACCCTGGGGTAGAAAATAGATGATTGACTATATATGTCTTTAAAATTTCTAACCAGGCAAATCATTCTAATGCAAATGTATGATATTCTGATCGTGTATGAACTGAAAACATTGCAAGAACCCCTCAGTAGTGATACCCGTCCTAGTATCAGGAGGCAGCGTCTGGATACCTACCCACCAGAGGAGGAGAGAGTCTCATCATTACTGTTAAGGAGGATTCCACCCCTTGGACGATTATAAAGAGGCATATTTAGCTCAATGGTCCTGAGGGGCCTGGGCAGGAAGGTGAGGGGGCACCCCTGTCACTGTGGATTCACATGCAGTTTGGAGCACTTGCATGAAGAGTGTTTTTGTTGTTTCACCTAATAGGACACTTATCTATTTTGTACTGTATGTGTCACTGGGAGTGACCCCTGTTATGCATGAAGTTCAAATTCCTACAAGGGGCACAATATATTGGTATAACACTTAATGAATCTCCCATCTAGGACCTATGTCCTTACTACTATTATTGTATATGCACATGTATTTGTAGCGCTGCACTACTAATAGATTCTGATTTTGACTGTTTGGTGCGTAGGTTGTGGCACTTGAGTGCTGGCTGCTTAGTGTTTGATTGTATAATAGCGCAGGGGTTACTATATATATATTATTGCAAGATCCCCCTCCCCCCATTCTCTCAGCAGCGTAGTTTCCCCTCGCAGAATTCTTGCTCTGTGTTTCTATTAAAAAGCTGGAAGACTGCTGAGCCACTGCTTAGAGAGGAAAGTAGGTTGAGATGCTGAGAGAATGACATGAACAATTTTAGTGCTTTTGTGGCAAATTTAAGGAACAATTGCTCCACAATGTCTACAGCTACAAAGGTCAGTGAGGCATGTTAGGAATTATGTAAATACTTGGATGATGGAGCATGGCCTCAGTTTTACTGTGTCCACCTCCTCCCCACACACACAACCAGACAGTAAGGGTTAATTGTTAGTTTAGTCTGTTGGGGCATTCAGAGGAATCCCTCTCTTGTTCTGTGCTCCTGCAAAATTAATTCCTCCCTGCTGGGTGACCAGTCACACAAAGCCACTCCTCTTTGCTGGGTCAGCAGTTCTGTATAGTACATAAGGACATTGAAGGTGTGCTCTCAAATAAAAAGCAGCACCGACATGGGGGAGGAGGGTGTCACCTCCTTAGACATAATAAACTTTTAGATCTTACCATCTAGGATTTGGAGGGATGGGGGAAAGGGGCTTCACACGAAACTGCAATCCATGTTTAAGGTCTCCTCAAAAAGTACAGCATGGTATAGAGAGGATCCAGGACAGGCTCTGCCATTGTTTGGCTGTTACAATGCCAATGGCTAGGACAAAGTTCTCTAACCTATCCAACTGTTATATCCTTTGAGATCTGATATCTACTGTCGTCTGCAGGCCACCAACAGACATGAGATCACCATGTTAGCTTAGGTCTATAGGTAGCCAGAAACTCAGACTGAAATATAACCTGATGCTAACTAGTGCTAAAGAAGACAGCACAAAGAGCAGCTCTTACTTGTTTGATATTCAATAGCTAAGAAAAGTTACATTTTCCTCTCTCCCTTTATGTGCTATTGTCTGAACAAATGATATGGGAACTAATACTGGGAATTGTAATTCTAATACTATTTTAGGAAATTCATAATGCTGCCGAAGAGAGACAAATGAGTTATTAAGGAAAAGTGTGGGAGGCACGAGTCATCAAGGAAAGGTAGTGTGAATACAGTAAGGAAATGAAGTCATAGCTTCTGGGACACAGCAGCACCAGCCTTGAGCACTGTGTAGTGCAAACAGAGGACACTCCACTGTGTGACCTTCTTCAAAGCCCTCGGAGAAGCTTTGTCCAAACAAAGGACTGAGGTATTCCTAGGTAGCGACAATGGAGTTAAGCAAGTATAGACCCGAAAACAAAAAATAATAATATATTGCAGTTTATCAATTATTAAATGTACAGCTACATTTGTTTTCTTTTTCAAAGTTTTTTTTCTTTATTTTTACTTGATAATCCTGTGAATAACACATTTTCTGTTCTTTCATGTCTTAGCTTTTTTTGTTTTTCATGGTATCTATAGGGGCAGCCTTGGTTGTCACAAAACCTGGACTTCAAACATGTCTGCATTTGTTCATCTCTATTACATGGTAGATTGACAATACTAGTCATTTACACAACAAAACTGACAGGTGGTAACAATACACAGCATATCTGGCAGGATCAACAGATTTTTCTTTACTTGCTGAAAATATTCTTGGCCTGAATAATGAAAACTAATGCAACCATCATATCTAAAGACTGGTGGGTTGCAATATTTGAGATTATTGGTTTTGGATTTATATACACTTTAACATGGATATCCAATGAATATAGTCTATTGCCACTAAATGAAAACAAATCTTTGATTTAAAATTGCAAACACAGACTTATTGTTAAAGCAGAACATCACTTTCTCAATGAACATGGACTATTTCTAATTCCCTTGCTGCTAGCATTAATAAATAGATAGGAAAGTATATCATATACACTTGTTTTAAGCTTTTTTTGCGTTCCTTTATTGCTTCCTGGTTTCCATGCCTAGGCAAATTATGTCATATGTCCCAGGAGTCTTCAGGAAGAGAGGGCTCTCAGCTCAGCCAATGCCTGGAAAATATAGGGTACCAAAGTTTGTCGCCATTTCATGTGTACACACAAGATCAGACATGTTTATGCGCCCTAAAATTAACTTTAGTGTATTTTTTACTGAAATGTTGCATTTCATAAATCACTGAACTAATACAGTGTGAAATAAAAAATGGGAATACCACTATTTTATTCTCTAGGGTGTCTGCTTTCAGGCCTAAAATGACTTCTTTAAAGATGTGTGCAAAAAATGCAAAAACGGTCCTAGCAGTGAAAGTTTAAAAACCAAAGCCACAAAAAATATATAGTGCTATAATAAAGTATTTTCCCCCTTCCTGAATTATATTTTTCATATTTGTCACATTTAATTATTCAGATCATTAAACAAATTTTAATATTACACAAAGATAACCCGAGTAAATGCAAAATGCAGTTTTTAAAAGATAATTTCATTTATTAAGGGAAAAAAGTAGTCCAAACCTGCCTGACCCTATGTGAAAAAGTAATTGCCACGCCAAATCAGGAATTAACTGTGATTCCCCAAATTTTTGGGATAGCTGATTTAAAGAAGAACTTTACTCTCTCAGTCAACATTGATTATTTTTAATCCTTATGCTGCTAGCATTATTAGATAGATACGAATGGAGGCTCAGGAGGGGAGGGCTCTCAGATCAGCCAATGCCTGAGCTAAGGGTAGATGGATTCCATGAAGTAGATGCTGCATTAATCATCTGCCCTTACTCAAGATGGCCACTGCCAGAAATGTCTGGGGGTGTTTTTCAAAATGATTTCTCAGCAAAATATTAAAAATTAATATTAAATCTGAATCATTTAAGTGTGAAAAATATGCAGGAAAAAAAAAATCAGGAATGGAGCAAATACTTTTTTCATAGCACTGTATTGGAAATATAACTATTTTTTATACTCTTTAAATTATTTGAACACAATGAAATCATTTTTAGAGTGAAACTACAGCAGGAAAGTTTTCCAGGCAGAACTGATGTGAATTGAATATTACAAATGAATTATATAGAATTTTTGGTATGTGTTGCTCAGACGCAGTGCAGTTTAAATTTAACTTGCCACACCCAGGCCTGATTACTGCCAGAGCTATTGAATCAAGAAATCACTTAAAGTGGAACTGCATTACATCTGGGCATCACAAACCAAAAATGCTATTCAATTCATTTCTAATATTCAAAGCAAAACTCAACCATTCCGTGTCTCCATGCTTTATTTTGCTGAGAAATCATTTTGAAAGGCACCCCCTGACATTTTGGCAGTGGCCATCTTAAGTAAGGGCAGCTGATTCATGTATCATTTACTTCCTGGAATCCATCTGCCCTTGGCTCAGGCATATGCTGAGCTGTAAACCCTCCCTCCCCTCCTGAAGACTAATGCAATGCATGACATCATTAGCCTAGGCATGGAACCCAGGAAGTAACTTAATAAATGTTTAAAACAAGTAAATATGGTAGACTTTCCTATCTATTTACTAATGCTAGCAGCATAAGGATTAAAAATAGTCCATAGTGATTGAGAGAGTGAAGTTCCACTTTAAATAGAAGCTATCTAATGAAGTGAAGCACACTAAAAGATCTAAAAAAGCAGCACATCATGCCGCCATCTAAAGAAATTTAAGAACAGACGAGAAACAAAGTAATTGACATGTGTCAATCTGGAAAGGTTTAAAAAGCCATTTCTAAGGCTTTGGGACTCCAGCAAACCACAGTGAGAGCCATTATCCACAAATGGAGAAAACTTGGAACACTGGGGAACCTTTCCAGGAGTGATCAGCCTACCAACATTGCTCTGAGAGCAAAACGATGACTCATAAAACAACCCAGAACAACATCTAAAGAACTGCAGGTCTCATTTGCCTCAGTTAAGGTCAGTGTTCATGATTCAAATATAAGAAAGACACTGGGCAAAAATGGCATCCATGGGAGAGTTCCAAGGTGAAAGTCACTGCTGACCAAAAAGAACACAAAGGCTTGTCTCACATTTGCCTAAAAATGTCTTGATTATGACTTTTGGGCAAATATTTTGTGAACTGATGAGATCAAAGTTGAAATTTTTGGAAGGTATGCGTCCCGTTACATCAGACTTAAAACTAACAGCATTTCATAATGAATCATACCAACAGTCAAATATGGTGGTGGTAAAGTGATGGTCTGGGGCTGCTTTTCAGCTTCAGAACCTGGACAACATAATTGATGGAACCAGAAATTCTGCGCTCTACCAGAAAATCCTGAAAGGGAATATCCAGCCATCAGTTTGTGACCTCAAGCTCAAGTGCACTTGGGTTATGCAGCAGGACAGTGATCTGAAAGCCACCAGCGAGTCTACCTCTAAATGGCTCAAAGAAAACAAAATTAAGCTTTTGGAGTTGCCTAGTCAAAGTCAGGACTTAAATCTGATTGTGATGCTGTGACATGACCTTAAACAGGCCATTTATGCCCAAAAACCTTCCAATGTGGCTGAATTAAAACAGTTCTGCAAAGAGGAGTGGACCCAAATTCCTCCACAGCGATGTTAAAGATTCATTGCCAAGCGCAAGCGCTTGATTGCAGTTGTTGCCGCCAAGGGTGCCACAACCAGTTTTTAGGATTAGGGGCAATTACTTTTTTACATAGGGCCAGGAAGTTTTGGACAGCTTTTTCCCCTTAATACATGAATTCATCATTTAAAACTGCATTACCTCTTATCTTTGTGTAATATTAAAAGTTGTTTTATGATCTGAATCATTTAAGTATGAAAAATATGCAGGAAAAAAAAAATCAGGAATGGGGCAAATACTTTTTCATAGCACTGTATTGGAAATGTAACTATTTTGTATACTCTTTAAATTATTTGAACACAATGAAATCATCTTTAGAGTGAAACTACAGCAGGAAAGTTTTACGGGCAGAACTGATATGAATTGCACCTGCAGCCCTTTTCTTCAATATGACTTCCTTACATGGAGCCCAGCAATTCTCCTCCTGGGAAGAAATAATCGCACACCTGCAGAGGAAACTGGTCCCAAGTCTATGTTCTTATCAGTTCAGTCTCACTGATAGAACTCATGTATGGATGTACAGTGCATACATTATGTACACAAGCTGACACAATAAGACAGCCTTTGGGGAAATGTCCTCCCCTGTGAGAAGGAAATGATGGTTCCTGCAGATTTCGCTTACTTATTATGTACTGTTGGCAACCCCGGTGAAAGACATGACTACAACTTTTTGTGTACAAAGCATATATTGTGCTGATGACAGACATACAGGTGATGGTAATTAGCAGAGAGCTGCTCACATTAGCAAACAATAAAAAAAAAAAAATTAAATTAATTGTAACTATGTTATGCAGGCCATAGACGGGTCGTTTATCGGCCAAATTTTCGTCCGCACGAAAAACCGACCGATAATCACGTCATTAGTGGGGCCAGCCCGTCGGCCGTTTTTCATGGATCTCCTCATTTATTTTTATCGGTCATGCTGAAAAATCCACGAACAACAGCTATTTTTTGTGGACATGGGTGGCAGCATCTGCAACGGAGCCTACCGATTTTTCGTTTATTGGCCGAAAATTCAGCAGATAAACAGCCCATCTATGGCCTGCCTTACTTTAAACCCAGTCTGTAAATAAATAATTGTAAAAATGGCACCCCGTAAAAGAAGACATGCTATGCTTACCTTTCCGGTGAGCAGTTACTGAAATATTCATTTTCTCTCATAGCTCAGGGTGTCCTTGCTATCCAGCACTTCTAGTTCTGTCAGGTTCCCCAATGAGTCCTGAGGTTTCTCCAGCTATCAAACAAAGGAAAAGAAGGTTCAATGATCAACTTGCCAGCCAGTTTGCCAACAACTGAATTAACCTAACAGTATGCGTTAAAAACAGGGGTTTAGTTAGCAAACATTTGCAAATACATACGTAAGCCACAGAGCCACATCATGGCACCCTGGTATTCTGGGGTCCTAACTCCACAAATTTTTAGAGCCCCCATAGTAAGAGAGTGGGTGCACTAGGACACCCTGGCTGCCATTGTGCTATATGCTGGGTGTCCAGTGCACTCCTGTACCTTTAAGAGGGGTGGGCTCCCTCAGGTTCACCTGCCCTTGATCTATCCTTTAAATACATGTGCCTCTACTATGGGGGCTCTCAAAATTTGTAGAGTTAGGACCACAGAATATCTGGGTGCCGTGACATTGCTCTGTGGCTTGCATATGTATTTGCAAATGTGTGCTAACTAAACCCCTGTTTTTAACGCATACTGTTAGACAGGTTAATTTGGTTGTTGGCAAACTGGCTGGCAAGTTGATCACTGAACCTTCTTTTCCTTTGTTTGACATGCGTTGCCCAGTTCACGTATCCTTGCTGCAAAAGCCAGTTATAGACTGGGGCAGTTGCCATCTTTTGTATTCTCCAGCTATCCCCCACTATTGTGTTCTGTAGGAGTATAGTGGTCAGAAAATGCAGTCAGGTCCATAAATATTGGGACATCGACACAATTCTAACATTTTTGGCTCTATACACCACCACAATGGATTTGAAATGAAACAAACAAGATGTGCTTTAACTGCAGACTTTCAGCTTTAATTTGAGGGTATGTACATCCAAATGAGGTGAATGGTGTAGGAATTACAACAGTTTGCATATGTGCCTCCCACTTGTTAAGGGACCAAAAGTAATGGAACAATTGGCTTCTCAGCTGTTCCATGGCCAGGTGTGTGTTATTCCCTCATTATCCTAAATACAACGAGCAGATACAATCTCCGATGGGGAGGAAGACTGTTTTGTTCACTAAACAGCACAGCACAGCCATCCAGAGCAGTGTGCTTACAGTGAGGCACCCACCCCCTAGTAAAACACTCCCTACACATAGTTTTTTTAGCACTGATCACTGTATTGGTGTCACTGGGGATGTCAGTGACACCAAGTCAGTTCCCTTCAGTGTCAGAATGTTCATCGCAGTCCTGATAAAAGTTACTGATTGCCGCCATTACTGGTAGAAAAAAAAATCCCAGTATCTATACCTCCATTTGTAAACACTATAACGTTTATGTAAACCAATTCATTTACACGTATTGGGATTTTAAAGACATGTCGCAGAATACATTTTGGTGTAAATTTATGGCGAAACTTGATTTTTAAATTTTTTTTACTGGCCATGTTTAACAGAAAAAAGTCCAAAATATTGTTTTTTTTTCTCAAAATTGTTAATCATTTTTTTTTTATAGTGCAGAAATTTTCGTGCTTGTCCCTTCGAGTAATTTTGGATGATTGCTGTGTACTACCGATCAGATTATCGTATGATTGCTTTGAAAGTGGCATTGTTTGGTACGATTTTCTGATCCTGTGTACGGGACTTAAGAATGATTAGTTTATCTATGTTTAAAGAAAATACAATCGTGTGCTTCCAGAATCTGATTAGATTTTCTAAACATGTTTAAAAATTATCCTGAAGGTTGCTAAAGCATAACAAGAAACATATAAATGCAGGAAAAAGTGACCTGGGAGGCTTAAAAGTTATTTATACTTCCTGGATCACTACTCCTATGTTTAGAAAATTTAAATGTAGGAGCACCAGTGTGAATGAGACCTAAAATATTCATCTTGAATCTATCCCCTAAACATTATCTTAACCCAGAAACTTAATTGTTCCCTTAGATCAGACTATAACCCCCTAAACATTAACCAGGGGCGGACTGACAACTCATGGGACCCCCGGGCAATAGGGGATCATGGGGCCCCTGTGTCCTTGCCCAAACTCAAAAAAGCCTATGAAAAAGGTACCAGGGGCATCTCATGGGGCCCCCTACTGACCCCGGGCCCTCGGGAAGTGCCGAGTTTCCAAATGGTCATTCCGCCCCAGACATTAACACAAACAGAATTTAGCCCTAATACTAATCTTGAATCTAAACCCCAAATCATTTATCTTAATCCAGAACCTAAATGTTCTAAATCACATGGGCAGCACAGTGGCTAAATGGTTAGCACTTCCGCCTGGCAGTACTAAGGTCGTTGGTTCCCAACACCTGCCTGGAGTTTGCATGTTCTCCCTGTGCCTGTGTGGGTTTCCTCCGGGTACTCTGGTTTCCTCCCACAGTCCAAAGACAAGCTGGTAGGTTAATTGGATCCTGTCTAAATTGGCCCTAATATGTGTATGAATGTAAATTAGGGACCTTAGATTGTACACCCCTTGAGGGTTAGAGACTGATGCGAATGTACAATATATATGTGTAAAGCGCTGAGTAAATTGACAGAGCTATACAAGTACCTGATTAAGTAAATAAATAATAAATCAAACTCGCTTCTCGGCCTTTTGGCTAAGATCAAGTGTAGTATCTGTTCTTATCAGTGTCCAGTGGGGGTGCTCCCGGCCATTCTAGCTTTGCGGGGATGGCTGTTGTATAGTACCCTCACTGGTATGATGGGGGTCCGGAAGGCTAGTACCGGAGGGACAGAAACCAGGGAGTGCCATGATTCGTTCTAGGGCCTTGGGAGTAATTCCTCTGGGAAAGCTGGAAAGACCCAGTACCTCCTGATTTGGACGGATCTACCTTGGTCTGGCCAGGGGCTGAGGAGGCAGAAAGTCCGCAAACTCGGTGCCCCCTGAGTAGACGCTCTCAGGGGTGCCACTAGTAACACCTGGGTGTGGGACCCCACTGTGTGAACATGGCACATGGTCACTGTTTTTACATTCTTTTTGCACAGCGCCCTAAGGACCAGGCCTTTTGGCTAGGACCAGGGCAATTTTTGCTACGGGCCTCAGGGCCTGGTCTGTGCACAATTTGGCACGGTACCACTTTTTTATTTTCTATTTATTTAATTTATTTCACCTCCCACGTTTGTCACTTTTTCTGTTACTTATGCTTGTGTTTTCACGGATGGAGGGTGTGGGTCCTCGGGCCTACCCTGAAGTCTAGGGAGAGGATGTGTGGCCTTTTGGTTCCTTCCTCCCCTGATCCCTAGGGGGCTTTTCTTCGGGAGAGCCCCCTGACCAAGTACTGGGTGTCTGGCTTCGGCTGGACACAAGGAACGGTGGTCCACCAGGCCTTTTGGCCAGGAGGACCAATTGGGAACCTTGTCCCCGTCAGGAGCTTCGTGCCCCGGGGGATCAGGGTAAGTGGTCCAAGCCCCTTTAGGGGTAGGACACAGCACACCCCTAAGTGCACTTTTTCGTGTGGTGTTTTGCACTTGCACATTTTTTGTGAACACTTACGGGTTTTTACGTTATAGTTGCACGTTTGCGGACTTAAAAAAAATAAAATAATAATAAATCAAACTATAAACTCATAGACATTAACACAAATGGAACCTAACCATAAAGGGCTAATCTTGAACCTAAGCCCCTAAACATTTATCTTAATCCAGAACGTAAATGTTATAAATCAGACTATAACCTGTAAACATTAATACAAATGGAACCTAACCCTAAAATAATAATCTTGGACCTAAACCCATAAACGTTTATCTGAATCTAGAACCTAAATGTTCCCCTGGATCTGACTATAACCACTAAAGAACCTAATCCCATAACACTAATCTGGAACCTAAACCCCGAAACATTTAAATTATTCCAGAATCTAAATGTTCCCCTAGATCAGACTATAACCCCTAAACATTAACACAAATGGAACCTAACCCTAATACTAATCTTGAACCTAAACCCCAAAATAATTATCCTAATCCAGAGACTATCCCCTAAACATTCCACATATCAGAACCTAACCCCTTAAATATTATCTCAAACTGAATTTAACCTTTAAAATACTAATCCTGAACCTAACCCCCTAAACATCAATCCATCAAACCTAAGTCCTAAACATTGCCTTAAATCAGAATCTAACACCTTTAACATTTCCTAAAACTGAACCCAATCCTAAAATATTAATTTCGACCTCAACCCCAAAACATTTTTCCTAATCCAAAACCTAACCCCTAAACATGTCCCCAAACCGGAACCCTTAACTGACCCCCTAACTATTAAAGTGTTTGCAGCACTATTCTAATTTTTGGTAACATATGAGTATATAACAACAAAAAGAATATTATACTATCTACTTCCCGACCACCCTATAGCAGAAATACCGCTACAGAGCGGCATGGGTGCGCAAAATCACGTATATATTTATATATGTGATTTCGTATTTCTGGGCAGGGACAGTGATTACACGCCGCTACCCGATGATTGATGAGCATCTCCAATGGGGAGAACTGTTTGTGCACAGCACAACCATCCAAAGCAGTGTGCTTACAGTGAAGCACACAGACACAGTTTATAGTAACACAGTTAACCCTTTGATCGCCCCTCATGTTAACTCCTTCCTGCCCGGTGCCATTAGTACAGTGTCAGTGCTTTTTATTAGCACTGATCACTGTATTGGTGTCACTGGGATGTTACTGACACCAAGTCAGTTTCCCCAGTGTCAGAATGCTCGCCGCAATCCTGCTATAAGTCGCTGATCGCCGCCATTACTAGTAAAAATAAAAAATAAAATATCCCAGTACATATACTGCCATTTGTAAACTCTATAAATTTAATATAAACCGATTAATTTACACGTATTGGGATTTTTTTTAACAAAGACATGTAGCAGAATACCTTGTGGCCTAAATTTATGATGAAATTTGATTTTTTACATTTTTTATTGAACATATTTAATAACAAAAAGTCAAAAATACTGTTTTTTCTCAAAATCGTCAGTCTTTTTTTTTTATAGAGCAAAAAATTAAAAACATATAGGTGATCAAATACCACCAAAAGAAAGCTCAATTTGTGAGAAAAAAAAGGACGTAAATTTAATTTGGGTGCAGCGTTGCATCACCGCGCAATTGTCAGTTAAAGTAACGCAGCGCCATAACGCAGAAAATGGCCTGGTCAGGAAGGGGGGTAAATCCTCAGGTGGGCAAGCGGTTATACTAGACTATTACCATTTATTTCACAAAACATCTCCAAAGGAGCCAATAATAGGTCATTATGTGTGCAGTGTACCATGTTGAGTAGTGATGAGCCCAGAAGTGAGCATCCATCCCTCTGCTGAATGAGGGGTCAGGTGAGCAGCTCTAGAGAAGTATAAGGACAGGAAGATGAGCTCATAGATAGAGGGGAGAGGAGGAGACGTACAATGTGCAGCACTGCTCTCAGCATCAGTCAGGGGTTCACCTCCCCCACCCACACCCCAGCAGTGTGCCACACCCGCTATTCTCCATCATCAGCACCTCCTCCACTGTCACCCCGATACTCCTCAATGGCACCACCAATAATATAGACGTGTGTCTCCTCCCAGCATTTCACTCCAGCTCAGTCGGCTCTCCCTCCACTGTCGCCATTAATAATAAGCATCCCCATTTCTTCCAATACACAAATACATCATCGCCGGACTCCTCAGTCCCTGGGACCGTCCAGGTGAGAAATCCGCTTCATCACACAGGACCGCTACAGGGGCAGACACTGCCCGACTGCCCCCCCTACCGACCGATCTACCCATGTGCACGTCGGATAGATGGATGGATAGCCGGGTGTTAGGGTGTACACAGAGAGAGTACAATGTAACGATAGGTGGCAAAGAAACAGGAATACAGGGACCATACAGGGAGCATACACTACATATTCATAGATAATACGAAAGAGGGTCGCAGAACAAGCATTGGAGTGCAGTGACTGCAGACCAGGAGGGACTAGGACTAGATATCCACACTACAGGATAAAAGACCGTTCAGAAATGGGGGGGGGGTCAGAAATGAGAGAGAGAGAGAGAGAGAGAGAGAGAGAGAGAGAGAGAGAGAGAGAGAGAGAGAGAGAGAGAGAGAGAGAGAGAGAGAGAGAGAGAGAGAGAGAGAGAGAGAGAGAGAGAGAGAGAGAGAGAGAGAGATTGACAAACAGATACATCATAGAAAGAAAGAAAGATATTTAATTAGAAAGATAGATTATAGAAAGATATATAGATAGATCATAGAAATCATAGATAGATAGATAGATAATAGATAGACAAATAGAAAGATAGACAAACAGATAGATCATAGAAAGATAAAGAGAGATACGAATAGATAGATCATAGAAAGATAGATAGATATATGGATATACAAAAAGATAGATAGACAAACCGATAGGTAGATCATAGAAAGATAGATAGATAGATAGATAGATAGATAGATAGATAGATAGATAGATAGATGTAATGAAATACGAATTGATAGATCCTAGAAAGAAAAGAAAGATAGATATATCCTAGAAAGAAAGAAAGAAAGATATAGATAGATAGATAGATAGATAGATAGATAGATAGGAGTGTTAATAAATATGGTGAACCTGAGCCCACATTGACAATGAAAACACAGGATATATACTTGCAGATGATTGGTTGATTGAACTGACCACAAACTTCATCCTATTAAAGTTGGTCAAGAACATTCACTTTGCAACTTCACCCTAACTGGCCCAAACAGTTAAAAATCACTTTTAAATCACACTTATCTCTGTCTCAAAATAAAATACTTTAAGTAAACTGCTCCTCCCCCCTCCTAACATCTATGCTTAAGGCAGCCATACATGGATTGAAATTCTACCGGTTCAGCAGGGACCGGCCAAATTTCAGTCCACGTATGATCAGGCTGGTTATACAGAAGTTGAACTATACAACCAGCCTGTTGGGTTTTACCTGATCAATCAGTGCCACCGGGTATAGCTGGAAGCCCTGATCAGTGTATTCTAATGGCAGGGAAGTCTCCTCACTGTCAGAACACAATGACTCTGGGAAGGATTCCCCCACCCACATCGAGTGTGTGGATAGGGGAATCTGGTCTTTTTTTGACCTCCTATGTGTCAGCGAGCGGTGGGTGCAGGGGAGAAGAGAGAGAGCAATGGCTAGTAAAGCTTGTAACAATGACAACATCCAATGGCTTCAGTGGCCCATCCAATGTCGGTGCTCCCGCCTCTCCCCTGCAGCTGTGCAGGCTGACGCAGGGGAGCTGGATCATGTGACCAGATGGTGGCCTGAAAATAGGTAAGTATATACATCTTCCTTACACGGGTCAGTTAGGGGGTGGGGTGGGGACAGTTTTAAGGCTGGTTGATGTAAGCTGGAATTCCACTTTAATGCACCATGGAGTCCAATGTTGTCTTGCTTAAAGCAGAAGCTCTCCTTTAACTGTAATTCTGCAGTGCTGCCATCTTTAATGTAGGGCTGGTGCATGTGCAGACACTCTGCAAGACCTGGCAGAGATCCCACAGCATGCCTGTGCATGAGCAGGATCTCACAAACCGTATCATGGGATGTCTATGTCACATATCCCAGGAGACAGTTCATGTGACCTCACACATGCCCAGACACACCATGGGAAGCTCTGACAGAGGACTGGCAGAGGCCACTGAGTTTGTGTGCACATGTGCAGGAACCCGCCATGGCATGTACTAGCCAAGGGTTAAGAAAGCATAAAACAATGATTTTAAAGTTTTTGGTATTCAAATTGCTATTTTTATAAAATGTGTAGAGATAGGGGGCAGGAAGAGGATCTTCTTAAAATGGGTGAAGTTCCACTTGAAGTAAATGGACTCCAATGAGACTGATCTATTTAAAGGAGTAGAGACTGTTCATTTTCTAGAGGGAATGTTTATTATTTTCCTTTATCTACTTTAATAAGTTGAAACTACAGTATATCAAAGCTTAATATCCAATTACTTTGCAAAGAAACTAAACACAGTATTTCTGCAGGTCAGGCTGATTGATATTCATTAAGCTGTGAACAATCACTTATCCTTTTGTAAACTATCCCCAGTGAATGCTCATATACTGTATGTGTTAAGCAGAAATAAATACATAGAGAAATATGTGTCTGGTGGACTCCACCAAACTACAAGTCTCTCCAGATCTGAGATTGCCCCATTGTATGTAAATCAGTTCCTTTGAAGCAGAGAAGTTAGTCTGCTGGGTGTACATTGGGGTTGTCACCCATTGTCCTTCTGTCTCTGGACAGACAATGGGAACACAAGACTGCCTGGTGTTCTGTGGATTAGGTGGTCCTAGGAAGTTCTATATCATTACTAGTGAGAAACTAAAATAGAACTCATCACATTTCTAGAAATGCAGGTGAATGGATCCTGCACAGGGGCGGACTGACCATTTGAAAACTTGGGCACTGCCCGAGGGCCCGGGGTCAGTAGAGGGCCCCATGAGATGCCCCTGGTACCTTTTTCATAGGCTTTTTTAAGTTTGGGCAAGCACACAGGGGCCCCATGATCCCCTATTGCCCGAGGGCCCCATGAGTTGTCAGTCCGCCCCTGATCCTGCAGGATTTATGTCATTACTTCACAAAATACAAAGGAAGGTGTGCATGCTTATTGGAGCAGAAGAGACACATGGAATCTATGATAAACATACAATGACATCAGAGATACATGGAATACTATCTCAGACCCATGTAAAGATCAATCATGAACATACAATGATGAATATGGGACATGCCATTAAAAATATGGAACGTGCAATGATTAATATAGCAGATACAATGATAAATATGGTACATACACTAATGAATCATGAACATACAAAGATTAATATGGTATATGCACTGATGAATATAGAACAGGGGTCTCCAAACTTTCTAAACAAAGTTTAAAATGCAATTTACAGTTGTTCAGACTTTAGGGGGGCCAGACTGTGGTCAGTGGGAGTAAACATTTGTCCTGGCATTAGTGGGAGTAAATGGTGTTCCATTTTTAGTATTAGGGGGAGGAATAGTGCCCCATCTTTGGCATCAGTTCACTGAATAGTGCACAATCAATGGTGTCAGTGGGAGAAATAGTGCCCCATCTTTAGCATCAGCTCAATGTATAGTGCACAAGCAATGGTGTCAGTGGAAGGAATAGTGCCCCATTTATGGTAATAGTGAAAGGAATAGTGCCCCATTATTGGTGTCAGTGGGAGAAATAGTGCCCCATTATTGGTGTCAGTGGGAGGAATAGTGTCCCATTATTGGTGTCAGTGGGAGGAATAGTGTCCCATTATTGTTGTCAGTGAAAGGAATAGTGCCCTATCATTGGAGTCAGTTAAGAAATAGTGCCCCATCATTGGTGTCAGTGAAGTAATAGTGCCCCATCGTTGGTGTCAGTGCAGGATTTGTTGCTCTGCTTTTGGTGTTAGTTGGAGGAATAGGGACTCATATCAGTGGTGCCTGAAGGGCCAGATAAAAGTAAGCAAAGGACCGCAGTTTGGAGACCACTGATAAAGAATAGTGATAAATATGGTACATGCACCGATGAATATAGAACATATAATGATGAAGATGCAACATGCAAATATGAATATAGAACTTACAATGATAAATATGCTACATGCACTGATGTATCATGAGCATACAAAGATGAATATAGTGCATGCACTGAGGAATTATGAACATACATTGATAAAAACGGTACATGCACAGAGGAATCATGAATGTGCAATGATAAATATTGTACATGCACTGATGAATATAGAACATACAAAGATGAATAGGGTACATGCACTGATGAAGATAGAACATACAACAAAAATCTGTACATGCAGTGATGAATATAGAGCATACAGTGAAATCTGTACATGCACTGATGAATATAGAACATGCAATGAAAATCTGTACATGCACTGATGAAGATAGAACATACAATGAAAATCTGTACATGCAGTGATGAATATAGACTATACAATGAAAATCATGCAGTGATAAAGTATGAGCATGCACTGATATATGAGACACATGCAATGATGAATATGAAACATACAATAATGTATATGTAACATGCAATAATACTTGAAACATGCAATGATGAATATGGGACATACAATAATGAATGAGCAACATACTGTACAATAATATCTGATACACATGTAGTAATGTATATGGTGCATATAGTGATGAATTGGGAACAGACAATAATAAATGATCCATGCAATAATGAATATAGAACATACAATGATCTCTGAGACACACACATTATATTTGAGATACAAGCAAAGATATGTGAGAAAGAAGCATTATATCTGAGCCACATGCAATGATACATCAACACATGCATTACTATCTATTAATAACCAATCCGGACCATGCAATAATACCCAAGACACATGCAATCATATCTGTGCCCCATGCCATATTATCTGTAGTGACCAAGGATCAGGACCGTGTAATAATACCGGAGACCTTTGCAATGATCAGTGCGGAACATACAATGATATGACATAGTCACACACATATGATATCTGATCGATCAGAGCATGTCATATTATCCTAGATCCATCCAGTGATCTCTGTGCAAACATACAGATGACAATGAGTGGGGTGTATACATCCGATTATCATCTCACCCATCCGAAGCGATCAGTACCGATCCTGATCAGATCCGTTCCAAATAATCTCTCATGACCCCAGTAATACAGTAGATCTGTGTAGAGATATATTTCTCTATCTCTAGAGTTATATCTTTCTATTTGCTGTTTGCTTTAAAAACTGGATGGGATTGTATGAAATATTTTGAAAAATCCAGATGAAATAGTAGTAGTATACAAATAAATAGTAAATAACAACATAAATAATAATAGTCAAAAATAATAAACAACAAATAATAATACTATAGTACACATAATTGTTTCCATCCTTTAATGGACATATTTCAGAACTGAAAGGGTTAATAATTAACCCTTTCAAGAACCCAGGGGAGGACTGACAACTCATGGGGCCCCCAGGGGATCATGGGGCCCCTTTGTCCTTGCCCAAACTCATAAAAGCCTATAAAAAAAGGTACCAGGGGCATCTCATTGGGCCCCCTACTGACCTCGGGCCCTCAGGCAGTGCCCGAGTTTCCAAATGGTCAGTCTGACCCTGCAAGAACCTCTTGCCATGTTTTTGAAGATCAGCTCTAATTTTTGACAATGGTGTGGATCCTCTGTGTTACCCTCTGTATCTCGAGACTTTCTATACATGACATTCCTCCCAGCCATCCTGGATCGGGGTATTATGCTCTAATATTTGGGACGCAGACGGTTATTAGCAGCGATGAATATGACGCATCCAGGAGAGTGTGAACAGTCTGATCGGAGATTATTTCTGCTTTTTACAAAGGTGACAAATCTGACGGAGGTGACGACAAGATGTATACAGTGTGATGAGAGTCAGAATTGATTTCTGGGCAGTAAAAGGAATATTCCACACCTCGGCAGTGCAGGTGTCACTTTCAGGGTCCAGGGGGCGGGGTCACATCCTCACGGCGCCAGAAGCATCAGCCTAGTCCGAACACCCGCCCTTCACACCTTTCCAAGGCAGCCCCCGCTCGCTGATTGGCCGTCCGTGTGGTTATAGACGGTAGGGGGTGTCCTCGGGGCAGACAGGAGTCCCAGCAGAGCGAGCTGAGCACAGCGATCATCTTCTCTAGACATGAGCAGCCCTGACGGTGGATACGCCAGTGACGACCAGATCCAAGGAAAGAGCTCCGTGCTGCCAATGATGATGCCCGGCCTGGGTCAGTGCCAGTGGACGGATACCATGGAGGCCAAAGTCAAGTGCGAACCGGGATCTGCCAGCAGCAGCAGGGGCAAAGCCGAGACTCGGATCCGCCGTCCGATGAATGCCTTCATGGTGTGGGCGAAAGATGAGCGAAAGAGACTGGCCCAACAGAACCCGGACCTGCACAATGCCGAACTCAGCAAAATGCTCGGTAAGACAACTCCCTGCTACACCTCAGGAGCTTTCTTTTACTATCAAAACTCTACATTTGTAAATGATTGCTTCTCATAAATGAATGCATTATGATTACTTGTCATTATTAATGCTAATCACATATTAAACTATGATCAATGCTTATCATACACGTAAATCTAATGATGACATTGGTTCTTGTTCAGGACCTTTAAATTCCAGTCCCTACACTTCTATAGGTTTAGGTTCATTCCAATGACACTTCTATTTCTTTTTTGTTACAATATATTGTTGCGCTGTAGTTCCCATTACTTAGATTTTTAATGGCAGTATGCATAGTGATCATTTTGTTATAATTTAATATATTGCAAACTATTAATCCTTAGTAGTTTGGATGTGAGATACTTTCGAAGATAAGAGCGTGCCCCGCATGATAGGTTTAAACAATTCGATACAATTTTGTTAAAATTCTCAAAGTTATGCTTTATTATATATTACTATAGTAGTAGTTTGGCCGTGAGATGTCAAAAGATGGTGTTAAGTTATTTTTAAATCTGTAAAGTAATTTCTCTAGACATAGAGCTGCTCATACTAGGCAGTTATAATATTAACAAGATCACTACTTGATCAGTATTAGGCGCTAATAAAAGTCTTCATATCATAAAGATTGTAATAATTATTAGTTTGCAAGGTTATTTTAAAAACCTTTGGAATTCTTTTCTTTATTCTCTATTCCAGTATTATGTATTAAGCTGCACATACAATGCAGTTATAATGTTACCAAGATGACTACATATACATTTTCTATAAGCAGTATTACACACATATAGAGTACTTGTACATAAAGATTGTAATTAAAAAAACAAAAACCTACATTTGTAGTAAATAAATAATTTTGTTCCCAAGGGAATACTTTATGGTAACTTTATACTAATAATTATACTGTTTATGTAGTTTATTCTGATTACATTGCACAGGATATTTAGAAAAAAAAAAACCTTTGCAGCCTATTATTGGAATTATTTTTCTAATAATCATTAATTTATAATTAATTTATAGTTTTTAATTCCTAATTCTCTAATCCAGGGGCTGGCTGTGTATTGAAATAGAATAAGAATTGGTATGTTATGATATGTACTGGGTTGTTCTGCTCTATACTTAATATTACTACGTTTTTGTTGAAAAATATACTACATTTATACCGGTATATAGGATATAAAACAAAACTGAATAATACTATAATACTACTATACATTGTTAAAAATATACTTTATATATAAGGTATAAAAAACTGGAAATAATTGTTTTCTGCTAATATATATTATATATATATATATATATATATATATATGATATAAAAAAACTGGGGGTTATTTACTAAATCTGGAGAGGTATGCAATTAGTTTTTTTTCTTTTGTCAAAGCATAATTGAACAAGTAGAAGTTAGAAGCTGATTGGCAACCATGCCATCAGCTGGACCAGATTCTGAGTTTACCAGTTTAGTTTAAAAAAACCCTGAATATTACTGATTGGTTTCTGTTAAAATATGTATATGTATATATATATATATATATATATATATATATATATATATATATATATAAAATTAAAAAAAAAACTAAAGTGAATAATATTAAATTGTACTGTAAATGGGGCTCTTAATCACCAAAGTATTAGCCCACTTTATGTGATGATATGTGCTGTTCTCATCATCATGCTGATCGGTTTCTTTTGATTTGCAGGGAAGTCCTGGAAGTCTCTGACCCTGGCAGAGAAGCGTCCATTTGTGGAAGAAGCAGAGAGACTGAGGGTACAGCACATGCAGGACCACCCCAATTACAAGTACAGACCAAGGAGGAGGAAACAGGTGAAGAGGATGAAGAGGGCAGACAATGGATTCATGCACATGTCAGAGCAGGCTGACCCAGTAGTCCTGGGTACTGATGGGAGGATGTGTGTGGACAGCTTTAATCTGAGCTACCCGGAACCACCCTATCACCACCACCACCATGCTCAGCATCCTCAGAGCAGCCACTATAGGGAGTCTCAGGTAATGGGTGCCAATTATGATGGCTACAACTTGCCCACCCCTGAGACTTCTCCCCTGGACATGGCAGAAAATGACTCTGTGTTCTTCACCTCTTCAGTCCAGGAGGAATGCCAGGTAATGCCTTACAGCTACAGTGCTGCATACCCTTCCCACCAGCAAAGTTCTGCCAACAGCATACTTGCCAGGCAGATGGCACAGACTGAGCAAATGGGGCAAGGCAGCCCTGTGCAGAGCATGATGGGATGCCAGAGCCCACCACAAATGTATTACGGCCAAATGTACATTCCCAGTACTGGAAGACATAATGCCGTGGCACAAAGTGGGCAGCCATCCCCTCCTCCAGAATCCCAGCAGATGGCCAGAGCAGAGCAGGTGCAGCCACCTGAAATGATGGCTGAGGTGGACAGGACTGAGTTTGAGCAGTATCTGAGTTATGTGCCAAAGGCAGACATAGGCGTGCATTACCATGGACAGGAGCAGCCTGGGATCAATTCAGAGAATGGCCTGATATCCTCTGTCCTGTCTGATGCCAGCACTGCTGTCTACTACTGCAATTATTCCAATGTATGAGATACACTCCACATTTATCTGCTGCAACAGTGTCATCAAAATGATTTCCAGCTGAGGAATCATATGCCATTCAAGTCGTTTCAGACTTTGGACTGTTTAGGAAAAACTATAAATACCATGTAGCGATTAATTTATGTAAATTATTACATATGAACTGCTATGTCTTTACCAGTAGAACTCATTGAGATCAAATTACATTTGATCTTCAGTCTTCATTGAATGCAATGCAACCTAATTTCATTATTGTGTACATGTACACATACCTTTGTATAAAGCGATGATTTGTTTTTTATATACAAGACAGATTTTTTTTTATGATTTTATTTTGCACTTTTACAAATAAAAGATTTAATATGACCAGTCTTGTCATGATTTGCCTTTCTCCTAAATTAACTAAGATTGCATTTTTACTGTTAGAATAATAATTATACAGGATTTATATAGCACCAACAGTTTGCACACCTCTTTAAAGAATAAAGGGAGACGGTACTGTTACAATACAATTCAAATCCCTTCTAAAGGGAAGGGATTTCCCAGTTATAGTTACAATTTTCTGTTTTGTTCTATCTATGGAAAAACACTGAACTAGAAATGGTGGTAAAGTCTTCAAAATGTTCTAAATAATTGCTAGTTCAGATTTCTTAAAGATACAGGGTCTGACAAGTGAAATTTGATTGGTAACTCTAGGTCTTTATAGTTCTCAATGTATAATTGCTCTCTGCATTGTATTTTTAATTTGTAATAATTACTGGGACACAGGCTGGGGGTATTTAAGTCTAATTTTATGCTTGTTTTTATGCTTCCAGAACTTAGGCTTTCCTTTTCTGGTGTCTTGTATATCTTTAAAATGTCAAGTATTTGTTTAAAAATGTTTATTGCACTATACAGTTTAAAAATTCATTCATGTGTGTACTGTAAGTTTGATACAATGTATTTCGGCATCATCTCCCAAAGATTGCTACAGATGACCTGAATTACATATAAAACACTGATTTCATAGGTACTGTTAGACCAGTAATTGGTTAACTTTCTCAATGGTGATCTCTTTCTTGGGAACAGCTGTTTGTCCCCCCTGTTATTTTGGATTATGTTAATATTACAAGGACAGCAATGCGAACATACATCAATCATACATGCTACTTGTGTTCATTCTTCATACATGTCATTTAGCAGATAATGGGACTAAAATAATGTTGTGCTGTGTCCCCATATAGGGCTAGCAGAGGTAAGCCATTGAATCTATGGCTCATTACAAGTTACAGCAAACCCAGCAACTGGATTTCAGGGATGACATTAACCACTTGCACTTTCTTTTGGTGATATTTGATTGCCTATGCATTTTTTATTTTTTGCACTGACAATTTTGAGAAAAAAACAATATTTTTGACTTTTTGCTATTAAACATGTCCAGTCAAAAAAAATTAAATCAAATTTCATCATAATTTTAGCCAAAATGTGTTCTGCTACATGCCTTCTCTAAAAAAAAAATCCTAATGCATGTAAATTAATTGGTTTATGTGAAAGTTATAGCATTAACAAATGGCAATATATAATACTGGGCTTTTTTTTTCAATTTTTACTAGTAATGGTGGTGATCAGCAACTTATAGCGGGACTGCGGCAGGCATCCTGACACTGGGAGGAACTGACTTGGTGTCACTGACATCCCCAGTGACACCAATACAATGATCAGTGTTAATAAAAAGCACTGACACTGTACTAATGGCACTGGGCATGAAGGGGTTATCTCTCTGAACAGCAGAGATACAAAACAGCATGTCTCCCTAGTAAAACACAGCACACAGAAAAAAAACACATAGCACACAGTTAACCCTTTGATGGCCCCAGATATTAACCCCTTCCTGCCCAGTATCATTAGTACAGTGTCAGTGCTTTTTATTAGCACTGATCACTGTATTAGTGTCACTGGGGATGTCAGTGGCAGTTAGTTCCCACCCAGTGTCAGAATGCCGGTCGCAGTCCTGAAATAAGGTGCTGATCGCTGTCATTACCAGTATAAAAAAATATAAATAAATATTCCAGTATATATACCACCATTTGTGGATGCTATAACTTTCTTGTAAAGAAAGACATGTAGCAGAATGTATTTTGGCCTAAAGTTATGAATAAATTAGATTTTTTGATTGGATATGTTTATAGTAGAAAGTTTCAAAATTGTTGGTCTTTTTGTGTTTACAGTGCAAAAAATAATGATCAAATACCATCAAAAGAAAGCTCTATTTGTGGGAAAAAGGACATACATTTCATTTATGTACAGCATAGCATGACCGCACAATTGTCAGTTAAAGTAACGTATATAAAAAAATGTCCTGATCAGGAAGGGAAGGTAAATCTTGGTTTGCCTTTAGTTCTACTTTAACCTTTAACTTAATCGGGAAGTAAAGACTAATATACAGTAAAGCTGGGTACACACAGGTTGAAAATCATCCAAAAAAATGGTCGGTTTGGCAGGAACCAGATGACTTTCGCCCCATGATTACAGCTGTGTCTTCTCTACAGGAGCAGCTCCTACAAACAAACTGTCGAACAGGCATGCTGGAAAACCAGCATCCCATCAGTGCTGGCAGCCACTGATCAGTGTGTTTTGGTGGGAATGGGCAGTTCCCTTGTCAGCACACAAAGGCACAGTGTGGGAGATCACCACACTAACATAGCTTGTGTTAAGTTTTTTTTGTTCAGCCTGCTGGGTTGAATGAAAATGGATGTATAGTGTGTACCCAGCTCATCTACTTATAAACCTACTGTACCTCCCCTCCTACCTATGCTGCATACTGTTTGTAAAAGAGGTCAATGGAAATGCCTTTTTTTAATCTGCTCCTGTGTGATCACATGATCTAGAAGCTGTGGATCCTTTTGAGCAAGTCGAGGTTCACACCTAAGCATTTTCTGCAGCATTTTGCAGAAACGCACTACAGTCCATTTAACATGATTTCTTATGGGACAAGTTCACATCTGGTGTGTTTTTTGGAAATGGTCAGGGACTTTTTTAAAGCAAAAAGTTGCATTTTTGGTTCTATAAACTTCAATGGAGACGCTGCAGAAAAGCATGTAGTGCGTTTTGCTGTGTTTTTGATGTGTTTTGTGTTTTAATCTGCCTAACAACAAGAAAAATGCAAAAGCATCAAAAACATGGCAAAAAACGCATATGCAAAATGCACCGCAAAAAGCACTGCAGAAATAGATCAAACGCAAACTGCAAAGGGGTGAACTTAGCCTAAGTCTAGGTTCATGCCGAAGCGTTTTCCGCAGTACTTTGCGTTTTGCAGAAATGCACTATAGTCCATTTAACATGATTTCTTATGGGACAAGTTCACATCTACACGTTTTCATGCGGTGCATTTTTTGGAAAGGGTCAGGGACTTTTTTAAATGCAAAATGTTGCATTTTTTGTTCCATAGACTTCAATGGAGACGTTGCAGAAAATAATGTAGTGCGTTTTTGCTGCATTTTATGTTTTATTCTGCCTAGCAACAAGAACAAAAAAAGCAAAATGTGGCAAAAACACATGTGCAAAAACGCAAAACACACTGCAAAAAGCACTGCAGAAAAGGATCAAACACAAACTGCATAGGTGTGAACCTAACCTCAGGGAGTGCCCAACAATGGGACTGAATTCACGGAACCATGATTTCACCCACCAGCTTCCATTGCTTCCAAAGTGGTTCAATAAAAAAATAAAAAGATGCAGTATTTCCACTGATCTCTTTTATAAAGAGTATGCAGCACACAAATGAGGAGAAGGAATGCAATGTTTTTAGGCAGACTTATATTAGCCTACACTAACTGAAGCCAAAACTTTATTTAGGGATTAAAACACTTATTTTATATGCTGTCTGTGTCCCCATTAGGGTTATTCATCCCAGGGGCAGACTGACCATTTGGAAACTCGGGCACTGCCCGAGGGCCTGGGGTCAGTAGGGGGCCCCATGAGATGCCCCTGGTACCTTTTTCATAGGCTTTTTTTGAGTTTGGGCAAGGACACAGGGGCCCCATGATCCCCTATTGCCTGGGGGCCCCATGAGTTGTCAGTCCGCTCCTGATTCATCCTCTTTATTTGTCCTGGTAAATTTATCACTGAAAGTGAAAGAAAATCCCAAATTTTGTGTGGTCACCAAAACAGCAATAAAGGCGAAATCTTCCAATGGGAACACTAGATGATCCTTGTGACCATAGTTCCCAACTTTCCCTGATTTCAAGGGACAGTCCCTCATTTGGAACAAATCCCCTCTGTCCCTCCATCCTCCTCATTTGTCCCTCATTTTGTTCTGATCAATATAGTTGTACATAAATTGCACTATTTATCTATCAAAAACTGTTTTACAGTGCTAAATCTTTCATCCAATTTCTAAATTGCTGCGTTTGGTGGGTAAGGCAGGGGGTGTGTCCTATGCTTACATACATTTGCTAATAGGTGTCCCTCATTCTCATCTCAGAAAGTTGGGAGGTATGCTGGTGACTATGTGGAATTTCCCTCACTTTGGAGGAATTTCCTCTTCCTGTTGTGGCTATGACAGGGATTGTGACACTTTTCTTACATTATCCAAACTGGAAAAAAAAAAAGTTTTGCCTTTGGTTCCACTGAAAGAAAAAAACTCCCCAACTAACTGAATAATGAATCTATGGCCTTACCAACATTGGGAACTATAGATCCTCCCCAACCAATCACAGTTGTTTTCCCCTAAGATAGCTAGTGGCCTCATAGGCAGGCCATAGACGGGCCATTTATCGGACGAATTTTCAGTCGATAAAAGAAAAATCAGTCGGCCCCGTTGCCGATGCTGCCACCCATGTCCACAAAAAATGGCCATTTTTTGCGGATTTTCCAGCATGACCGATAAAAATAAATGAGGAGATCTGTGAAAAATGGCCAACGGCTGGCCCCACTAATGGTGTGATTATCGGACAATTTTTTGTGCGAACGAAAATTTGGCCGATAAACGACCCGTCTATGGCCTGCAATAGGCAAAAGTATGTACTGTAATGTCCCTTCATTAAATTGTTGGCCAGATAGTGCATGTGTGGGCAGATTCTCTATTGTTTGAAGGCATTTTATTGGGCCCTCAAACTTCCTTGAACTATGTGGCAGCACAGTGGCTTACAGCACTGGAATCCCCAGTTCAAATCCCAGTCAGGTCATTATCTGCATGGAGTTTGCATGATCTTCCTGTGCTTGCATGGGTTTTCTCTTGACTATTCCCTTTTCCTCTAACACTTCAAAGGCATGTTGGTAGATTAACTGTTTCCTGTCTAAACTGGCCTGAGTATGTGTGTGCATGTGAGATAGAGACCTAAGATTGTAAGCTCCTTGAGGACAGGGACTAATGTAATTGCACAGTATGTAAAGTATTGCATAAATTGTTGGCACTATATATATATTTGTAATAAATAAATCTGTAGACAAAACTTTTTTTAGTCTTGTATAGAGTAGGGAATGATTAGAACTCTTATCAGGTGTTACTGCCATTGTAGGCTCCATTTGAGAGTTTCCTTCAGAGGAGAAATCTCTCTAGCAGCAGCACAGACACACGTGAAAATGTGTTGTTTCTTTTTTCATCTTCATCCTGTAAACAAAAAAGTCAGAAGCTACAAATACTGTAGTTACCGACTTTTAAAAAACACACAATTACCTGTCCAAGGATCCAGCAAAGTCCTCACCCAACCCTGTCTTTGGGTCTAGGTGCTGGCATTTTAACTGTGGACAGCTGACTGTACATGCACAAGCTGCACTGCGCCCCGTGAATAGTCCCACAATCTCCTTGGACCTGTGATGTGTCCCAAGAGGCTGTGGGGTCAGGAGAAAAGTTGAACTTCCACTTGGATTGCTGCAGCAATCCACCCAGAAATGGGCTTGGGTACCTGCCAAAATCAGGTACTTGCTCCACCCCAAAATAAACTTTATGTATATGGGAGAAGGAATGAAGTTCCATTTTAGGTAGGGAAAGATGCTTGCTTAGCTTGTCTGGTATTCTGTTGAAAAATTTCCTTAGTTTCCTGTCTGATAAAACATTGTCAACATAAGTGATTAAAATTTCTCTAGCAGATAAAAGTAAAACCTGACAGGGGTTCCAATCTTTCCCCGTTTTATCCAAAACTAAAAAATTAAAAATAAAATGTTTTTAGTACAGATACACTTATTGCGTTATACAAATATTGTTCTGGGTTTATCAATCATAGGACAAGCAGCACACTGACTTGCACTAGCACAACTTGGCTAATTTTGTCCCTATTGTTATCAATGTCTCTCCTTTCTTGAACTGATCTGCTCCTTCCAAGCTTTCATATGCGGGTTTCATGCAGATTGGTTTCCTCCTCTCTAGTTATGTCAGTTGGGAAGGTATGAAGTCTCCATGGAGGGATGATTTTCTTTTACACAGCCCACAGCAGTGCACCTGTCCCTGATAAAGTGGGGGAACCAGCAGGCCCTGTCCTTGATGTACAGTAAAATGATCCCCATTGCCTAGTTACAGGGAAAAGTATGTTGGCTTCCATGGTAGTAAGTGCTACACACAGGCATCGTTTTCTGACTTGTTAGACAGGTTTCTACTAGAACTTTACATGACTTTACATCATGTGCAACTGTTTACATGTAACTAACCTACAGTATCTCCCAGAAGCGAGTCCACCCCTCACATTTTTGTAAATATTTTATTACGGTATATCTTTTCTTGTGACAACACTGAAGAAATGACACTTTGCTACAATGTAAAGTAGTGAGTGTACAGCTTGTATAACAGTGTAAATTTGCTGTCCCCTCAAAATAACTCAACACACAGCCATTAATGTCTAAACTGCTGGGAACAAAAGTGAGTACACCCCTAAGTGAAAATGTCCAAATTGGGCCCAATTAGCCATTTTCCCTCCCTGGTGTCATGTGACTCATTAGTGTTACATGGTCTCAGGTGTGAATGGGGAGCAGGTGTGTTAAATTTGGTGACTGTACACTACTACTTTACATTGTAGCAAAGTGTCATTTCTTCAGTGTTGTCACATGAAAAGATATAATAAAATATTTACAAAAATGTGAGGGGTGTACTCACTTCTGTGAGATACTGTAGCTGTCACCTTATGCCCTCTCCATATCACAATATGTAGGCTTATATGTACCATTCCATGCCACATATCAAGGGTAATGTCCTTGCTGGATTAGAAATCCATTGTTTGCTTCAAACACCTGATCTAATATAAGAATATAAAAAATGAAATAAAAAATTCACTGGATTGAAGAATCACCCCTTAAAGTATATCTAGCTGCAAGAGAGCCTAATACTTACTAGAGATCTGACTCTAGCAGCAGGGGCGGACTGACAACTCATGGGGCCCCCCGGGCAATAGGGGATCATGGGGCCCCTGTGTCCTTGCCCAAACTCAAAAAAGCCTATGAACAAGGTACCAGGGGCATCTCATGGGGCTCCCTACTGACCCCGGGCCCTTGGGCAGTGCCCGAGTTTCCAAATGGTCAGTCTGCCCCTGTCTAGCAGCACTCACCAGTGCCTGGATGACCCCAACCATGTTGCACCAGAACTAGTATGAAGTTAAGGATGGCAGCACAATGGCAAAGTGGTTAGCACTTCTGCATAGTAGCACTAGGGTTGTGGGTTCAAATCCCAACCATGGCACTACCTGCCTGGAGTTTGCATGTTCTCCCTGTGTCTGTGTGGGTTTCCTCTATGTACTCCAGTTTTTTCCCACACTCTAAAGACATGCTGGTAGGTTAATTGGATCCTGTCTAAATTGGCCCTAATATAGATGTTAGTTACGGACCTAGTTAGTGTAAGCTCCTTGAGGGCAGGGACTGATATGACTGTACAATATGTATGTGTAAAGCGCAGCGTTAAATCGATGGTGCTGTTTAAGTACCTGTTATAAATAGAGAATGACAGCTTCCATTGCGTTTTTTTTTTTTTGTTAGCTGGCGTGACAACAAAGATTTTGCTTCCTGAATACTTTTGAGTTTCTGTCTTTTGATTTCTGGCTGCTGATCAAGAAAATAAACTGTAATTTAACCTATCACGTACCATTTTATATAAATCTGTTTTTGCAATTTCTTCTTATATATATAAAGGTTACTAAGTTTCATTGCATTTTAAGATGCTTTGTGTAACTTCTGCATGTCCAGGCATGCACTCATGCCTAGGCTGGATAGATGCTGCCTGGAAAGGCTATAAAAGCAGCTCAGAAGACCTTCAAAAGTTAATGCAGTTTGCTGTCCTGATGATATGGCGAGAAAAGAATGATCATGTGACAGACTATTACATCTGTCTGGCGAATATCGCTGGTTTCTCTGCTAAAAATAGGAATTCAGCTGAACACCCAAATCTGACTTCACCTATAAGACCAATGCAACATGATGCCACTACTGAATCCACCAGAGAAATGGAGCTTAGACAAAACAGACAAAGATGCTGCAATGTACTAGCCAAAAAGTTTTGAAAATAATTGATATAGCGCTGATAACTAAAACATACCTACATAGTAAAGATAAAACTTAGTATATAGCATGATGCTGTGCAGAAAATAAATGATTTAAAATGTATCCTAATGACACAATGCAAAACAATTGCTTCAATAGATCAGTCCATATAATACATATGTGACCAACACAACTGATTTTCAAATTGCTTGTGCTTAAAATCCACTTTGTGCAATCTTGTGCCACCTTAGTGCTCCCAGAACTCTCACCTCCAGTTCTCTTTAACCCCTTCTGGGCGTAGATGCTGAGTGGCCACGCATTTGCGTTCATGTAACAAAAAACATACAGTTGTGTCCAAAATTATTCAACCCCCACTGAAATTGAGTGTTTTGGCCAGTTTGACATTGCTTTTGATCATTCAGTCATCTTGCTTACATTTACATTAAAGAGGCACTTGTAGGTCAGACAAATATAACATAACAGTTATAATGAAATAACCACAAATGTCTTTTCTGTGCTCACAGCATTATCAGTTTTATTCAACCCCCAAGTGACATTCAATCTTAGTACTTAGTACAGCATCCTTTTACAGTTATAACAGCTTTTAAACGTGAAGCATAGCTTGACACAAGTGTCTTGCAGCGATCTACGGGTATCTTCGCCCATTCTTCATGGGCAAAGGCCTCCAGTTCAGTCACATTCTTAGGCTTGCGCACTGCAACTGCTTTCTTTAAGTCCCACCAGAGGTTCTCAATCGGATTTAAGTCTGGTGACTGCGATGGCCACTCCAAAATGTTCCAGCCTTTCCTCTGCAACCATGCTCTAGTGGACTTGGAGGTATGCTTGGGATCATTGTCCTGTTGAAAGGTCCAACGTCTCCCAAGCCTCAGGTGTGTGACGGACTGCATCACGTTTCCATCCAATATCTCCTGGTACTGAAGAGAATTCATGGTACCTTGCACACGCTGAAGCTTCCCTGTACCTGCAGAAGCAAAACAGCCCCAAAGCATGATTGACCCTCCACCATGCTTCACAGTAGGCAAGGTGTTCTTTTCATCATAGGCCTTGTTCTTCCTCCTCCAAACATAGCGTTGATCCATGGGCCCAAACAGTTCTAATTTTGTTTCATCAGTCCACAGAACACTATCCCACAACTTTTGTGGTTTGTCCACATGGCTTTTGGCATACTGCAGTCGACTCTTCTTATTCTTTGGAGACAGCAAGGGGGTACGCCTGGGAGTTCTGGCACGGAGGCCTTCATTACGCAGTGTGCGTCTTATTGTCTGGGCTGAAACTTCTGTACCCACATCTGACAAATCTTTTCTCAGTTCCTCAGCAGTCACACGGGGACTTCTCTCCACTCTACGCTTCAGGTAGCGCACAGCAGTCGAAGTCAGCATCTTCTTTCTGCCACGACCAGGTAGCGTTTCAACAGTGCCCTTTGCCTTGAATTTGCGAATGATGCTTCCTAAGGTGTCTCTTGGTATGTTTAACATCTTTGCAATCTTCTTATAGCCATTGCCCTTCCTGTGAAGAGAAATCACCTCTTCTCTTGTCTTCCTGGACCATTCTCTTGCCTTCACCATGTTTGTAACCACACCAGTAAATGTCTAGAAGGAGCTGAGTATCACAGTCATTTTAAAGCTGCCTAATTGGTGCTTATTATGCTTGATTGCTGCTCGGTGACATCCACAGGTGTTTTCAATACCTGATGGAAAGCACCTGTATGAACCTCTGTTCTTCAGAGTGGTAGTCTTTAAGGGGTTGAATAATTGTGGCAATGAAGAAACCACATAAGAACCATTTACTACTGTATTACATAAACAATTGATGTCATTTTAGTTGCATTTGGGTAGTTACAACGTCCTTGTAGGATTTGATTCTGAATACAATTCCAAATGTACACTATAGTCCCTAAACCCCTTTACAGCATTGGGGGTTGAATAATTTTGGACACAACTGTATGTGCTGAGAGCGCGCGCCCTGCGCGCTCCCAGCACACATGTGAGGTACTCACAGAAAGGTCCAGGTCGGCTCTTTCGATCAGGACCTTTCCCGTTCATGTGGCCGGCCATGACGTGATGTCACGGCAGCCACATGACACTAAGCCACGCCCCGTCCCGCCCACCACCAGGCACAGGAACTCCTCTTCCGAGGATCCGGCATGAAGGGGTTAAAATAATGTGTATATAATATCTCCATTTTTTCCTCCGCTCCTTATAGACACTCCACATCCCTCTTCTTCTCTTAGATAAATGCCTGGTTGTATCAGAAGCACCCCTTCTACCTTTGATGAGCCGTATCAATCTGTTCATACATGCAAAAAACAACGCTTCATATGGTGCATTAAACTTTTAAAACAATAGCATTTATTACTAATGTTACACTCACTTAAAAACGGCATAGAAACGCTTTTACAATCCCATATCACACTTCCTCATGTCTACACACGACACGTTGTGTCACCGTCACATGACTTCATCAGGGGATAAAAAATTGAGATAGTATATACATGTTATTTTAAAGAGAACTGGAGGTGAGAGCCCTGGGAGTACTAAGGTGGCACAAGATTGCACAAAGTGGATTTTAGAATTGCACATTATTTAGTTGGCGCAGGAGGTTTTCACTGTTTTATTGGTGCCAAAAAGTACTGTGTGCAGTACTTCTTACAGTGCAGCGTCTTGAGATGCAAACCATCCCCATCACTTCAGCGCCGCAGTGAATA